>NC_089794.1:38263197-38345697 GCF_040412425.1 Macrobrachium rosenbergii
GAAGGAGCGTTATCACACTAAGAAAAAAATGGTTTTACTTTGACGTTAGGGATGTCTAATTTCACATCAAGGATCAGGTATATACCAAAGATGTTGAGTGCCGAAGTTGGATGTCTTGTCGAGAGTTAACCTGCTAGACAGATACTGTCCCCGAAAATCTGACACTAAATCCAGTGCAATCCTCCCCTAGAGAGAAAGATAGTCATATCTTCGCATCACATTTGAGGAAAATTTGTCCTGTCTTGGTCCGACACGCATTTGCACTTCGTCCTTTCTTTCATACATCATTAAGACAACTGTCTTTTTGTTGTTATTACTGTTATTGTCATTACTATTCAAAGCTTGCAAACATTCAAGTGGAAAAACTATTAAATATTATTTATTAACCAGTAAAGCAAGGATGGATTTTTGTCACCTAGGCCTATACACGGTGACTCACAAGTATGAAGGCAGATATATCGTGTAATATCGAATTTATCGAATTTACTATACCTTGGAGAGAACTTACTGTACACTCAAAGAGAATTACAATTAAGTGCCTCTGATCTACCAGGATTCGGGCCCTTGGTTAAAAATGGATATATACTCGACTTTGACCACTCAGCTGTCTAGAGAGATAAGCTGACATCAACATTACTGTACATATTCCTGTCGAATTCAGGTTCCGTACTGAGATTCGATATCAGCAATAGACTTCACGTAAAAAAAAAATATCGTTATAAACAGCAGAACTAACAACTCAGATAAAGGAATAATAGAACCCTGGTACATGGCACTGAGATACCGGAGTACCCCATTAGCATAAGGATGTTGACAACCTGCAAAGGGATTAGCAAACATTCCTTTTAGAAGCACAAGCATTAGAGATGATAGCGGAGGTTCCTGCTGAATTAATCTTGTGGGAGATGGCTAAGCAGAGTATTATTAATCCTGTATAGGTCTAAAATATAATAGTCGCTATTGGGAAAAGTCATCCACAACTTCCAGCAAAATTGTTTAAAGGATAAAGATACCCCTAAAGGCGTCCAGCAAAGGAGTACGGTAGTATTCTAATAAATTGTAAGTGGATAAAGTAAAATAATTCATATATATATGTGTGTATACATACATACATACATATATATATAGGCCTATATATACAGTATATAATCTTCGGTGTATCTTTGTCCTTTAGGCAATATTCTGGAAACTGTGGATGATTTTCCCCAATAGCGATAATTACGATTTAGACCTTTGCAGGATAATAATACCCTGCTTCGCAATCTCCCATGAGATTAATTCAACAAGGTCCTCCGCTTTCATCTCTAATGCTCGTACCTCTAAAGGGAATGTTTGCCAATCCCTTTGCAGGTTGTCAACATCCTTATGCTAATGAGGTGCTCCGATATCCCAGTGCCATGCACCACGGTTCTATTATTCCCTTATCTGAGTTGCTGGTGCTGCCGTTTACAAACAAGAATTCGACAGGAATATAGGCTATACAGCGGAGTTGATGTCAGCTTATGTCTATCTTGATAGCCGAGTGGTCAAAGTCCACTATTTATAGGTATTTTTAAACCAAGGGTCCGAATTTGGTAGGTCAGAGGTACTTAATTATAATTCACCTTGAGTGTAAGTTCTCCCCAAGGTATAGTGAATTCGATAAATTCGATATTATACAGCATATCTGGTTTCAGAATTGTGAGTCACCTCGTATAGGTGACAAAAATCCATATGTGCTTGCAGGTTAATTACGCTGGAATTTTTCCACTTGAACTTTTACAAACTTTGAATATAATATATACATAAATATTCAGTATATATATATATATATATATATATATATATATATATATATATATATATATAATGATAATAAAAATAAAACAGGCCACCTATAACACAGTTTCTATAAAATTGACAACGGAAAAAGATCCCCAAAAGATGATGGCATCCGGCAAAGGAAAACGATATCCTAGAAAAAGTAAGATAAGAGAATTCAGCCATATGACATTTGTCTCTGCTGGTTTGTAAATTGTCTACAAGTCCACAACAGGCCGATTACCGATCAGCACCCTGCCACCCCTACGGTTCGACTTTGGGTAAGGGCACGTTCTGATTCAAAGACGACTTAATCTGGACTAGTTAACCATGTGGCAAGTATATCCTCATTACTGTTGATACAGGGAGGCCTTTGAATAGTGGCTTAGTCCACCGTAGATATTACGTGCAGTTGTCATATCCAGTTACATCATAATATAATATTTATTCCCGTAGACCTATAAACTCTATTTTCTTCTAGTAGGTCAGCATCAAATTTCGTCTTCAATTGTTGAACTTAGTTTTTCAAAGCATGCCAATCTACGTGCAGTTATTATTACGGGATTTAAAAATTTTCCTTGACATAGAAAAACGGTGATAAATGAACAAAAATAGTCGCTGCTGTGGCGCGCGCGAGAGAGAGAGAGAGAGAGAGAGAGAGAGAGAGAGAGAGAGAGGAAGGGGAGGGAGCGGGTATGGCTATGTTTGTATACACAATCATCAACAGCTTTATCCTCGGCATGGAGTGAGGAAGAATAGGCTTGATGACGCACATTAAACCAAATAGGTAATGGCTCGAGAGAGAGAGAGAGAGAGAGAGAGAGAGAGAGAGAGAGAACGCAACTTTCTGTCTATCTAGCACCAAGCTTCCGCCTACTATATGTCTGTTCATGTTTTTCAAGACTCTTGCGACCTCCCTCCTTTGGGAACATCAAGTGGTAGGTCTGCCGTTCCTTAATGGTTCCTTCCTTTTGCTTCTTTTCTGCGCCTTTGAATGACACCGTGACGGTCACATGAACTTTTACTCTCTAATATGATAGTGGAAAAGTCTAGCACGCTTTCACACAGACGAATAAATAATGGCTCACATGTGTGCGAGAGAGAAAGACAGAGAAAGAGCAAGAGAAACAGATAGTTTTTATACTCTGTACGATAATGTGGGCTGAACGCCTCCCGGTCCCGACTCCCCAGCCCAAGTTCGCAAATGGGTTAGTAGTTATCTTTCATAGTGCAGACTGCATGTATCACGCGACATCGCTTCAGCTTAGAAGTCAGGACGTGTCCTAAGTACACTTTCAAAGCACTCTCGTGTAAACGTCCTTTGTCCTCTACAGCTTTGTCAAAGGTAGTTGTAGCTTTATGATTAGTTCTGAATCACTGCTTTTAATATACGAGTAATGCGGAAGAGTTTACTCAAAGGTTACACGTCAAAAACCATTCATGGCAATATTTTGCTTTTAAGGTATACCTTGTCAAGGATATTTTTCATATTCACTTTGGTTACTTCTGTTATCATTTATTTTAGTATTTACTTAACCGGAACGTCATTTCCTATCATACAGTAATTTGTTTCTATTTGTTTATTGTAGCTATGTTTATTTGTTTATTTATTTCACAAAAAGGGTGTGCAAAACTTGCATTTTTCATCAGATTATGTCTGTTCATTGGAATTCTATTTCTGAGTTGTCTTTATTGGGTTCATATTTTCATTAAAATTTTGTTATCTCTTCTCTACCCATGTTGTGATCTGATTTTATTTATATAATAATAATAATAATAATAATAATAATAATAATAATAATAATAATAATAATAATAATAATATTGGCAAAGATTAAGAATGAAATAAAAAGTCTGAGTGTTTAGTGTATTGTTGAATTATTTGAGGTTCTCGATTTGAAATAATTACGAATTATGTTATTTGCATTATATATCAATAGCGGATCCTGGGTGGAGGGCACCTGGCCACGTGCCCCCCCCCCATGAAAAATAATGCAAGGTACTTGAACAATTATACCTATTCTTATGAGAAGATATCTACTGAGTAGCCTATATATACACATATACATGTACATATACATACAGACACACACATATATATATAATTATGTGTAATATGAAAATTGGTCCCCCGCATGAAGTTTTTCTGGATCCGCTGGTGTTATATATGTATGCAGAAAGTGTGTGTGTATGTGTGTGAGTGTGTGTGTGAGAGAGAGAGAGAGAGAGAGAGAGAGAGAGAGAGAGAGAGAGAGAGAGAGAGAGAGAGAGAGAGTAAATTTTAAATGTATATTTGGGTGTATGTGTGGGGGAGGAGAGAAAGAGAGAGTAAGCAAAGCTTAGGTGCATGCATGTGTTATAAGAGAGAGAGAGAGAGAGAGAGAGAGAGAGAGAGAGAGAGAGAGAGAGAGAGGGAGAATGAACTTAATGTGCGAATGAATCTCTACTTGTGTACGTGTTTGTGAGAGAAAAAGAGGGAATTGTAATTAGTTATGAATGTGTGTGTGGGTGAAAGAGAGAGAGAGAGAGAGAGAGAGAGAGAGAGAGAGAGAGAGAGTAAATTTTAAATGTATATTTGGGTGTATGTGTGGGGGAGGAGAGAAAGAGAGAGTAAGCAAAGCTTAGGTGCATGCATGTGTTATAAAGAGAGAGAGAGAGAGAGAGAGAGAGAGAGAGAGAGAGAGAGAGAGAGAGAGAGAGAGAGAATGAACTTAATGTGCGAATGAATCTCTACTTGTGTACGTGTTTGTGAGAGGAAAAGAGGGAATTGTAATTAGTTATGAATGTGTGTGTGGGTGAAAGAGAGAGAGAAGAGAGAGAGAGAGAGAGAGAGAGAGAGAGAGAGAGAGAGAGAGAGGAGGAACTTTTCAGTGCACAACCATGTATGTGGATGCACGTGTTATAAACAGAGGGAAAAACATTTTCTGGATAACGTGCGCTGACCAGACTTCATAAAGGAAGCTCGATATATATATATATATATATATATATATATATATATATATATATATATATATATATATATATATATATATATATATATATATATATATATACAATCATTACTACATCCATACTTTAACCCATCACAAACTCCACCTCACCAGCGAAGGCACAGGGTCCAGTTTCCGAGCGAGCCTGCTTTCTTTGGTCAAATTCTCTTAAATCTCGATGAGTCTCTATTGACCTAAGTAGCAAATTATGTACTTAGTAGTTAGTGAATAGTGATGATTTGCAACCAGGGAGAAGGGCACGCAGCTGACGTCCTTTCAAAAGAGACTTGCTGAGACTTAAAAGCCAAGATATTCTAGGGTGTTTCTTATAAATATCAAGAGTGAATGGTGATTATATATATATATATATATATATATATATATATATATATATATATATATATATATATATATATATATATATATATATATATATATATATATATATATATATATATATATATTGGATATATATTTGGATGTCTTCTCAAGTCTAGCGCCATAAGGATGCCATCACGCCTATGATATGAAATTCATGAACGAGTATATCATCTAGTATGCTTGATATACTATATATATATATATATATATATATATATATATATATATATATATATATATATATATATATATATATATATATATATATATATATATATAGTATACTAAGCATTCTAGATGATATAATATATTCATGAATAACTATACCATTAGATATATATATATATATATATATATATATATATATATATATATATATATATATATATATATATATATATATATATATATATATATATATATATATATATATATATATTATACTAAGCATACTAGATGACATAATCTCGTTCATGAATAACCATACCATCAGCGTGATGGAATCTTATGGCGCTTAGACTCGAGAAGACATACCAACATTATAAAAAAGAAGCACGCATACACACACACACACACACACACAAACACACAAACAAGTAGCTCGCATGTCTTTGAAACACAGCTGTTAAAGTCTTACTAAAACTGCCCGGCCTCTGCCAGACGTTGAGAAACGGCGTGCTTCCTACGTCCCTGGTTTTCTTGTTTGACTGATGTTGCCCCGCGCCTTTTTCCTTTATTGATGTCTGATTGTGCCTCCCTCCTTTGACTGTCGTTTGATTGTGCCTTCATCTTGATCTCAATATGGTACTTGAACCGCTACGTCGGAGAATTTAGTTTAGCTTGCTGTTCACTTCTGCTTTAAGGTCTGGTACTAAGCAACTGCAAGTCATGGGGAAGGGATTTTTTTTGCCATTGGGTAAACCGTGGATAGTGAGGAAGGTCCTTGCTATGCTAGACGTGCTTAGACAATGCATTTTTTGACATGAACTAAATATTCAGTATCCCCGCAACAATTCACGGGCGACAGGACTAACTGACCATCCCTATCGTGTAAGCTACTGTATGTCCATTGCTTGTTTTTTTTTTAGTTTTCAGTAAAAGAAAACTATTGTGCCGGCTTTGTCTGTCCGTCCGCACTTGATTCTGTCCGCTGCTGTACTCTCTTAACCACGGAGGGCTAAATTGGACAACCACTGATAAAATGGTAAAAATAGTTTAGACAAAGATCATATGGTGAGGAAGAATCACTGGATATATTTTAAACTAAATAAAAGGGATAACAGAGAGAATCATCCAGATATACAAAAAAAAAAAAAGTAAAAAAATGCGCCGAAATTTCTTCGGCACAATCGAGTTTTTTGTACAGCTGCTATAGTGTATAATCAAAGCCATCGAAAGTACTGTAGATCTATCTTTCGGTGGTCTCGGCATAATACTGTATGAGCCGCGCCCATGAAACTTTAACCACGGCCGGGTGGTGGCCTATCCTATATCGTCGCCAGAAGCACGATTATGGATAATTTTAACCTTGAATAAAATAAAAACTACTGAGGCTAGAGGCTGCAAATTGATATGTTGATCACCCATCCTCCACCCAACAAACAGTCCAAATTGCTGCCCTGTAGCCTCAGTAGCTTTTATTTTATTCAAAGTTAAAGTTATCCATAATCGTGCTTCTGGCGACGATATAGGATAGGCCACCACCCGGCCGTGGTTAAAGTTTCATGGGCGCGGCTCATACAGTATTATACCGAGACCACCGAAAGATAGATCTACTTTCGATGGCATTGATTATACGCTATAGCGGCTGTACAAAAAACTCGATTGTGCCGAAGAAACTTCGGCGCATTTTTTACTTGCTTTTTTGTATATCTGGATGATTCTCTCTGTTATCCTTTTTATTTAGTTTAAAATATATCCGGTGATTCTTCCTCACCATTTGATCTTTGTCTAAACTATTTTTACCATTTTATCAATGGTCGTCCAATTTAGCCCTCAGTAGTTTAGACAGTACAGCAGTGGACTCCAAAAACAGTCCAAACCCAGCCGCCTTACCTCCCTAAAAAAGCAGAACTTGAATGTAGGCTGAGAACTCCAACTCTCCCAAAAGATCTACAACCTTATCAATTGAGCTGCCACTAAAGTTTGCAAGACATGATACGTATTTATGTTTCATTCGTCGTAGCAACCCGTATAAAAGATTTAACCTGGCTAACCAGAATGAGTAGGACAAGTTGACTGTTGTAAAAGTTTTCTGTTCCCCATTTGGAGCTGTTCACATAAAGTTCAGTCACTCCTGTGGGCTTCCCAAGTTTCATTATGGCCTATTGTTACCTTTTTCACATTCCTAAGGTTTGAAATTCTATAAAAATTTATTTTTGTTATGAGGTTCAAGCCATGTCCCCACAAGTTGCCACAGGACTTTCGTCTTGCATTCATTGGTTGATACCCAGCGCCTAATTTTGCCGAATTGCGCTACTCAAAAGATCAGTCTGTGTAACTTCTTATTTTTGTAGGATATATCAGATTTGTTCGATTGCCATCAGAATTATGTCAAAGCAGGCATTTGCATCAACCAAGATCAGTCCTTAAGGAAAACTAAACAAGTATGATGAAAAAATAACATAGTCTAGTCAAGATGAAGTAGAAACTCGCCATTTACAAGAAGAGGTACTTTCACTGAAGGAATTATAGAAAGAATTCTAGCTATTTATAAGAAGTGAATATAATATTTCTATAGCTACTTGATACAAAGTGAAATTTGTATATCAGGTGTGAAAATGGATAAAAGTTTTGCAATTATATGCAGAGTATATAATTCCCTATTTTATTAGTTAAATTTGTTCCTTCATTTTATATTTAATTATTCAAAGCTGGTCTTACTCAATATCAGCTAGCATTGCCATGTAAAAGTAAGAATTGCAGGTGCATGAGGGCTGATATGCTTCTAATGGCTATAATCTTTTCCTGTTTCCAGATTTGACACTTTAATTCAAAGGATTATCATTCATGTTCAGCTATTTCAAGACCCAGTTGTACAAAAAATTCTGCACATGTAGGAAGAATTGGTAAGAATTACTCTTTCATCACTGATTCCACTGAAGAGCCAAATAGCGATGTTTTGCAGTTTCAAATGGCTTAGTTTTTTGTTACTGGTGACAGCAGTTACCACTTCATCCACAGCCGAAGGAACAGGATTGTCCATCAAAAGATGCTGTAGCCCAGGATTTGGGCTTTCAGACAGGACTTGTGTTCCTTATCGACAAGTGGACCTCACAGTAGCTGTCAAACTGCCCAAAGTCAAGAACATCTCGCATATAACCATACAAGAACATGAAACTTGGGATCGCAAATGTGGGGGAGATGACCATAAGATACGACAGGTTACAGTGAACAGTCATCTAAACTTCATCCATGTCGATGGCACCACCTTCTTTCCCTGGACAACTCCGGAAGGAAACGAATGGCTTGTGGATACATTCTGTATGGAAGCCCTTTTTGAACCTTCTGGAAGAAAGGAGCCTGTCTTTGCAGTTGAATTTTGCCACGACTACGTCGCTGTGAAGGCAAAAGACGAAGAAATCAAGTGTCAACACCGTACTTGTATTCGGAAATGCTGCCCAAAAGGAATGGTGTTTGATGAAAATTGCTCTTTGAGAGATGATATACTATGGAACCCAAAATTCTTTTCCACCAAAGACCCGAATATAAGAGTACAAAATCCAAGAGATCTACTAATTCTCTACGGTTTTCCGCAATGCAAGGTGCGTCTACATTACGAAAATTACCGCGTATTGGAAAATGGCTGGCTTCACACGATGGACAACCTTTTGCAGACCATACCTCCCAATCAGTACTGCCTTGACCTCCACACCCACTTCGACGGAGTCATGAAGGAAGAGGTGTTCGCTTGTTACGAGGAGAGAGATCACTACTGTCGAACAAGGCACGTTGTCGTTGACCTCGTGTTCATGATCATTTCCTGCATATTTCTCGCTGCGTCTCTGCTCATCTACGCTTGCTTCAGAAATCCCAGGTCGAGTAACCTGGACCGTTGTGTGATTGCTTTCCTTGCAGCCCTTTCAGTCGCCTTCACGTCGATCATCATCAACAGACAACAGCAAGAAGCGGTTCCTGGGGCCTTCTGTTCATTTATAGGTATGGTCACTGATCATAGTAGTAAGGTTAGATAATATAGGTAATTAAACATAGAACACTGTATATCCACATAATGAAATGATAGTTCTGTAGAGCAACGATGTACACAGTAAGGTCTCTGTGCCTACAATTAATGCAGCTGAAACCAAATAGTAACTGCCCCGTGTTACAGATAGAGCCAATTTTTTTTCCTTTGTGTAAAGCAGGTAAGCAGATTAATTACCAACAAGCTGTTAAGATACATGCAGTTAATTACTAATGTGGGGTGAAAGTAAATCTATTGATCAGAAGCATGTGATGAAGATAAAGCCAGTAAATTACCGGAATATTATGAAGACAGTGTCAGTACAGTGCCAATTAGTTGTGACAAGAAAGCAATTTAATTACCATGTAGATCCTGTTATTTATAAAATATAATGAAAATTGCCATATTTTCAATATATCATGAAATCATGAAAAGAAAGCTGGTCAACCACAGACATGTGAAGCACACATAGTTAAGTAATTACTGATTCAGTTACATCATGTATGCTATGTCAGGAATTACAAAGAGAGGATAAAATCATGGTAGTCTCTTTTTGCATTTCAGGAACTGTGAATCACATAGGAATTCTGGCCACCTATTTCTGGCTTACCTTACTCTGCTGTCACGTGTGGTTTTGTATCAGGTGAGAGACATGGAAAGTGAGTATTTTTGTTATAATTGTATGTTTTTCTTTTCGGCTTATTTGCTGTGGTGAGTTAAGAGCTAAATGGGCCTTGTTATAAAAAGTTTCTGACGATGAATTTGCTTTGGGTAAAAGCTCACTGAACCAAAATTGCTGATTCAGCTTCATAAGACGAACGATGTACACTGAGCTTCTGCGGAAATGAAAGCAGTGCTTCACACAAGGAGAAATAAGCTACACATCTGGAAAATTTCTCAGAGAAATGTTTATGGCGCTTAAAGAACACATGGCTTTCGTTTAAACAGACTTAATCAGGTTATTGACATAGTCCGCCCCTAGAAATGCGATATGTTTACTATTAGCTCCCGAGATGCTTGTAGAATCATAATGTTCCATTAATTTCCAAAACATCATCATAAGATGAAAGGTGTTAGATAAAGAAATACGAGGACATTTAGACGTATTACAATTTGCCAAATATTGTCTGCCCCATTTAGAAGATCACTTGTAGCATCATCAACAACCACAGGAATAGGCTAGTCAGTTGACCAATTATAGAAAAGGGTGGAAATTGAGAGGAATGACGCCATAGACAATGAATTTTGCTCGTATTGCTTATGCCAGACCACATCAGATTCCTTAGAGGGGGCAAGATTAATGAAGATTACTTTGAGGTCTCTTGAGAAAGAATGACCAGATATACCAAGGTAAGGAAGTAATCCAACTGATCTTTCTTTATTAATTTCATACTCTTTCGGTTGACTGGCCAGAGTCTGGAGGTCCACACTAATCTACTTATACCAATCAACGCCTTACCACAGGTTTGGAAAGAGCGCTTGTTGATATAAGCCAGCGTAATTTAAACCAGTCAGCCACCAACTCCATATTTATGATGTGGAAGAAGACACATTACGAAAGATTAAGCTGTCGATCGTTGAGCAATAATAATTAACGCTGTAATAAAAGGGTTTTGTAGATACCTTTTAATTTGAAGCATCGTCTTAAGTGTAAATTGCAGTAAGGCGTAATAACGGTTGGTTGGACTTTTAAAGTAACAAGAGTATCATTGCAGATCCGGCAGAGTGCGTGATGAAACTCACCTGTTTGCAGCCTACAGCCTGTGTGGGTGGGGGGTTCCCCTCATCGTCGCCCTGACGGGAGCCCATCTGCCCAGTGATGATCCCTATCAGCTCAATAGACCGAGGGCTGATTTCCTACCTGCCGATTGTTGGTTTAAAGGTACTCTCTCTCTCTCTCTCTCTCTTGCATTCACCATCTACCATTGATTTCTATGATTATCACTCATCTCTATTCCTTTGAGCTGGTTTAAAGGTACACTTTCCTCCTTCACTCATCTTCTATTCCTTTGAATTGGTTTAAAGGTACAATTCCTCTCTTGCATTCACCATCTACCCTTGATTTCTATGATTATCACTCATCTCTATTCCTTTGAGCTGGTATCACTCATCTCTCTCTCTCCTCTTGCATTCACCATCTACCTTTGATTTCTAGGATTATCTTTGATTCCTTTGTTGGTTTTAAACTCTCTCTCTCTCTTCTCTCTCTCTCTTGGCTCTCTCTCTCTCTCTCTCTCTCTCTCTCTCTTTGCATTTCACCATCTACCCTTGATTTCTATGATTATCACCATCTCTATTCCTTTGAGTTGGTTTAAAGGTACAATTCTCTCTCTGATCTCTCTCTCATCTTCTCTGCATTCACCATCTACCCTTGCTTTCTATGATCATCACTCATCTTCTCTGTTCCTTCGAGGTTTAAGTTACACATGTAAACAAAAATGTGTCTTGATTGATCACAATTCTACCTCTGGATATTGCTGTCTGCAGACAACAACCTTTCATTTAGGAACTGACCAACACACGAAGTGTTCAGAGATGCCAGGTTGATTTAGATTCGTTGTATCTACAATTAAAATGTCATTTGCCTTCCCTTAAGTCATTGTTGTAGTCTACAAACACTGAGTGCTAGTCAGCTAACAACCGGGAATTAAGTATTCAGGGACGCCAAGCTAATCTGAAATCATTACTGTTACCATGAGTCAGGGAAAGAGACAAGACTGGCAAGGAAATAATCAAGAAACGAAGTGTCCAGGGATGCCGGGTTAATCTGAAATCATCAGCGTTGTCATGAGTCATGGATAGAGACAATAATAGCAGATAAATGACTAAGAAATGAAGTATTCAGGGACGCCAAGCTAATCTGAAATCATTGGTGTTATCATATGTCAGGAAAAGAGATAAGACTAGCCGCGAAATGACCGAGAAATGAAGTGTTCATGGTTACCAGGTTAATCTGGAATCATGTGCATTTGCAGTAGCCGGGGAATGGGACAAGACGAGCAATACCCAGTGCCACTAGATTAATCAGGGACCATTCCATATAGAAAAATATTAATTCTGGCAACCTTCACCTCTCCAGATTCAGCGCTGAGATGGGGTTACCAGTACGGCTTCATGCTGGCTCTGTTCCTCGTCGATTTCGTCCTGTTCTGCTGTTCAGTCGTCGCCTTGAAGAGGAAGAAGCAGGAGCTGCAGTACATGAGGGAGGAGGTTGAAGGGTGAGGTTTTATAAGACTCGTGTGAAGGAGGAAGCATGGATGTTCAGGAAATGTTTTTTAAAATGAATAATTGCACAAAACAATAATATACAGTGTTTGAAAGTAGAGAGTTATGTATACATACTAGGTTATCAATTTATATTATGTGTGTTACAGAGAGAGAGAGAGAGAGAGAGAGAGAGTTATCATTTAGAACTCGAAGAAAAATACCATATCATTTCTAAGACAAGTTTTGTACCTAATGCTAGGAATTGATGCTTATGTTCGAAAATCTTGTAATTTCAAAATATTCTAATACATGCATACAATTCGTAAAAAGTTTGCAGGATTCTATGAAGTCTGTTATTTTTGCAACTATCAATGGTTTATGTATCTAAATTAAAGCACCAAAACTAATTACAAAGTTTTTGCCGTAAAATACGTTACATTGATTCACAAAGCAATCTTATAGACTCTAGAATACTCTTAAGAAGTAACTTACAACTACCATTCCGATGACATTGTTATAGATTAAGAATATACAGCAAAGCTTGGAAGAATACGAAATGCCTCTTCACACTTTATGAAGGTTTCTGAACTTGATATTAATCTTGTTCGTTTTGACTCCACCATACACTATTTGATGAATGAAATACTTTTCCCATACATTTACTTTTCTTTTGGTTTATTTTAGAACTGAAATAATCACGTCCTTTTCCAGAACCTTTCTGAACTCCAAACTTCTTTTAATTCTCTTCGTTGTATGGGCTATGGAGCTGATACCTTGGTGGTTAGAAGCTAATGGATGCAATATTTGGTAAGTTTATCATTTCTTCTTCTCCTTCTTCTTCTTCTTCTTCTTCTTCTTCTTCTTCTTCTTCTTCTTCTTCTTCTTCTTCTTCTTCTTCTTTTTTTACTAACCAAGAGTTAATGTCCCCTTGACGTTTTTTGGAAGAAATTTCAGAACTCACTGAGTTATTGTTTGAAAGGGCTAAATGTCACACGTCTCTGTGTCAGTCATCTTAGTAAAGCGTTTGTTAGGCATGTGCTTTGAAACTCAGGAACTTTTCATCTGACATAGATATCTCGTAACGTTTTTCGTTAGATCCGTTTGACGTAAAGTCCGGAAATGCCAACCGAATCAAGCACAACTCAGAAGCAGCGTTCCAGAGCAGAAAACTTTCCAGCCCAGACGCACAGGAAATATTCTTATATTCTCTTATGAAGTTAATTCACAAGCTGTAAAATCAAACTAATTCAATATATACAATTAAACGAATACAGGCATGACTTAGGTAATTAATAGGAGTGCCCTTAAATTTTGCGAGAACCTCTTACCTGAAGTTCTGGTGATGTGTAAGCAAGATTCTGATTAAAGTTTTGATATCTATAAAGAGCGGCCGAATACAAACTTTACTTAACCAAGAGAAAGCATGCTCATTTTCCAGCATTTAGACTTATGTGTTTAGTTTAAAAACATCTGTTATGTAATCAAACTGAAAAGATTTGGTAGGATGGCCATTACTGTAACGCCTTCATTTTATTTATTTTAATTTTATCACCACACTTCGTTTAATTACTTTGAAAAATAGTGCTAGTTGACTGTTTTTTGTTTATTTCAGTGTATATTTTAAATAATCATGTAAGACAGACGATTAGACTAGGCGCATTACTCTCAGCTCTTTTATTATCTTATTTTTTGATGTAGTGTCACCTCAGTTGGTTTCATTTTATTTAATAATGCTTCAGGTGGATTTTCCTTTTCTAAAGGCTTTTCTGGACTGTGATATTAGACGTACTGACACATACCCAAGTCTTTGGGTAAAGTTGACAATTCTGGAAGAAACTAAGCATTTATGAGGTGATCTCACTAACAAGACCTTTTTTCAAAAATTGCAAGACTAAAGAACTTGATAAATGTTATAATAAGTTAAACGGTTTTTAATGAATTTATTGTATGTGTTTTACAGTTAAACAGTGGTGTTTTGCGATACATGACATTTCGTATATTTCTAATTGTTTTTCTCATTTTCTTAATCTATTTTTTTCCTCTATCAGGGTCTCAATCGTCGATGGACTGGGAGCACTTTGTGGGGTTTACATTTTCTTTGCGATGTTTTGCTGCAGTTGCAGTGCTGCAAAGGTTAGTCAGATATTATTTTATGAAATGAAACATCTGCCCAAATTTCGAAGAAACCAATTAACCAGGTCTGGAAGCCTCCTTAACGAAACATTATTTTAATCAGGAAGTGTTTGAAAATCAGGCGCAGATTATCACACTAAAAGCGGATATTTAAAGAATATGTTTTTTTAAAGTCAACATTTGGAGAGAATGTACAAGGAAATTTTATAGATGTCATTTCCAAAAGATAAAACTAGCACAATATCCCACGGATGGTAAAGTCCCCATTGAAACCCAAATTCAAGCCTAGTATCAGGGGAAATTATGAACTCTTTTTTATATACATAATTAAAACTTGAGCAGAGTATTAAATGGATTTGAATGACCATTTTCAGGTCAAAACTTGAGCAATGTATCAAAGACATTTTAAATGAAGTTTTGAAGTCAAAACATAAGAAGGGTATCCAAGGGGTTTTAAATGACCTTTTTCAAGTCAAAACTTGAGCAGGGTGTCCAAGGGATTTTAAATGACCTTTTTCAAGTCAGAACTTGAGCGGGGTATCCAAAGGTTTTAAATGACCTTTTTCAAGTCCAAACTTGACTTTTTTAAATGACCTTTTTCAGAACTTGTCAAGACTTTAAAGACCGTTTTCAAGGGGAGTATCAAAGAACTTAAGGTTTTAAATGACCTTTTCAAGTCCAAAGTAGACTTTAAAAGACCGTTTTCAAGTCCAAACTTGGGGAGTATCCAAACCTTTTTCAAGGGTTTTAAGTCAGAACTGACCTTTTTTTTTCAAGTCCAAACTTGAGCAGGGTATCCAGGGGTTTTAAATCCAAATCAAAACTTGAGCAGAGTTTTCTTTTTCAGGTCAAATGACAGAATATCAGAGGCATTCTTTTTCAAGTCAGAACTTGAGGATATCAAAAGAACTTTGTATGACCAAAGTCAAACTTTAAAAAGACCGTTTGATCTTTTTCAAGTCAAACTTGAGCAGAGGATCCAAGGCATTCTAAATGAACATTTTCAGGCGACCGTTTCAAAGTCCCAAAACTTGAAATGAACGGAGGCCAAAACTTGAACAATAGACTTTAAATGACCTGTTTTCAAGTCAGATAATGACCTGTTTTTAAGTCAAAACTTGAGCTGACTGTCAGTAGACTTTAAAAGACCGTTTTCATTTTTCAGTCAAAACAAACTTGTTTTTAAGTCTAAACTTGAACAAAGGGAATTTATATGATCTGTCTCTTTCAAGTCAGAACTTGATCGGAGTACCAGTAAACCAAACTTAAACGACCTTTTTCAAGTCAGAACTTAAGCGGAGTACCCAATAGACTCTAAATGACCGTTTTCAAGTCAGAACTTGAGCAAATTACCCAGTAGACTTTAGATGACCTTTTTCAAGTCCAAACTTGAGCAGGGTATCCAGGGAATTTTAAATTAACTTTTTCAAATCAAAACTTGAGCAGAGTGATAAAGGGATTTTATGATCTTTTTCAGGTCAAAACTTGAGCAGAATATCAAAGGCATTCTAATGAACTTTTCCAAGTCAGAACTTGCGTAGGATATCAAAAGAACTTTGTATGACCCTTCTAAAGTCAAACTTGAGCAGAGTAATAAAGGGATATTTATGATCTTTTTCAAGTCAAGATTTGAGCAGAGGATCCAAGGGATTCTAAACGAACATTTTCAAGCCAGAACTTGAGCAAAGCGCCAAAAGGATTTGAAATGAACTTTTTCAGGCCAAAACTTGAGCAGAGTATCAAAGGTATTTTAAATGACCTGTTTCAAGTTAAGAATTGGGCAGATAATGACCTGTTTTTAAGTCAAAACTTGAGCTGACTGTCAGAGGGATTTGAAATGACCCTTTTCAAGTCAACCTTAAGCGAAGTATCTAAGGGATTTTAAAGAACATTTTTCAAGTCAAAAACTGAGCAGAGTATCAAGGTGTATGACCTGTTTTTAAGTCTGAACTTGAACAAAGGGAATTTATATGATCTGTTTCAAGTCAAAACTTGTGCAAAATATCATTCAGGTTTTAAATGATCTTTTTCAAGTCAAAAATTGAGCGGAGTATCAGAGAGTTGGTAGAAGTCCTTCCCTTCAAAAGTTGTTCTTCCCTTTCCAGATTCCCAAAGCAAGAAACGAGAATACAGAAGAGAATCCTGACTCTCCCGCGATTGAATTGTTTGAAAGTCCCACGGCTTCGGCGCCACCCGATAGCCACTACGGAACGGCTGATCGAAACGGAGTCACTCTTGAGAATGGGAGGAGCTAGAAATTTCTGAAAACAAAAATCATATTATCGATAAACGCTTACTTTCGAGTCAAAACGGTAGGTTGCTTATTCTTCCTATTTCAGATTGTGAAGGGTAAGGACCTCCGTAGAAAAATTTTTTTATAACGTGTTTGTAATGTAGTTTTGTAATGTAGAATTTTTATATTTTTAGACTTCGAAGAGGTATATATTTTTAATCGACTACTCTCAGTCGCATTTTTCTTATAAGACTGAATTTCGTAGTGCTTTAGTTTATATGATATAAATACTTCTCATTGACAACTGCTTTCAAGTTTTAACATTTTATTTTTAGTACTGTATTCTAATTTTACACCTAAGAAGAAGACACTGGCAATTCTTCTTCAGGGAAATGTCGGTTCTTGTCGGCAGGTTCGCCGTTGTCACAAAAAATATCGGAGATCTTTTCTCTGCAAGGTGAAGAATATTTTAATCCACTGGTTTTGTATACAGAACGTTTAATTCACGAATATACTGACGAAATTTTAGCTTTATTTTATTTATTTTGAATTTTTTGTCGTTGAGGCAACGTTCGGCGAGCGAGAACGAGCAAGGGGACTTTGGGTTTGCTCCCAGCTGATCTGAAGATTGTCCATTTGTCTTTCAGTCTTCAGACTCAATACAACTTGATCCGCTTTCCACATCGCACTGTGTCCGTTTGTTTCTTCTGCCGCCAAGCTTTGGCATTCTCTCCCGACTTCTATTTTTCCTGAATATCTGAATAGCCATCCTTCCTTCCACAGGCAGAAATGTCTACTGCTCCCCTCATGGTTGAGCGTCACCGTTTTCCCCTTTTTTCCCTTGTTTCCACCGGGCCTGGGCTACATAAGGGTAGGGGTGGCTCGTCCCATTGATTTTGGGGCTTGAAAAATATCAGAATCTCTGTATGGGGGAGAATTTTGATTGTTGTTGTTTATCTTTATGTCATATTGAGCTTCACAAGGCGAATTCTTAACGGAAACATGAATCCGGAATTTTTGGATACGTTTGTGGTCTTCTGGAATACCCAGAATTGCCTACCCTTCACTATTCAGAAAATACAAAAACATCAGAATTGTCACGGAAGACTCTCAAGTCACTTACTGATAAATGGTAAATGAAACAACATTCACGCGATGCTTTATTTATTGAAAAATAAAGTTTATATAAATCGGGCAAGTCACGGTCAAGGACACAGTCACGGAAATCAAGTGGCTGAGACGTGGTCTTTTTTTATTCAGGCTAGAAAATAAGGTAAGCTTTGCTTTGGGCTATAAAACTCATACTTATAGCACTGGGAGAGTCAGAAACTCAAATTTTAATCCAATATAACCTTCATCATAAACGGACATTGCTAGAAAACTTTTGTATAACTGGTTAAGTGAGCGAGTCATAGGTGATGGGGTATTAACGAGAAAACAACTAGATTTCATACTGGCCCATCTTTCAAGTTTTTTGTTGGAGGTGAATAATGTCTTTTCCTTCCTTTTATTATGAATTTTCAGCTAATTAAACAAAAGCTAACATTATTCAAGAATCTAAATACATTTCCTCTGCATATAGATTACCTTAACATGTATGTATTCTATATACACACACGATCCCACACACAGACACACACACACACACACACACATATATATATATATATATATATATATATATATATATATATATATATATATATATATATATATATATATATATATACATACATACATATATACTAAAGTAAAAGAGTATTCCAAAACACTTTGGTGTCTTTACTGAAAGCAGCCCTAAAATCTCCTCTCAAAGAAGTTGAGTGTTCAATTAAAAATATATAAAAGTTGAAAATTATCATTTTTGTACACAATACACACTTACAGAAATACAAGTATTTATAAAGCCATATTATACAAACACTCGGAAATAAAGATATAATTGAATGTGGAAAAACAGAGTACAAAAAATAGGAACACCTACAGATGATTCGAGTTAGAATTCAGATCTCACAAAAGTTTTTAACAGCAAAGAGCCTAATTGGTCTGTTTGCTGGCTCACGTTTATAGCAATTTATGCTTTACTTTGAATGTCTGAATATTCTATAACGTCCGTCTTTGTAAGGTCAATGCATGTTAAGATGCGTTCAGGACAGAGGTGACTGACGCAGTATATGTGAAGGGATTCGACATACTGCCGATTAGCACTTGCGTAGGCGTATGAAGCAGCTACTATTATGGAAGTTAGTTTCTCAGGGGGTCCTCTCACAACTCAGAAGTTGAAATATGAACATGCAGTAACCACACTGTTTATTTTTTGTCTGGGGCCACCCCAAATTAAGAAAAGCGTCTTAATGTTGAAAAAATACATATGTATATAATTAGAGAAATATAAGATAAACACATTGTGATATGAGATATTCGCATTTACTTCAGGGCAATTTTTAACTTCTCACACCGTTGGACTGTGGATCAGTCTCCCCTGAAGATGTCGCTCAATTGGAACCTTGAAACGTCAAGCATATATACAATGCACTGCTGCCCTAAAGCAATTCTCCTTTTATTTTAAAATTCACATAGATTTTTATCTATTTATTTATTTATTTTTTAATTAATTTTTCCTTTCCTAATAACTGATCTCTTATTTCTGTATATCCCATTACCTTCTGTTACTTCTTTCAAATGAACACCACATTCTTTGGAAGCTTGAATTTCAAGTCAGTGACCCCTTTGGGCTTGTCCCGTGTGAATGGGTTTCATCTTCTGAATAATAATAATAATAATAATAATAATAATAATAATAATAATAATAATAATAATAATAAAATAATAATCTAAAACACAGCCCAAAGAGAATATTACGAATAAGTTCGGTCTTACCGAAAATAACTTCAAACAAAAGGGGCTATGAAACCATTTTCACACAAACAACGGGGATGATTTAAGGTTTGGGTGTGTGAGACACAACTGGCCGGGATTATCCTATATACTGGATTAGCCAAAGAAAGGCCAAGACATTAGCAGCAAGTGCTGATATTCGTTAGTGTCCTTTTCAATTCTTTTTTTTTAAGAAAACCGATTTCTCTTCATAATCTTCTCAGTTGTAAGAAGTTTGCCTGGTATGAAAACGAGAACTCTCTTCTCAGTTGTATATATTTGCCTGGTATAAAACAAGAACTATTGTATGTATATATATATATATATATATATATATATATATATATATATATATATATATATATATATTATATATAGAATATATATATAAATATATATATATATATATATATATATATATATATATATATATATATATATATATATATATAAATATGTTAGAATCTCTGAAAACAATAAAAAAACAACAGTAACACTAACATTAATGACAGTGAAGATAATGATGATGATGATGTACCCTGCAGGCTAACTTGAAAGCCCTCTCATGTTTTTTCTTGTCTACAAAACGTACACCGTTTTTGAGCAAAAATTTAGCCAACCATTTTCCCCGTTACAAAGTTTAGGAATTGGCGAGGAAGGAACTGCTTCATTAAGCATATCGATATGATATTGCTGTATATAATATCAGCGTAAAGAAAGTAAACTACGATCGTTGAGACCTTTCGTCGTTCTCTACTTTACAGTTTATAAATTCCGAATTTCATTATTTGACGAAATGTCACAACCTTGGAACCTATTTAGGTGCAAAGTTTTTTTGTTCAATGCAAAGGTCAGTGGGACAGGAACCCAGTGTACCTACCTAGCCCATACACGAAGAGAACGAGAAAATGCAGGGAAAGTAGTTAGGAAGTGTCACATTCCTGGAATTTTACCTAATTTTATTCCGAAGGTGTCAGAATCCGCCATGAAAATAGCAAAACGTTAGATGTCAAAGCAAGAGAAAGTGTCAAGCAAAATAATTCGAATTCTAGGAGGTCATTAGGTGCAGATTCATCATAATTTAAGGTAAATACTAAGTAAACGTGGGGAGAGAGAGAGAGAGAGAGAGAGAGAGAGAGAGAGAGAGAGAGAGAGAGAGAGAGAGAGAGAGAGATACTCTACACTTGAGCCTAATGAATAAACAATGAGATTATGTTTGATACATTTATGCGGAAATGTATAATGGAATCTTTTTGAAAAGCGAGTGACTAAGAGCAAGTTTTACAAAATGGCATCATGATACAAATCTGTATATAAAAATCCCATATAAAATCGAGTATTCAACGAATGGCATTTAAATTTCACCACTGATATCACATCTTAAGTAAATAACTCGATGCTCACATTTCACACAAATCCATCACGAAAGCAAGATATCCCTTCATTAACAGCTGAACGTTGCCTTGAAATTTGGAAACATTGGTATATTTTTGATAGTCGAGAATGGACTGCATTCAGTGTACGAATTATCTTAATACTTTTCACAGCCCACGGCCGATTTCCCTTGGAGGGTGAGCTTAAAGAATGAGAAATTATTTCCGTTTGCAGTTTCACAAGAAATGAGATTGCAAACCTCGCCCACTCTAATCCTAGCAGAAGCTTTTCCTCGGAGATAGGAAGGCTCGAACTGGCGTGCCCAGCTTCGAAAATCGGTGAAGCTTATATCTCTTGGACATAAATGGATAATTTTTTTTCTGTACTTGGTAATCAGCAGTCTTCCATAATGGATTTTCAGACTCCGATGCAGGTAAACTCTCCTTCCGGAAGATGAGAATTGACGACATCGGGGTCTCTCCCGTTTCGGACATATTCCGGACAGAAATTGGACGTGGCCTTCCAAATTTTGGATACATTCTGCAAAGTGGATAGAACTGACGATAATTTTTCTGTAAATATAATAATAATAATAATAATAATAATAATAATAATAATAATACTGAAAACAAAAACTAGAACAAGTGTAGAGTGACTGCTTTTTAATGGTCTCCATTGTCCCTTTCCTCACAGTTAACTAACTATCAGGCTCATAATTCATTACTTACCTCGCGGTGAAGGCCACCCTTTATCCATTTCTTGAGGAAAACAAACGCTGCTCGCAGAGGAACGATTATGAAGACGGAGAACGACAGAGCAATGCCGGTCAAGAAGAGAGCGTCGAAGTTCTCTTCTTCTTTCCATACTTTCTGGTATTCACTGTAGATGGAGAAACTCAGTAGAACCTGTGGTAATGAGTAATTACTATTATTTTGCATAATCTAACTGCGCTATTTTAATCGCTCAAGCTCCGGAAAGCAAACTGTCAATAGCTGCGGTAGCCAGGGAACACTGAAACTGTGCTCTGGACTACATATGATTTAGCGACAAGTGGCCACACAGGACGGAAGCTCACACAAACATACAGTTCATTAGTATTTTAACTGAAGATTTTGGCGTAAAATTAGCACTTGTGTTTTCTAATTTTAGGAACAAATGTGGTAAGATAGGTAGCTGTGGTGAGCACTCAGACTGGATGGAGAATTAAATGCTAAAACAATGTCACTTCTAACTGATTCTTGTTAATGTTCCTGCTCTCTCTCTCTCTCTCTCTCTCTCTCTCTCTCTGTTAATTTCTTGCATTGAACATCAACTATCACATAGCATTCACACGCAGCAGTAGCTCGCAAACGTTACACTTGATCCTGGAAACTGAATCAGTTTGTTTCAGAATGTGCCTCTATTCATGCCATGGGACTCTTCCCAGATATCATTGCGTCGTATTCCCTCCCTTCCTTGGGCGAGTCGGTAGAGTTGTGGCCTAGCACTCGCTAGGCCCGAGTTCGACTCTCCGGCAGGCTAATGAAGAGTTAGAGGAATTTATCTCTGGTGATAGAAATTCATTTCTCGCTATAATGTGGTTCGGATTCCACAATAAGCTGTAGGTCCCGTTGCTAAATAACCAATTGGTTCTTAGCCACGTTAAATAAGTCTAATCCTTCGGGCCAGCCCAAGGAGAGCTGTTAATCAGCTCAGTGGTCTGGTTAAACTAAGATATACTTCTTTTCTCTCCCAGGGAAGCCTAGGCTACCGCTCCCCCGTCTGTCCTTCCAAGTTTTGTTAAACAATAGTCAGTAGTCTTATACCAGTGTCCAGTACTTAACTGTTTAAGCAGATTTGCTGCGCTGGATTTCCATATTGATAAAACTTGTTTGCTCACCTGGGTTCGAGTTTCTTGATGAATCAAGCTAGTTATCTCATTTTTATTATAGTTTTAGTATGGAGCATAAGGCTTGACGGGAAATGATAAATACAGAAACCAGCGATTATTGGTTACAGTGGAACAAACATATCCAGAAAGTTAATGATTGTAATAGTACAACAGTAATTGTTTATGTATATTGGGCACACACTCGAGACTGGTACTGCCTGAGTGAGCATGTCACAAACGAGATAATAAATTATACATCTTAACGAGTTCAACTCTGGACCAATCGTTTCTATTTGCGTGCTCATGCCCCCTTGTGATTTTCTGATGCCCCTCAGGGAGCGTGCCCCTGGTTTAAGAACAACTGGCATGAATAGTATCAGCAGGAGAGGCTAGGCTCCACTGTCCCTTCTACTGCCTTGATCAGGCGGCTTAGAAAGACCAAGGTATGCCAGAACATGAGTTAAGAAAGAACTTTTCGAAAGGATAGTGGACCTAATTATATTTCGGTAACCAGCGTCACGACCTAACATACATAGGATTCTGAAGACTTGAGGTAAAGGTACCAGAGCAACATTTCACCCACAGAAAACTAAAGCCATTGACTGTTAGACTTTATCAGTACTCGGAAAGCACTTCAAGTGCCATTGCTGACATTATAGAAAGGGAAGTAATGGGGAACAGATGAAGTTAGAAATCACATGAACAGGAAAGTGGTCATTTGTTCCAAGAAGGGAAAATATTTTATAGCTGTACTTAAAAAATTATGAATATAGGTAAAAATTATATTTTGTAGCTGTACTTTGGAAATTATGATTAGAGGTAAAAATTCTATTTTGTAGTTGTACTTTTGAAATTATGATAAAAGGCAAAAAATTATAAAATCACTCATATGGTCTTACCAGAAGAGACGCAGGTGTAAGGCATAACCACGTTGCTGCCCAGAAGTAATATAATGGAGTTGGTACCCAGACCTTGAGTTCTTCCTTGATGATTCCTATGAATTTCCTGAAACCTGAAATTTTCAGAACAAGAAGACAAAATGAACACAGATATAAGTCTTCATTTGGGCTTTAGTACCAGAGCGTAAATATTTCTTCCCTACCTTGCAATGATCATTTCATAATGCAATCTTAAATTATTGTTTATCACCAAACAATGTAACAAAAGTAACCTCTCTCAGAATAGAAATGAGTACAATTCAACATCGTCGTCAAACAGAAATTATATATTTTGTCATATATAGTGATTTCCTAGCATTAACGAAAGTCCCATATACTGATACTGATAAATGTAATAATATAGTTATCAGTGGAACTGGGAAAATTGGCAAAGCAGCCAAAGCTGCCCACAGTAGTACGATATCAGATATAATTGCTCCCGTAAATGATCATCTTTCATCACTGGACGCCATTATCTTGTTAAACATAAGATTTTACAGAAGTACTGCCTCGTGTAATCACATTAGGACAGATTAAAGCAGATAAATTATATCTTCACCCAGAGGATGTTGTGCAGTTGGAACTTCAGATGTTCAAGCGAAAGTGCGATGCATTACTACCCAAATACTATTCTTCTTTCATTTTAATACATTTGTGTCTATTTATCTGTTTAATAATTTATTTTTTCTTTTTTAATAACTGGGATCTCTTCTTTCTGTACTTTCCTTTACTTCCTCTTACTTCTTCGCAATGAACACCTTAATATTCTTTGGAAGCTTGAATTTCAAGTCAGTGGCCCCTTTGGTGGGCTTGTTCCAAATGAATGGGTTTCGTCTACTGAATAATAATAATAATAATAATAATAATAATAATAATAATAATAATAATAATAATAATAATAATAATAATAATAACCATTTTTGCAAGAGACTATCTCTGTAGTCATTAAGTCTCGTCTTCGATTAGGTAACGTGCGTTTGACTCTTAACTGATGAACGCCCCTTAATTCTGCTAGGCCACATTTAGCAACAAATTATTTTTCGTCTTATTGCTTGGATTTCAAATGTCATGTTCTTCGAGGTTCCATTCCAGTCTGTTCCAGTTCAGATAATTACGTTGTTATTTATTCGATAATATATATTATTTACAAGAACGTCTCGTTCAGGAGTCTCGGTCAACCATATGAGATTTAAAAATTATGGTTTGGTTATCTGCCTATCGAATAATAATAATAATAATAATAATAATAATAATAATAATAATAATAATAATAATAATAATAATAATAATAATAATAATAATAATAATAATATCAAGAAATTAGAGTTACACTGAACGGAAATAATTTATAATGAGAAAATTAGCTATCCAATGGAGCCATTAAATTCTCTGTCTTATTGCAGGAAGAATTGGCCTTCCCAGTACACATTTCATAAGTATGAGATTTGCCCAAAGTTACCTAAAAGGTTTTCTTATAAAAAGATATTTCACAACTCTATGAAGTTAACATATCGTCTTGAAATATTAAGTTTTACACAAAGAAAACATTTATAATTAAGATAGTTATTCTCTCAGTGCAAGGGCATTTATTATCATACAAGGGTTCCTTCTAATATGAACTCTCTATACTTAGGACAGGTATCCTTTATATAATATATAAATACATAATCGTTAAGAAACAGAACCTTCAAGTAAAGGTAGATGTATGCTAGTATTGCAGCATCCCCGGTTTTTTTGCCATGCCCCTAGGTTAGGTTAGGTAGGTTGGGACAGGTAAAAATCCTCATAGTAATTTGGGTGTGGGAAACATAACGAGATTATTTTCAAGAAAATTCTATGGTTAGTTTTTAAGATATGGCGACCCGCTTTTTTCGGGGAAAGGTCCTGCTACTCGGTTACATCTATGGAGAATGCTGCCCCTCAGTTAAAAGACCTTTTATTTACGAAATTTCCCGCTCAGCAAGAACGCAGCAACACGAAAAAAGACATTTCGTACCATTTACAAGGATAACCTTTCAGACAAGACAGCCATTTTTAATGAAAAAATTAATAATTATCTAAATATAACATTAATAACCGAACAATCCAACCTTGTCACGTAAACACTTCACCATTACGTTAGGCTTTTCGCAGGTGAATATTATTATTCGCAGGTTGCTTATTTAGGCGACTACGTCCTTTCTCGGTGCTCAAGGCTGCCAGAATAGTTTGTTCTTAAACGCGAGGCGAAAACAGGATTGCTATTAATCCGGTGTGAGAATGAGGGAAAACGAAGTCAAAGAAGTTGGACAAGACGGTAGAAAGGACTAAAAACCCTAGGTAAATGATAAAAAAAAGTCCTGAAGGAACACTACAAAGACTGTAATACGTAATATTGCCTACAGCAAGATTCATAAAGCACACTATTACTCTCAGGGTAATTGGCAGAACGACGGGGTCAGGCTCGAACACTACCTGTGAACGGAAGCTTAGCCCAATTTCCGATGTTTAGCGTTACTTTGGGAAGGCCCTCGAGGGCTAAGCCCACCCCCTGGCTAGGTCATGGCTCGGCGCCCTAAGTGAGGTTAGGAGGGTAAGGTTTGTCGTCTGCGGAATCTGTTCCCGTCGGCACTTTCCCGAGATGTAACCGAGTATTGCACCAGCCCGGGACCTTTCCCTGAAAAAGCGGGACGCCATATCTTAAAAACTAACCATAGAATTTTTTTGAAAATAATCTCATTACGTTTCCCACACACAAATTTCGGTAGATAATCAATAAAATACCATCCAAACCCAACATAACCTAGGGTGCATGGCAAAAAACCGGGCTGGTGCAATACTAGTATACATCTCGGGAATATGCTTCCCGTCGTTCTACACTCGTCCACATCATCCCTTCACGGAATGCACTGACTAGACCCACAGACTACAAAGACCTACCGTAAACGTAGGCGACGATCACGACTTCCAGGAACCCGAGGAGCAGGAGGGAGTGACTGCTGGTGTAAACGTTCAGCATGTCGAAGATCTTCTTGCCCTCCTGCAACGTCATCGGAATTCCGAGGAGAAACAGCACGAAGCAAAACGCCGCTATGACGGCGACGTAGCGCCTGCGCAAAATGTGAAACTCGTCGAACAGGGCTGTGGTCACCGCCTCAACCATCATGAGCTAGACGCAATTGGTAGAAGTG
This sequence comes from Macrobrachium rosenbergii, assembly GCF_040412425.1. Classification (NCBI taxonomy): domain Eukaryota; kingdom Metazoa; phylum Arthropoda; class Malacostraca; order Decapoda; family Palaemonidae; genus Macrobrachium; species Macrobrachium rosenbergii. The sequence continues at coordinate 38,290,357 of NC_089794.1, forward strand.
ATATATAAAGAGGAATGGTAGTAAAAGTGATTGATATTATATTATGGGTATATTTATCTATTTATCTATTTATTTATTTATTTATTTTATTATATATTTAAGGGCGAGGGCAGCGAGCATCTATAAGTCCACTGGGTTGGGAAATTGCTGGATGTAAAATGCATATGAAAATTTACAATAGTTGTATTTACAACATATGAAAGCGTATCAATATTTGTAATAATTTACAGTCGGTGTTCCCAAAGTCTTAGATATTCAGAGCCGAGGAAATTACCAAATGCCCTATCTTGAAAACCATAGGATATGAATTATCATACGTAAATACCGGATGAATGAAATTATTCCACTTCATAATAATAAGAAATAATATAAGTAGATATTAAATGGCATCCATGTAATACAGAATACGCGAGGTGGGTAAGTACAGAAATGCTCAATCGAAAATGGGCGCAGTTGACCTACGATTTAGAATTTTCATTCGCAATCTTTAGGAGAAAAAATATTTCAAGAATGAGGCGATGGCCGTGAATAAACATTATGCCTGGTCAAATGAGTCACACATCAATTAAGTAAATCCTCAATGTGACTGAATGTAGTGCAATTCCTGCATCTTAATCTAAACAAGTCAAAATTAACAAGGGAACTGAATCCCTTCCATAACTCCAGAAGCAATTATATTATTGCACCATCATCGAAGGTAACTCAGACTCCCTCCTAGCAGTAGCATCAGCAACCACTAGTCACATGAAATATATTATTCAGCTCACCTTCATGTTTAACATTTGTTTGCGCGTATATAGTCATAGATAACAAAATTAAATATTTTATGTATATATGCGCACACAGTCATATGTATATATATTATATATATATATATATATATATATATATATATATATATATATATATATATATATATATATATATATACTTATAAATATATACTTATAAATATATATATATACATATATAATATATATTTGTATTTATAAATAAATAAATCAATATATATATATATATATATATATTTATAAATAAATAAATCAATAATATATATATATATATTGTGTATAAGAAGATATGTAATTATGTTTGTATACAATACATAGATAAACATGGGATAACTGATACATAATAAATATACAAATAAATATAAATGGATATATGTAAAATACCGTCTCACTTTTAGTCCGGGAGAACCATTTGCTTCTCTCCAAAAACATTTTCCAAGAATATCAACGCACTCATTTGTTAATTACACGGCTGATTTTAAACAGGATTAATTATACAGCTGATCATAAAAGGGGTTAATTGCACATTTGGTCATAAAAAGTCTTAATTACACAGCTGGTCTTAAAAAGTGTTAATTACACAGCTCGTATTAAAAAGTGCTAATTACACAGCTGGTCATACAAAGTGCTTATTGCACAGCTGGTATTAAAAAGTGTTAAATACATAGCTAGTCATAGAAAGTGTTAATTACACAGCTGGTAGTAAAAAGTGTTAATTACACAGCTGTTTTAAAAGTACGATGCTGTTAAATCCCAAAACTCTTCGTAACCATTTAACATATCAGGCTCTTACATTCCATAGTTAATTGTAAAAACCGATCACATTTGGCCATCAAATCATACAGCTAATTGTAAAACCTTAACTCAGTTGGCTCTTAAATCCAATTGGTAATTGTAGAACCTTAGGTTATCTGGCTTTTGAATCCCAAACCTAATTATGAAGATTTGATGTACCAGCCTCTGAAATATTTACAAAATTCTTTCAGAACCTTATTGTAAACCTTTACTAACTTCATTCATTAAACCCCACGTCTAGCTGTAGATCCTTATAGTTACTTGACTCTCAAATCGAGAGCTAACTGATAATCATAAAAATACTTGTCTATCAAACCCCATAGACAGTTGACAATATAATTCTTAACTTAACTGGGAATATTATAGTGAAAGCTGTAAATACTTAATATCTTTGACTCTTAGTTCCACAGCTACTTAACATATTTGGCTCTCGAATCATATATCAAACCACAAAATCATATATAACTTGGATATAGAATCTCAGAGGTAATTGCAAAACCTAACTTACCTGGTTACCAAATCCTAGAGCTAATTACAAAACCTTTACTTAACTGGATTTCGAATCCCATAGTTAATGACAAAACGTAAAATAATTGACTATTGAATGTCATAACTAGTTATAAAAACTGAACTAGCCTGGCTCTGAAATCCCAGAGCCAATTCAAAACCTAAATTTATCGACCATCAAATCCCATATCTAACTGTAAAACTTTAACTAACATGGCTCTCAAGTTCTAGAGCTAATTACAAAACCTTTATTTACCTAACCATAAAATCCTACAGCAGACTGTAGAACCTTAACCAACCTGGCTATCAAATCCCAGAGCCAAAATCATGAAGAAGAAGAGCAGTGACCAAATCCCTCCAAATCCCATCCGGGAAACCAGCGCAGGAAACGTGACAAAGACGAGATCAGGAGTGTTGCCACTGACCATCAGGAACTCTTCAGACATGTAGGAGGAGATGCTGAAGACGACGTATGCGCAATATATTGACGTCAGGCCCTCGAGCAGGCATACGATAATGGTGTCTCTGTAACATAGGCAGAAGTGAACAAGCATGAATTGCTTGTAGACTAATAATGCCAGATTCTATGTACTTGGCCTAAATTTGCGTGAGACCCCTGACACCTGCCAGACTACAACAGTCTTTACAGTGACTGTTCTGCTCTCTGTTTTCAGCCAGTTTCAAATCACAGGAAAAAGGAAAGAAATATGTGAACTGAAAACATCTAAATGATTCCATCTTTTTCCTGCTATCTTTATCTGAGGCATTTCAGTCAGGGTTCTTTAACGAAGCCACAGAAAAATCTAAGAAAATTACCATGTCTGGTAAAGACATTTTTGTAAAGCCTTGATGTCTAATGGAGTAAATAATTGTAGGCCAAACACTTTTGGCTTACCATTATATCTACGTTGAGGATAGAAATCGTAAGTTAACGTCTCCCTAAACTTCTCTAGTTTTGGTTCTATATGATTTTTATATACTGAGATGGATCAGATGGCAAAATGAAATGGTTATACCTCTACATTTAAGCACAATCTAGAACCAGTGCGATGAAAATTCATTGCGTCAGAGGAAAATGCTTATCATACCTCATTTACTTAACATATTTAGCTGCTTTATTTAAAAAATAAACGTTTAATTACATACAAAATCAGAAAATTTATTCCGTTGAGGTTGGAAGAATGCGAGGTGATAACCTAGTATAAAAATCTTAAAAAGAAAATAATTTCTGAAATCTTTCATGCCATAGAATTATAAAAGCCCTAAGTTCTATCATAATTAGGAAAAAAAGTAAATAAATTTAAGGTTTATATCTGGGAGAATTAATAAATCTATTTTAACCTCACTTATTAGTAACAAAAAATTACTCATAAAAATACAGATATTCAAAGAAAGTCTATGTAAAAAGTAAAGAAATATAACAGGAGAATACAAGATGAGAGTATCTCACCTGAGAATGTTCTGATCGATTTTATTGTAAGAGGCAATCGTAGTAATACCCCCGTAGGCAACACCCAGGGAGTAAATGACTTGCGTGGATGCATCGTTCCACACACTGATCTCAGTCACGAGGTAGCTCGTATTGACTTGCAGGAAGGTTTCTGACAGCTTGTAAGTCATGAGATCCTCCGATTTGTCAGCGGCTGAGAGAGGATTCACAGAAAAAATACAGCTATTACCTTATTAAGCAACCTACCAGAGAAGATTGACTGATGTATACTCCACATATTACAAGTGTTTAGTTTCATATAACTGAGACTAGTTATTACAGAACATTCCATCTTAAAACTAGGTCTAAGATCATGTGACTTAACGCCTCACTTTTCCATCCCAGGACGGTTAAGTTCATGAATTATATATCAAAACTAATGGCACTAAGTCCAATTCAAGCATACTCCAAGCCAAGATGAAGGCCATCATGACGTATGGGTAGAACACAGTGAAGATCAAGACTTTCTTCGTGCCCCTGATGCCCCCAGCTAAGCACACAAAGACCAGGAACCATGCCACTCCCAAGGTCACAACCATCTTGAAGTGGATGCTGTTTGCTCCGAGCTGAACCTCATCTCCTATTGGTTGGTCTAGTACGATGTGTCTGTGAGTATTAAAGAGAAAACCTTGAGATGTGCTAAAATGAACTGTTTAGGTATAACGAATATAGATAAAAGAAGTTAGACCAGTGTGATTAGATGGTTCAGCTTTGCAGAAAGAATGAAAAATAATGGCGAAAAGAGAGTGTAATAACTTTCATAACTTGTTCGAATAATGAAAATGCCACTCTCTTTGGCTGTTATATATCAGGAAATATTAATTTCCCTTCTTCTCTAGTCTCTGTAATGTTTTGCTTTCACCCATATTCTCAACATGTAACTTAAAAGGAGTGTCACTTTTCTAAAGACCAGCGTGGCAAATGTACCAAAATATATACCTGAAAGGCACCTTCAGGAATCTACTGATGACCTGGCTCTTTTGTTTTTTGACTTTTACTTGTGTTAGTGATAATACAACAAGTACTGACTTTCTATTACCCTGATGTCTGGTCAATTTCTCTGTTTGACTGGTGAATCTTTTGTCATGGCGCCTGATATCTATAAGGTTTTGGACAGTTGGAGTATAGATCTGCTACCTAGATTTTTTGGTTGATGCCTTACTCCTTTTCCCCATAAGCACATTTCTAAGCTTTTATGTCACTTTATGTTTGCTGGTGGCACAACTTCTGCTCCTTTCTGTGTTTCTAATGTTGTTCTTCAAGGTTCCGATCTCTCACCTACTTTTTTTGTACGTCTTTAACAATAACTTCAAGGTCACCGCATGATTTTATTGTCTGTTCACCCTCCAAACGTCTTCTTTATCCTCGCAGCCATGCGCTTAAAAGCAAATATGTGGTAAAATGTCCATAAGAATGTTGTATTGTTTGACTCCAGTTGATATATATATATATATATATATATATATATATATATATATATATATATATATATATATATATATACACATATACACACACACACACACACACACACACATATATATATATATATATATATATATATATATATACCTATATACCTAGCCACTTTTATGGGTGCCGGTCCCAAGCCCGGATAAATAGGGGTTGGTGTCAGGAAGGGCATCCGGCCGTAAAAATCTGTGCCAAAACCATGGAATGAGCCGAAATATGGAAACAGAAACACAGGATAGATATAATGGAAACGATGGAAAACGGCTCAAATCCAAGCTGGGAAGAAGAAGAATATATATATATATAAAAATATATATAACAAGTGTGGTGAAGAAGAAGAATATATATATATATATATATATATATATATATATATATGTGTGTGTGTGTATATATATATATATATATATATATATATATATATATATATATATATATATATATATATGTATACAGTATACCTTAAAAGCAAAGAGAATCAGGGTTTCAGTCTAAGCAAGGACAGCCTGTAACATAATGGGGTCATATTCTGTCAAATACCCACTGTTCAATAATTGACCACAGTAGTGAACTGTGTACACGTTAGTTAGTCAACTACTGTGGTTGCAGCGGACATAAGACATAAGACATAAGGACATAAGACTAGAGTAGCCTTATCCGAAACTAATAGCAAAGAGACAGAAAGGTACTTCCTTCTGGAGCTACCTTTCTTGAGAAAAAGAAATTTAAAAAAAAATTACTGTCTGTATGCACTGGGGAAATGAATCTACAGTTTTTGTATCAAAAAGATTTAAAATGAGTTGGAAGCTTACTCGAAATAATATTTGGCAGCTATTAGGCGTCCTCCTGGTTCAGCTGAGCAATCTGAAATTGGATAATGAGAAAAAGGATGTGAGTGAGAAATTCATTTGCACTTTGAATCTGTTAATGTGCTGTCAAGCTCATCTGAAACCATAATGTAGAAACGATTAGCATCCCGTCAGTTATACCTCGATCATTTTTCATATATTATGTAACCATTTTTGATGGCTTTCTTTAGTTACCTATTTTTCTAAGTCTTATTTTTATTTTTACAATTTAATTTTTCGTTTGTTTATTCACCGAGCCTGATAATTTTCTGTTTTGTTGGCTTATTTCTCCATTTTTCGTTTTTTTTTTTTTGAAAGAACATTGAGTATGGATTCAGTTTTAATTTTTGTTTTTTGCATTGAAGATACAAGTAACAGCTGCAATTCATCTTCGAAGGCTGGTTCAGCTAACTACTTGAGCACTTCTTTACCATTTTATCTGTCAAAAATCTTTCCCAAAGACAGTTTAACCTCACAGTACATAACCTAACCTCGCTTAGCACTAACCTAGACTGGACAGGAGAGGAAAATAACTTTGCCATAAAAACGGACGTTCTCTGGCATCGTTGAGCATCGTGACACCTGGCTTTGTCATAAACCAGCTCATATTTTTATATATTTATTGGTTTCAAGTTGTGCATGTTCCCCATGTGATTTTAGGGTAATGTAACCAATACTGACAGTAAGGTCAAGTGTGCTAAGATTTGTAAATTCCTTGAGGTGGAACCAGCCGATTTGCTTTTCAATAATCTGTTTCTTTTGTCACTATTTATGTTGTAAGTGCAACAGTGAAGTGAATAATAATGAAGAAATAAAAATGAAATATAGCCCCTATTGACTGGGCTTATTTTAAGGCTTAAGTACTCTATGTAATCAATCATTGACCTCAAGTAGCAATTACTGACTGGGTGATGTAGCTGCTAAGTACTCTATGCTGTTAATCAATTACTGACTTGCCACGTTGCAGTGCAAATACTCTTTGCAATCAGCCTGTCTCCTTAAATACTCAGTAACTACAAGAACTGGATTCCTGCAAATGTGGTAACACTAAAGTACTCAGTGCATTCAGCTGGTCACTGCAACTGGTGTTTACTGACAGGTAAACCGCTAAAATACTCTTTGCAGTCAACCAGTCACCAGAACTATCACTTCCTGACTTGGGATGCTGCAAAGCTAAAGTACTCTGTGCAGCCATTTAACCACTTACTCTGTGGCATGTCTTGGTATTCACATGTGCCCCAGGGATTTGGCCTCATGAAGCTCAGTCCGGCTCCGAGGTAGAAGAGGGTCCAGGCGATCACTATGTTGTAATAGATCACGACAGCGAAGAGAATCAGGATCATTCCGTAGCCGACGCCTGTGATAGTAATCATTATTCATTATTCACTTGTAAGCAATAATTCATGATTCAGTTGTTGTGTATTATCTGCATTAATTCAAAGTAAGTGATTGGAAAAAAAGTTCACAGGACTGAAGTCTCTTGAATAAAAGGGTCACGAGGTGATGAGAAAGAGGGGTGGGGAGGGGGCGGTAAAGAGAGGGTAGCATGTTAGAAAGATTACGGTGACATATACCAAGAGCAGTAATTGTCGATGTAGCTATAGTAATTATAGTGGCCCATCGTAGAGCGAGAGCATCCTGTCTTACAACATTCCTCGAGTGATTATGCTTACTGTTTATTATATGTTATTTTTTTGTATAATATTTACTCACAACCATTCCTAGAATAATGATTTTAGATTATTAATTTTCTCATGTATCCTATTTCTGCTATGCATTATTGGGTCATTAACTGGTTAAAAACATAATAAACTTAATTAATTTTCATTTTCTATTGTTCATTTACTTATTTTTTAGCATCTGTCATTGATAATCAATACACATTCTCATTGAAGCAAAATGACTATTGTCTTGACTAACTAGCTTCAATGCATAGCTTATCCATAAGTACAAAAATCCTTACATAATAAAGAGGTGGGATACAGTTTGTTACTGGTATCTGATAGGCTACGAGAACAAATTATGAAATAGAAACAATCCAATTTCTAGGTAGAATGAGACTGGGGATATTGTCGTGGAAGTAAAGGTGAAGTTAGTGGGACAGAGCCATTGCTTTGGAAAAGTAAAGGAGCAGAAACAAAGGCGTGAGGCGAAGCCAAAAGGAAAAAGGAAGTCGGTGGACAAACTTGACATTTTTTTTGTGACTTCTAATCTTCGAATGGTACGGTTCAGCTACTTGTATTTTCCGTCCACTGCTAAGGTATGGAATTTTCTCTCTGCTTCTGCTTTTCTTGGTTCTAGTAGCCTTTCATTCTTCAAGATGTAGGTGGGTTGCTTCCCTGGTTCTTAAGCTACGCCTTTCTGCCCTTCCTTCCCCCTCCCTTATTTTTTTTAATTGGTTTGTTTAATTGAGTTTCCTAGGCCTGGGGTAAATTAAAACATTTGAAAGCCAGCTCCACTGGCCTTTACATGGAAAAAAAAAAGTATCGGTTTTGGTTTCTGTAGATCACAGTTCACTTACCAGATAAAGCAGGACACAAGTAAGAAAACAGCTGGGTTGGTGCCAGACTGACGTACTGTCCCAGAGCCAGTTCCAAGAAGTAGAGAGGAGCGCCGATGCAGATCATCGCGATGAAATACGGGATCAGGAATGTTACTGGAAGGGAAAGTTACAGAATGGGTGAAGAATGATTGTTTTGATTATTTGAGATTTTGTTTCAGGGGGTTGAGGGTTAATTTTTCACAAAATGCCAGAATATACCTTAGACAAATATTAGTTGCCAGTCAGGGTACTGGCAGGCAAACTTAGCCACAGTTGTTGCAGAAGATTATTACTATTATATTTCACTATTGAAAGTATATAATCTAGATTTGGAGGTTTGTACATACACTTTGCTTTCACATGAGTTATTAACTACTATCTCAAAATATGATACAAATGAGACAAACACATCAGCATTGCTTTGGCAATAATTGAAACAATCACCACCTAATCTAAACAATTAAGATTAAATCCAAGGTCAGAGAGCTTACTTCTATGACTGAGAAACCTACAGGAATGTAATAAAAAAAACTGTTACCCCTTAAAGAAAATTAATTCAGCAAAACCAGAAACTGCAAGAAACCAAGTGAGGGCCAATGGGGTTCCTCTGAAAATCTGCTGGGAAAACTATAAAAAAAAAGGAAGATAACCGGAGCAAAGGTAAGGAAGCCTACAGACGTTTCCTAGGCTGAATAAGTAGCCGATTTGAGACAGCAGAAGCGAACCATAATTCTTCCCAACTTACATGAGTGAAACAAAACCTAATCCGACTGATAACAGAAGAAACCAAGTAAAAAATGCGCCGAAGTTTCTTCGGTGCAATCGAGTTTTCTGCACAGCGTATAATCGAGGCCACCGAAAATAGAACTATCTTTCGGTGGTTTCGGTATAATGCTGTATGAAACCTTCAGCCAAGGCCCGGTGGAGGCCTGTCCTACAGCTTGCCAGACACATGATCATGGCTAACTTTAACCCTAAATAAAATAAAAACTACTGAGGCTAGAGGACTGCAATTGGTATGTTTGATGATTGGAGGGTGGATGATCAATATACAAATTTGCAGTCCTCTAGCCTCAGTAGTTTTTAAGATCTGAGGGCGGACAGAAAAAGTGCGGAAGGACAGACAAAGCCATCTCAATAGTTTTCTTTTACAGAACACTAGAACTGATCAAAACTAACCTCCATGATGTTTGGAACAAAGATATGGGAATCTCCAGAAGTTCCCTAGACCGACTGAGTAGCTGATGAGAGACAGCACAGACGACCACCAGTTCTTGAAGGTTCCTCTCTCAGGGAGTGGGGCATTCAGCCTCTTCTTGAATAGGCCCAGGCTGCTGTGAATTCTAAAAGTAAAAATAAATTATGTGGATTTTAAATGTAAAACTACTTTTGTAGAAAATATAACTGTTATGGCTCCATCCAAAACACAGCACCATTGATGAACTTTATTTTGGGATGTTACTTACATCTTATTTTTAATATAAACATTTTTACTTATACTTGAATTTATAAGGGAATTCTCCAGATATTATTGTTAAAAATAATTATAATTCTTGATTATTAAGTACCGAGTAAACTAAGTAAAAACACACTGCCAGTGAAACTATTAAATACTTCAATAGATTTTCCTAGGAGAACCATAAAAGAGTCAAAATGTTAGATAGAGGACCAATAAGACTATAAAAACGTCAATATCTATTTCTTTATGAACTCCGTATTTTTCTGCTATTTCCTTTCTGTTTCTCCATCACTCACAAGCGGGCCTTTCATCCTGTGATAGCCTGCTCTGGAAGCTAATGGCCCTTGATAAAGATGTATAGCCTATATATAGTAATAATACTTCAGATATTAATAATAACTTGCAAAATAGAGATTATCAAGAAATTTCTGCCATCTAAATTTAAGAACGGAACAAGTAGCAGGAAATTTATGCAAATAAATTAAATAAAGTAACATATGCATTTTGGTGTAAAGTGGTTGAGTGAATAAATGACTCCACTGGCATTATTGCACATGGTGTGTGCACAACTTGGCCGCCTCAGAAAGATATAATGGATGTTATTGCCAACTTACTATACTATCAAAGATAAACAGTTCAGATTTAAGATGGTAGACTATATTAGACTCCTCACGTGAGCCTATTTGGTTTTCCTGATTTTGTAACGCGAATGAATCCTTTCTTTTTAGTGAAGTTATCCATAGAATCTAGTCAATCGTTTTCTGTTAATTCTTTCTACGCGTTGTTTTAGAATCTAAATATGGGGAACTTACACATTTATTATTATTATTATTATTATTATTATTATTATTATTATTATTATTATTATTATTATTATTATTATTATTATTATTAAGAATCCTTCCACTAAACGGGACATCCGTATTATAAGAAAAATTGTGAATACAGAGAAGATAAAACATAGTACAGATAACACTAATCAATGTCATTCCGGTAATTACAAAGATGTGTCAAGTTATAATCGATGGTAAGCTACGGAGAGAGAGAGAGAGAGAGAGAGAGAGAGAGAGAGAGAGAGAGAGAGAGAGAGAGAGAAGAAGAAGAAGAAGAAGAAGAAGAAGAAGAAGAAGAAGAAGAAGAAGAAGAAAAGAAAAAAAAATGTTAAAAGAAACCAAGAAGCGATAGATATTTCAGCCTCTTAAAAGGAAGAAAGGTTAGCGAAGATTTTTTTTATGTGAAATGCACCAGGTATCCTTGGCGTATTTTGCATTATGTCATTTACAATTACTTCATGAATTTCTTTAGTAAAAAACAATTACTGAAAAATTTTTGCTCCCACGTTCAAAATCGTCACGTCATCAACCTTGACAAAAGCTTTTGGAATCGTCATTGTCGACTGCCACTGAATGAATGTGTTACTGTTTTTTTTTTTTTTTTTTTTTTGCTTAGTTTACTATCAAAGATATTTTCCTATATTTATACCATCCTGAAAAAAGGAGGGTATTTGGTATTGTTTTTTTTTTTGGGCAGGAAATGCGAAATTCTAAATAAAAACATAATTATGAAGTCTTTTTACATTTGCCATATAACTGCACCTTGAGCTGGTGAATCAAAAGATTATGGAAGCACAGGGTTATTGATGATTATGCTGGCCTTATGACAACACAGGCTCTTGCACTTGGAACACTCAGCAAAAAGAGAAAGTGCTGTCTCCCTGCTGTGAGTTGTGGGTAAAGGCAGAAGTGCTTCAGCTAAAGTGGGATAGAACAGATCCAGTTTACTATCAGAAGGGAGGAGAGAAAGAGAAGTTCAGGATGTAGAAAATGAGAAAAGTAGACCCACCTGTTTATCAGTTGTTCGTCCATGAAATTAAAGATATTGATACAATTAATGTTCACAAGGCCTATGCTTAACTATAACAAAGCAAACAAGTGTATGTGAATAAAATGTAATTAAGAATGGCAAGCAATATAGGCCTATATTCATCAAACTATAGCAAAATCCACCGCTCTCTGCAGCTAAGCCCCGCCCACTGCTTCACAAAAATTCCTTGAAGGTGATTGGTTGGCAATGGCTTCGAAAAGTTGGTTAATCTCTGGTTCTTTTCATCTTCATTAATTTAGCAATGGTTGTTTTACCAAACTAAACTAAGTACTGCTGATAATCAAAAGGAAACGTTACATCATTCCCTGACATAAAATCACCATACAAAGCTCCCGAAAAATGGTAAAAAAATATGAAAATATGAATGAAGTTAGTTTTTTGTAAATGGGGTTCACCCATAGAGGGTATATACCTGGAGTTGCGATCTCTATACCAGTACTAGGTAGTTTGGTGGTCTTCCACCAGGGTGGCGCTGCAGAGCCTTGCAGCCATCTGTAAAGGCCTGGTAACCCGCAAATTGAACAGGGGCTTAGTGCGATTGTGAATTTTTTTATCGTTAAAGTTTAATGAGCGAGTGTTTAGTGAATGTTTAGGATTTAGTGAGTAAGTGTTTAGTGAATGTTTAGGGTTTAGTGAGTAAGTGTTTAGTGAATGTTTATGAGGAAGTGTTTAGTGAATGTTTAGTTTAGGGTTTAGTGAATGTTTTGTGAATGCTAGTGAATGTTTATTGTGTAAGCATTCAGTAAATGTTAAGTGAGTTTATGGTGAATGTCTTGTGAATGTTAGTGTTTAGTGAATGTTTAGTATGCAAGTATTCAGTGAATGTTTAGTGAGTGTTTAGGGTTTACTGAATGTTTATTATGTAAGTGTTTAGGGTTTAGTGAAGGTTTAGTGCATGTTAGTGTTAGTGAATGTTTAGAATGTAAGTATTCAGTGAATGTTTAGTGAGTGTTTAGGGTTTTGTCAATGTTTTGTGAATGTTTGTGTTTAGTGAATGTTTAGAGTGCAAGCATTCAGTGAATGTCTGTAGAGTTTTTAGGGTTTAGTTTATGTTTAGTGTGTGTTTAGTGAGTGCCTAGGGTTTAGTGAATGTTTAGTGAGTGCTTAGGGTTTAGTGAATGTTTAGTGTGAAAGTATTCAATGAATATTTAGTGATTAAGTATTCAGTGAATGTTTAGTAAGTGTTTAGAGTTTAGTGAATGTTTTGTGAATGCTAGTGTTTAGTGAATATTTAGTAAGTTTTCAATGAATGTTTAGTGAGTGCTTAGTGAATGTCTTGTGAAAATTAGTGTTTAGTGAATGTTTAGTGTGTGTTTAGTGAGTGTTAAATGAGTGATTAGTGAATGTTCATTGACTGTTTAGCATTTAATAAGTGTTATGGATTTAATAAGCATTTAAGGTTTAGTGTGTATTTATTGTTTAATGAGTGTTTGGGGTTTAGTGAGTGTTTAGTGTGTAGTGAGTGCTTAGTGAATGTTTAGTGTGTAGTGAGTACTTAGTGAATGTTTTCTGTATAGTGAATGCTTAGTGAATGCTTAGTGAGTGTTTAGTTTAATGAATGTTTAGGATTAAGTGAGTGTTTAGTGAATGTTTACTGGGTGTTTGAGGTACAGCGGGTATTTAGTGAGTGTTTAGAGTTTTACGAGTGTTTAGTGAGCTTTTAGTGTATAGTGATTGCCTAGTGAGTGTTGAGCATTCAGTGTTATGAGTGAGTGTATAGTAAGTGTGAGTGTTTAGTGATTGTGAGTATATAGTAAGTTTGTGTGTTTAGAGAGTGTGAGTGTATAGTAAGTGTGAATGTTTAGTGAGTGTAAGTGTATCGTGAATGTTAGTGTTTAGTGATTGCACATTACGGTTAGTTAGTGTTTAGCAACTGTATGTAAAGAAAGTCCCGTAATTTACAAGAAACATTTATGCTAAACACTGCTTAGATCCACAATGGTTGGAGTGCTTAGGCCAACCTGTTTTTGTAAGGTAATTTTTCTCTGTGAAATTGGGTCAAGTAATAATAATAATAATAATAATAATAATAATAATAATAATAATAATAATAATAATAATAAGAATGGTAAAAATAATAATGTTAATAAGATAATAATAATAGTAAAAAATAATAATGTTAATAATAAGATAATAATAATAGTAAAAAAAGATAATGATAATAATACTAAAGTATAGAACTATTAGCTGGACCGAGACCTTTCAATATGGCCGCCCGAGGTTACATGCTCGACAGGGAGATCACCACTCCAGTGATTGACGCTCTATGATTTGAAATAATATATATATATATATATATATATATATATATATATATATATATATATATATATATATATATATATATATATATATATATTCATATATATATATATATATATATATATATATATATATATATATATATATATATATATATATATATATATATATATATATATATATATATATAATATATATATATATATATATATATATATATATATATATATATATATCTATATATATATATAAATTTGTCTCGAGGGTTAATGTGATTTTCCATAGCAACATTCCTCAGGGGGCCATTCCTCATGCAGAAATCCTGCCTACACGACGTAGGGTAGGAGAGACTCTTTAACCTTTGGAAGCAATGCTTCTGGGAGAAGGACACTCCGAAATCAAACCAGTGAGTGGAAGGGACCCTTTAGCAATGGTAGGCAACCTTTCTAAGAGAAGATTACTCTGAATGTAAACCTTGTTATCCAACCTTGGACTGTGCCCTGGCCATTGTACCATGGCCTTCCATGGGCTTGGGTTTGAGTCCCCTTGCTTGAGGGTACAAACTGGCATTTTCTAAAGTGGGTAGGACAGGCTGATGTGAAAACAGATGTTCCTTGGTGGTTTAACAGAAAGTTTTTTCTTTAAAAAGTTGTTCCTTCTAGGCAATATATATATATATATATATATATATATATATATATATATATATATATATATATATATATATATATATATATATATATATATATATATATATTAAATATATATATATATATTTATGTATTAAATACTTCTTTGAAGTGGTTACGTAACGTGTCTTTATGATCTAATTTCGGAGGGCATTTGGTAATTCGACCCTTATTCCCCCCCATCTAACACTCAACCCACACAGACCTCCCCGGACACTCACTCTACTTTTTCCTCTCTCTCTCTCTCGCTTCGTCTCGCGCATTCCCCTCTCTCTCTCTCTCTCTCTCTCTCTCTCTCTCTCTCTCTCAGATAGCACAAAGATCTCTTTCGTTCTCGCATTCCACATTAAAGAAATGAAATGGATCATCTAAGGAAATGCAACCTTTCCTACAAAAATAGATTTATTATTTAAAGCAACCCAACAAGTAATGAATAAACAAAGCAAAGATTAAAATGCATCATAAATGAAATTATCAAGTAAAAAAACATCTAACTCAAGATTTAGTCTCAGTCCAACTAAAAATCTGATTGTGGCTAATAGCCTGCAAATTCAAAAACTCTCACATACTCTATCTTAGACATTGTAAGTCTAGTCTCAAAAGTCTACCACATGAGAAATTTAGACATTCCCACAAAGTCATCACCACCACAATGTTCTCACCACAATGTTCCCACCACCGACATCTGTCGAAAGAATTAAGCATAAATAATAATCTCCCAAAAATATGCAAGTGCAAAACATAATAATAAAAAGTCTAAAATGCATGAGTAAACACTGGTAAACAGAACACAATAAAATAGAATATTGAAATGGTAAAACATTATGTTGAACTTTCCACACAAGTTCAAAAATATCTTGAAACATGGTAAAAAACATAAGTTCACAATTCACACAGAAAAACGAAGAGTCTGAATTTGACCTTATTCTGCCAATTCTAAGAGATTGCAACACTCAAAGATAATGTCTTGACGATCTCGCTCTAGCTTCGCTAATGAACGATCGGACTAATTTTTTAGCAGAATTAGACACAAAATCTAGATTTTCTAACGTACGAACTTATGTACCCACACACCAACTCGGTCATATGACTCGCATACCAGAGCCAATATTGTGTGTTCATCAGGTTAACTGCTGAAGTAACCAAACTATTTGCTGAATGCAACGATTTGCAACTGTCTGTCTTGACCCACTACCATCTTACAGCAACTTCTCTTCCATCACACCTTATAACACAGTAATGTTAAAACGGCCATATTTTTTTCTAAAATATATATATATATATATATATATATATATATATATATATATATATATATATATATATATATATATATATATATATATATATATATATATATATATATATATATATATATATATTTCTATCAAAGGGCATCAGGAAAAGCATATCGTATACCATATCAAACTTTACTATTGTTAACGGCATTTAGCAATGTCCCATTGCATCATCAAGGCTAAACTGAGCTAAAAGAAGATAGTATTTTTAGCTCAGTTTAGTCTTGATGATGTAATATGACATTGCTAAATAATAAACTGTGATATGATATACCGTAACGTATGCCTTTCCTAGATGCCCCTGATTGCAACTAAGAAGCCTACAGAAATGTCGACCTTTTACACATACGACCTTTTACACATACATACATATATATATATATATATACACACACACATATATATATATACTATATATACATACATATTTTGTGTGTGTGTATGTATGAATGAATGAGCATGAATACGAGCGATTATATAAAGTAAAATGTCATTGCTTTATTAATTCCATTTTGTATGCATAGATATGAAGCTCTTAACGATTTTATTCAATGGTTTATAGTACAGATTTAATGAGAGACACCAATAATTACGTAATTTTTAGGTCTGGTCAGTATTTTTGAGTCTAGATTCCGAGTCCATTTCTATAAGCATGTACAAGAGACAAATTCTTTTCCTCTGATCTTATTTCGCCTGAACTGAAGACTTCAACACTTTTCTCAAAACATCTTTTTTATTCCAGTTTCCGTTTGAATCATATATAAATAAAATTACATGCTTTGAAGAAGTAGATGAAGTAGTATCGAAAAACGTTTGTGCGTAATTGTTGGTGATGAATCTTTTTGGATCATTGTTATTGTTTATAAAGGGAGTTCAAAACTTTGGACATGATATTGAAACTGGTGATATCATTCGGAACGAAGAATTTCATATCCAAGAGAATGAGGATTTAGAGAAGGCGTTAAGGAAAGAGTGGTCCTGTGTTGAAGAGCTTCGAAAAGCTCTTGTTGATGATCAGGAAATGAAATAGAAAGCAAAAATAAGGACCTTTCCTCGAATAACGAATGCCTAAAGAAGAAAAATGAAGAATGGGAGGATGCCATGATTATGAAAGAAAAGGGTATCGAACAACTGAAGGATTTCCTTGCTCGCCAAGAAACAGAATCTGAAAAGAACAAAGGAAAAATACTCGAACTGGAAGATGGTCTACATCGCCTATCTCGAGGAATAGGTGAAGGCCCATGAAGCGGAGAGAAAGAAGATGAGGAAAGAGCTGGTAGGACGCCCGCAAGCCTCACATCAAGAAATTCACGTTCCTCGAGCAAGAAATGGCGCTCTTGACAACAGTCTTGGAAAAGAGGCCCAGAGGGATAATTTATGTGTCCAGTCGATGGTCCAGAAGTCGGACGATCGAACTCGATCGTTCCAACGGGACTTGGCTGAGAAGGAACCGCAAATTATCTCTTCAAAGGAAAACTCAACGACGAAAGGGGGAAAACTGGGTTCGTTTGAGAAGAGGCCCATGAGATGAAGAACCGCTATGTCGAATTGGGAAGAGGAAAGAAAAAGCAGAGGAAGTCCAAACGAAGAAGAAACAAAACAGGAGGAACAAACCCCCAAGTTAAGCAGGACTGTGGAGGATTCTGACTGGCCTCCTGTTGACTGATGCGTGTCACTCCGGAGGCGCTGCTATCTTCTGGGTCCTTTCGACGGGATCTGCTGGAGGATTTTCCTTGTCTTATTTCATTCACATTTGTAACTTTTAGAGGAAATGAAATCAATAGAAAAGAAAATCTTTTATTTGACCTTAATAAATATATGATGAAAAGGTAGTCAGAAGAGGCATGGAGAAAACTCTATGCAAATTAAATGAAGTAGACACAGTTATATTCACCAGCACTACTACTAGAAGGGATCATATCTTATTATGATAACAGTAATAATAATTATTATCGGGGATTTTGGGCCTCATCCATGAAGTTCTTGGGCCCTCTCCAGGCCTGCTTCCCCCATCCTGACAGGATACCTGCCTCCCTCCGAGGAAGCAGCCGCTGGGTCGGATCCTTCCCTTCAAGGCTGCCCTCATGAGACTGGCGAGCCTTGAGGGCTTTCAGGACCCATCCTTGAGGGGCTTGGGCCCTCTCCAGGCCCACTTCCCCAGCCTGACAGGATACCTGACTCCCTCCGAGGAAACAGCCTCTGGGTCGGATCCTTCCTTTCAAGGCTGCTCTCAAGAGACTGGCGAGCCTTGAGGGCTTTTAGGGCCCATCCTTCAAGTTCTTGGGCCCTCTCCAGGCCTGCTTCCCCAGCCTGACAGGATACCTGCCTCCCTCCGAGGAAGCAGCCTCTGGGTCAGACCCTTCCCTTCAAGGCTGCCCTCAAGAGACTGGCGAGCCTTGAGGGCTTTCAGGGCCAATCCTTGAAGTTTTTTGGCCCTCTCCAGGCCCGCTTCCCCAGCCTGACAGGATACCTGCCTTCCTCCGAGGAAGCAGGCTCTGGGTCGGACCCTTCCCTTCAAGGCTGCCCTCAAGAGACTGGCGAGCCTTGAGGGCTTTTGGGGCCCATCCCTGAAGGGCTTGAGTCCTCTCCAGACCCGCTTCCCCAGCCTGGCAGGATACCTGCCTTCCTCCGAGGAAGCAGCCTCTGGGTCGGACCCTTCCCTTCACCATACTCTTTGCTTTCTCTTACCCAGCTTTTCAAATATGACACTTGCTCTCTCTGAAGGCTTCCAGACGATTTGAAGCATCTCAGAGATTGTTCCTGGAGACTTTGGAGTTTGGCTCATGCGTGAATGGCATTTCTCTCGCTCTTCCAGGAGCTGGAGACTGAAAGATTCCAAAATGTCTTCAAGGAAAATCCCGAAGGTTTTAGTTCATTTTAACATCACGTTAACCATTACTTAGAGTTCTTTTTCTGACACATAAGCAGTTTCTTTACTTTAAAGATTCGTCTTCTATAATCTTTATGGGATTCCCTCTTACTGATATATATAGATATCTCCCGACGACGAGAGAACACTTCTGGGTTTTCTTTAAGACGTCTTCATGACTCCAGGATCCTTTGAAGCAGTCTTCAGCTCCTGAAGCATTGCTGGAGAATCCAATGGGCGTTTCCAAAGGTTTCAGTGCATAGAGATCTCCTTGAATCCTTTGGAAGCCCTTCGGAAGCCCTAGAAGCCTCCGGAATTCATCTCCAAAAACGTGGGGATCCCCCAAAGGAATCTTCGAAGCCTTTCATCTTCGATTTATTCTCCATAAAACTCTGTTCTTTAGTATCGTGCGAGAAATCCAAAGGTTACAGAGCCTTGAGATGTCTTGGAGCCTTCAGAAACCCCAGAAGCCTCCAGAATTCCCAGAAACCTTTGGAATTCCCAGATTCCCTACACCCTGGGGATGACAAGAATGATCCAGACAATATCCACTTGGAACATAGAGGGTATATACCAGTACTTCATATTTCAGTGGTCTTCCACCAGGGCAGGCTGCAAGGCCTTGTGGCCATCTGTGAAGGTCTGGTAACCCACAAATTGAACAGGGGCTTAGTGTGATTGTGATTTTTTTTATTATCGTTAATGTTTAAAGAGTAAGTGATTAGCGAATGTTTAGGGTTTAGTGAGTAAGTGTTTAGTAAATGTTTATGAGTAAGTGTTTAGTGAATGTTTAGTTTAGGGTTTAATGAATGTTAGTGAATGTTTATTGTGTAAGTATTCGGTGAATGTTTGGTGAGTGTTTAGGGCTTAGTGAATGTTTTGTGAATGTTAGTGAATCTTTAGTGTGTAAGTTTTCAGTGAGTGTTTAGTGTGTAAATATTCAGTGAATGTTTAGTGAATATTTAGTGAATGTCTTGTGAATGTTAATGTTTAGTGAATGCTTAGTGTGTAAGTATTCAGTGAATGTTTAGTGAGTTTTTAGGGTTTAGGGAATGTTTAGTGTGTAAGTGTTTAGTAAGTGTTTAGGGTTTAGTGAAGGTTTAGTGCATGTTAGTGTTTAGTGAATGTTTAATGTATAATATTCAGTGAATGTTTAGTGTATAAGTATTCAGTGAATGTTTAGGGTTTAGTAAGTGTTTAGGGTTTAGTGAATGTTTTGTGAATGTTAGTGTTTAGTTAATGTTTAGTGTGTAAGCATTCAGTGAATGTTTAGTGAGTGTTTAGGGTTTAGTGAATGTTTAGTGTGTAGGCATTCAGTGAATGTTTAGTGAGTGTTTAGGGTTTAGTGAATGTTTAGTGTGTTTAGTGAGTGCTTAGGGTTTAGTGAATGTTTAGTGAATGTTAGTGTTTAGTGTGTAAGTATTCAGTGAGCATTTACTGTGTAAGTATTAAGTGAATGTTAGTAGTGTTTAGGGTTTAGTGAACGTTTAGTGTGTAAGTGTTTAGTGAGTGTTTAGAGTTTAGTGAAGGTTTAGTGCATGTTAGTGTTTAGTGAATGTTTAGTGTGTAAGTATTCAGTGAATGTTTAGCGAGTGTTTAGGGTTTAGTGAATGTTAGTGCTCTGTGAATTTAGTGTGTAAGAATTCAGTGAATGTTTAGTGAGTGTTTAGGGTTTAGTGAATGTTTAGTATGTGTTTCGTGAGTGCTTAGGGTTTAGTGAATGTTAGTGTTTAGTGAATGTTTAGTGTGTATGCATTCAGTGAATGTTTCGTGTGTAAGTATTCAGTGAATGTTTAGTGAGTGTTTAGGGTTTAGTGAATGTTTTGCAAATGTTAGTGTTTAGTGAATGTTTAGTAAGTATTCAGAGAATGTCTAGTGAGTATTTAGTGAATGTCTTGTGAAAATTAGTGTTTAGTGAATTTTTAGTGTGTAAGCATTTAGTGAGTTTTTAATGAGTGTTTAGTGAATCTTCATTGACTATTTAGTGTTTAATGAGAGTTTAGGGATTTAATGAGCATTTAGGGTTTAGTGAGTATTTAGTGTTTAATGAATGTTTAGGGTTTAGTGGGTGTTTAGCGTATAGTGAGTGCATAGTGAATGTTTAATGAGTGTTTAGTGTATAGTGAGTACTTACTGAATGTTTAGTGTGTTGTGAGTGCTTAATGAACGATTTGTATTAGTGAATGTTTACTGAGTGGTTGGAGTACAGTGAGTGTTTAGTGTTTTATGAGTGTTTAGTGAGCATTTAGTGTATAGTGAGTGCCTATAGTGTTATTGAGTGTGAGTGTTTAGTGAGTGTGAGTGTGAGTGTGAGTGTGTAGTAAGTGTGTGTGTTTAGTGAGTGTGAGTGTATAGTAAGTGTGAGTGTTTAGCAAGTGTAAGTGTGTTGTGAATGTTAGGTTTTAGTGATGGTACATCACTGTTTAGTCAGTGTTTAGCGACTGTATGCAAAGAAAGTAATGTAATTTACAGGAACCACTTATGCTAAACACTGCTTAGATCCAGGAGCAGATGCTTAGGCCTTGACCACAATGGCTGGAGTGCTTAGACCAACCTGTTTTTGTAAGGCAATTTTTCTCTGTGAAATTGGGTCAAGTAATAATAATAATAAAATAATAATAATAATAATAATAATAATAATAATAATAATAGTATAATACTATGAGCTGGACCGAGACCTTTCAATATGGCCGCCAGAGTTCACACGCTCGGCAGGGAGGTCGCCACTCCAGTGATTGACGCTCTATGAGTTCTCCTGACCACGGAGGTGATACGGGGAATGTCTGTGTTCGAATCGTTGCGCATGAATTACAGGATGATGACGTTGACCCTCTGATATTGCCAATCGTTTTCACCTTTCTAAATTTAAACATACAGACTATATCTGAGAGCTATGCAGACTAGTTTCATATCGTTTAAGAAATTTTACTACAATTGAATAGTCATAAAATCGACTTCATTGCAGTCGTTTACACATTCGATGGGATGGCAAGCGTGACTGCACTCTACAAAACCAGAATATGCCTCTGTTTAGCTTAAATTTAACTTACAGTTACAGTATGGTGGGCCACGCGAGTCATACTAGATATAATTTGCTGAGAAGTTTCTTAAGGGCATTATCTCCTTTCAAAAAATTAGAATTATAAAAGATAACGTAGACCTATAATGTCCTATGTCTTTTTGTCGGTTTACACAGCTTATGACGTTTGGATTATAGGGCTATCTTACACTCGGCCGTTTTATTGTGGTTAATCTTGCTTTTGTGGTTGCTGTTATGTTGCCTGCAGTGTCTTCGAAAACTTTTCATATGGAGACCTAACATTGGCCTATGCCCTGTCATTGCTTCAAAATATAAGAAATTGACGTGTAGGCCTCTGCCCTGTCATTACCTCAAAATATAGGATATTGATGTTTAGGCCTATGCCCTGTCATTACCTCAAAATGCAAGAAATTGACGTATAGGCCTATGCCCTGTCATTGCCTCAGAATATAAGAAATTGACGCATAGGCCTATGCCCTGTCATTGCCTCAGAATATAAGAAATTGACGCGTAGGCCTATGCCCTGTAGGCCTATCTCACAACAATATTAACATTTGACATGCAGGATCGCTTACGTAGGCCAACAACAATTTAAAAAAAAAAAAAGCAAGATGCTTGTGTATTTACGCTGCGCATGATAAAAAAAAAAGATGCACAGAATGATCCCAGATCTTCATAATGATATTACATAACTTAATATATCTTTTATCGAAGACATCAATTGCGGACTTCACAACGCGGGGACGGGGAACTCAAATCTGTGATGTCATCATTCATCCTCAGAGCTTAACATCACCGGAATGAGTCAAATTCGTAGTGGTAAAATGGTAATCATATGGACTGTTGACTAGCTTGACCTTATTCCCCTTTCGAAATCTGGCGTGCAGTGGGCGGGGCTTAGCTGCAAAGAGTGGTGGATTTGTAGTGTAAACGCATCAATGGAAAAATAAATCTTAATGGCAAAAATTGTATGTAAAGAATGGTAAGGATACAGGCCTATATTATTCAAAATTAATGTAAACACATTAATAAAAAATAAATCTAAATGCCGTAGGCATTAGGTCTATGTTTAACTAAACGTAAACGTAAGTCCTGTAAGAGTATTTTTAAAATACTTAAAAAAAAACATCAACACGTAACAGTTTACCGTCGTAAATACGTCGAACCAAAGTCCTTGGGAATTTCCAGGTAATCTACCTCGACCAGGAAAGAACTCGATCTCATACGAGAACACCAGTAATTTAGGTGCGTGCGTGTTACGTTGGCAATCTTGCGCTGTTGTAAGCAAGCATTTTCTACTTTATTATTCTCAAGTTCTTGAAAATTCACGAAGTTCGAACTTCATGATTTGGATAAAGGAGAACAATCTTTTGAATACACTACAACCAGACTACTAACCAAGTTGTCGCTAGAACTAAAAATAATGTGAAGATTTAGAGACGTTTTCGTGCGAGGAAACAATAGACATAACTGTTCAAAACGGTTAGTCTATGACAAAGATGAACTTATAAAGAAAAGTATCCTCGTCACCGTCACCCTCGTGGGGGATTAGTGCCGTCAGTGCACCTCACGAGGTGCAATTGTAGGCATTACTTAAAGAGTCTTTGCAGCGTCCCTTCGGCTCCTAGCTGCAACCTCTCTCATTTTTTTTATTTTGTACCTCCGTTCATAGTCTTTCTTTCATCTGACTTTCCACCCTCTCTAAAAATTGTTTCCTAATGCAACTACGATAACTACGAGGTTTTCCTCCAGTTACACCTTCAAAACCTCCTTTCTGTCAATTTCCGTTTAAGCGCTGAATGACCTCATGGGTCCCAGCGCTTGGCCCTTGGCCTAAATTCTATATGCTATTCTATTCTGTTCTAAAGAATAGTATGAACTGTAGTTGCAAAATAAACTGGGCCCTCCTGATGGACCGGAAAAGGGTAAATAGGATGTCTTTCAAAAATAAACTTAGAAATAATCGTGATAATTGGGATATGATACAACTTCAATAGGGCACATCCAACAGGCCTAATCTGATTAAGATTTCATAATTGTTTTCCGACAGTCATTATTACACCTTCCTTTCTGATATAAATACGATTATGATCCCAAACACAAGCTATCAGTGATCAGTCTTACAATTACGATAATTGAACTAATATCACAGTCCGTTGGAGGAGAGAGCGGCGCCTATACTGGTAGTAATGTAACAGTGACGATAATGTGTGAGTTCAGTTTTGGGCCTGATATTATCCACTTGGCGTTTTAAATCCAGCGGCGTGATCACTGTCTTTAGGGTCATTGTCTTAAGTTTAGAGTAATTTCCCTGGGTCCTGATATCGGTCTCCCGCAACCACTTTTTCTGGAACCTTTTAACATTTTGGAGTACAAGATAGAAAGTTTGTCCGTGTGACCCCACCATGATACGTATCGCCATTAGCATGACGTCACGCGTTGCTGAGGGCTTTTGTTTGAACATTCATAGGTCTAGTAAATTTACGAATGTTTTTCTTCATAGTTGGCAAGGTCTTTTTAAAAATAGAAAGAAGTGAAACAGAAAATATTTTTTTCATGGCCATTTTCAAACCACCAACAGCTCAGTGATAGCTTAATTGTGAGCCTTGAGAAATTTCGTATGCAAAGATAACTACAAGGGAATATTTGCTTCAAGCCGCAAATTATTCAGCTGAGAAATCTGCCACGTAACGAGAATACCTGAACATGTGCGCGCATGCGTGCGCACACACCACACACACACTTGTTTAGTATACGTATAATATATATATATATATATATATATATATATATATATATATATATATATATATATATATATATATATATATATGTGTGTGTGTGTGTGTGTGTGTGTGTGTGTGTGTGTTGTGGAGAATCATCAAGAAGATCGCATATGTACAAAAGTCGTGAAATATATAAATACTTAATGAAACATGTTGATACTGCCCCATTTTCATTCCTTACAGGCGCCCACAATTCCTATTATCCCAGGGTACTAGCATACCTGCACCCATTGTGTCATCACAGCATCAGGACTATTGGAGACTGTTGGTGACCTTGAATGATCATGGGTTGACCTCAGCTCCTAAATCTCAGCGCACTTGCAGCTGGGACTTCCCAAGAGTTGCAAGAGTTGCATGAGACTATAACAGGTTAAGTTGCCTTTGTACTTACGTGTGTATCAGTTAATATGATTATGTAGCTAACAGATCAGATTTATATTGAGCATCGTGGTCTATTATCATTTGTCGTAGGGAAAATAGAGATTATGAAGAAAATAACAACAACTTTGGCCTGCGTGCTTTAGAACTATAAAGTTTACGTCTTCGAAATTGAAAATCGTAAATTGTTTTACGTTTATATTAGTATATTTCGAAACGTTGTTCGTAGGTAAGTCCAAAAGAAAAGTAAGGTATCGTGCACCTTTAATATTCCTTCTTCAAAAGAATTAAATGCTCATGTAATGCAGTATTTATTGGTACCTGTTCGTTATATGCTGGAAGTCCTTTCTGGAACTAGAATTTTATCTCTCTCAGTTCAGACTTTGTTTGTGATCATCTGTTTACAACTAACTTAAATAACAAATCAAGTATTGTTCGTATGTCAGATTTTATGAAGAAGCGCTGCAGAGCAACAAGTATTGACCAAAGCCACGCGTTCTCTTGTACTAGGAAAACTAGTACCTTGTTATTCTGCAGCTGGAAATCCCAACTAGAAATAATTTTTCAAACGTTTACTCATTTTCTCCTTCTCGTATACGTACTTCGTTATAATATTTCATACATATATTTATCAACTTATGTATGTCTTTGACTAACAAATTGGAATAACAGGTTACATTTCTGGGCAAAAAACTGGTTAGATAAATTAGGCGTAGTCGAATACCCAGAATGTCATAGCTTGAACAAATCCTTTCCAGGACGACTGTAATACTCTCAGATGAAATAATAGATAGTTCAGAACCAAAGGCAGAAAATGAAGACTTTAGAATGTGAGACGAATACACAAATACGGCGAATAACAAGTCTTAGTAAGCTTAGTTGGCCTTCAGATTCGCAGTGTCCGTTTTCGTGCACTGAATGATAGTTCCCACCTTGCACTGTATCAACCCGAAACGTCACTTAGCTTATACGAATTGTGAAATAATAAATGGTGAATCGTAAGGTCATTTAGAAGGTGTTATTATCGGTGATATAATGTCATATGTATATGGCGACTAGTGGCAACCACTACATGAACGTATGAACTACACGAGAAAACCGCGATTATCATGAATTTGTAGATTACGTGAATCAGGAAAGAATGTATTTCAAAGCTGGTGCTCAGGGTCATTCACGAAATGCTTTTTTTGGGGGTTGTTGTGGCAATACTGGGAGTAAAACGAAAAGATTATTTAATAAAATAAGCCTTGATAACTAGACAATGAAACTAAAAATGATTAAAAAAATAGCATTCAAATTCAAAAGAAGAAAGTTGCATACGGTACACACACACACACACACACACACACACACACATATATATATATATATATATATATATATATATATATATATATATATATATATATATATATATATATATATGTATATATATATATATAGTGTGTGTGTATGTATCACCTCGTTTCCTGTACTATGAGGTGACTGCAAACATACAACTTGACGATCTTGAAAATAGTCTGAAAACTATCGGGTTCTGTTAACCAAGATGACTTTCGGATTCAGTTTCCGGAAGGAGTGACCTTCGGGTTTCAAAAGCATTTTGAGATGAGGTTGCTAGACTCACGGATAATCAGTGAGCTTAAGTGCTGAAAAGGCCCCGTAGTACTAACCTTCAGTGATCGGGCGACCAGCGGTTTTGGGAACGTATTATACACTGCTTTATTTAGCCATTAATGTGATGATTTCCAGCGTCAGTGACAAACTACAGTATGGTTGATTGATAAGTCAACTTCTCAGACCAAAGAACCAGTTCGTCCGTGATTATTGCAAACTTTTCTTTGGAATTTTATCCATCTTCAGAACAAAAGGATTTTGTTTGCATGTCAACATTTGATATAATGTTATTTAAGTAAGAAATGCTATAATGGCATTCATTTTCCATCTTTAACAAACAATTCCGAAGGCTAATATTGCCTGGTCTTAGATGCGTTGTCACGCGTGTGTTATTTGTTATATTTTAAAGTCGTGCCGCACACGTTGACAAATGTTGTCAACATTGCCAGCAAATTTCTAGTCGCCCATGTCTTAGCAAACATCATGTCTTAAATTTTGCCCAAAATATTGGCTACTTTGTGCAAAGATTCTAGAATATGTCAAGAAACATGCCCGTTTGTAGATTAAACTTACACAGTCGTTTATAGGTCGTTCTCATATCAAGACACATTGGACATAAAAGCTAGGTTGTGACACTTCTTGCTTGTCGATTCCAGTGTAACTATAAGTGAGTATATATATATATGTATATATATATATATATATATATATATATATATATATATATATATATATATATATATATATATATATATATATATATATATATATATATATATATATATATATATATATATATATATATATATATATATATATATATATATATATATATATATATATATATATATATATATATATATACATACATATGGATACGCCTAGGGCCTGCACAACATCCTCTCTTTTTGGAGAAGAATCTGCATCGTTAGTGCCAAGAAACCTTAATTCGACCTTGCAGTAAATTCCTGATAAAGCGTCTGAAAGGTACATAAATCTGTTGCGTTCATTCTGTGTAGCATTGGGGTTTGTCCTGAGTGGGACTTATATCCTGAGCTGCTGTTAGCTCCTGTAAATAATCCATTTCATTTTTTTTACCTTTTTTATTTTTTGAAACTAGTGTTCCAGTAAGTTTGCTGAATTCATTCATGTGGTTATGAATAAATCTTTATTCTTTGTTAACCAGTGTTAACTGGCGACCTGATCTATTCAGTATCTGTTCTTCAGAGTTAATTTTAGCCTTAATTGACAGAATTACGTGGGTCTTAGGTAAAGCAAGGCAACATAGATCCACTTAACCAAGTATTAAACTCATTAGCCGAATGACTCACATAACAATATATACATACATACATACATACATATATATATATATATATATATATATATATATATATATATATATATATATATATATATATATATATATATATACACACACACAATAACAAAATGCTGGACCTTACGTTTGTTTGACGTGGTGTACGAAAATCTTCATTATTCTTCAAGTTGTCTCTCATCCAGAGCATTAAGCAAATGAAGTGATGGATTCGTGGTAACGCACAATATACCGCAACTATTGAAAAAGGTGTAATAATGTTTTGCACTTCGATAAAAAGGAAACCATTCACAGCGTTAGGCAAACCCGAGAACTAAGATACTGAGACGTTTACGTTGCATGTTGCAATATCCTGGAAACTAAGTACAGAGTCTTACGTTGAACTGCGCTGCCACGGAGCACTTCTTAGGGAAAAGCTATCGTACTCCTGCATGCATAGTGCCTAGTTCCTCCGGCTTTTATTTCCTTTACATTTCAATACTAGTAATAAGAGTTACCTACATGCAACGTTCATGTACTTATCATTCGTAGCATTAAAGAAATCATTATAAAATAACGAAGAGAACTATGCCACAGCATACGTGGTCTTTTAAGAAAAAGCAGAACAAAATCAAACAAGTAGCGTTCATTCTCCCTCGGCTAATCCTTCCCCGTTCAATGTCAAAGCCTCTTGTAATGGAAGCGTAGCAGGAAATGAATCGCATGGCTGCAAGCAGAAGTAAAAATATTTTAGGATTTTGATAACGTTTCCTACCCAAAATACCTTCCCAGGTGACATCCTGCTATGAAGAAAAGAAGGATTTTCGAAAAAAATGAGATACATATCAATTTATCTGCGAAATGAAATGAAAATGTCGCCTGTTATGAGGCATTAATTAGCATATAATAGCGGTTGCAGCTGCTGTTATGGAAAGTAAATAAAGAAATAGATAAATGGGAATTAAAACTCTTCAGCGGGAACTCCCCCAGACGCTCCTACAGGATTTGAACTCTATGCCCTGAGAGAGAAAGAAGACTGGAAGAAAAATACAAAAAATTAAAAAAAAATTTAAAACACGTTTCTATTAAAATGCACTAAAAAGTAAAAAAAAATAATTTTTTGAGACACACCAGGATTTTCTTACGATTAGTCAGCAGTGGCCTCTAGTGACACTACAGTGACCTCTCCCAGTATCTCAGGATTTGTATGAAACTCGTCGAATTTTTCACAACTTCTTTGACTCGGTAGAATGATTTAACAACTCTACGGATTTTTCAAACCTTCTTTAGCTCTACAGGATATCAATTTTGTTAGCTACAATCATAAATCGATTATAATTTCTATCAAAACTAAAGAGTATAAAGTAAAAACATGAAAAAATTTAAACGCTTTTATTAAAATTCACTAAAAAGTAAAAAATAATTTTTTGAGACACACCAGGATTTTCTTACGATTAATCATGTCTACAAAAATAGAAGCGTGAGCCCCAAACATGGAAAGAAATGTTACAAGAAAAAATATATATTTTTTTTTATTTCTTGTAGCATTTCCTTCCATGTTTGGCGCCCACTCTTTTATTTTGTAGACATGATAAATCGTAAGAAAATCCTTTTGTGTCTCAAAAAATTATTTTTTACATTTTAGTGCATTTTAATAAAAGCGTGTTTAAATTTTTTTATGTTTTTACTTTATACTCTTTCGTTTTGATAGAAATTATAATCGATTTATGATTGTAGCTAACGAAATTGATATCCTGTCGAGCCAAAGAAGGTTTGAAAAATCCGGAGAGTTGTTAAATCATTCTACCGAATCAAAGAAGTTACGAAAAATTCGAAGAGTTTCATACAAATCCTGAGATACTGGAAGAGGTCACTGTAGTGTCACTAGAGGTCACTGCTGACCTACTGAACATGTAAGGTTGTATTGTCACTGGGATCAAGTAACCATGCACTATTTCAAGTCCACTGGACGAAGGGAACAGGTCGAAAATTGAGTTACAAGATTTGATGACAGACAGACAGACAGATGCAGAAGTCAAATTAAATAAAAGGACGCAACTCATATTAGTACGTTTTCTTGTTAAGAACATTATTATTATTATTATTCAGAAGATGAACCCTATTCATATGGAGCAAGTCCACAGGGGCCACTGACCTGAAATTCAAGCTTCCAAAGAACGTGGCGCTCATTAGAAAGAAATAAGAGAAGGTAATGGGAAATACAGAAAGAAGAGATCACTTATTAAAAAGAAGAAATAAATTAACAAAATAATGAATAAGTAGATAAAAATGTAATTGGATTATTCAAATAAAAGGGGAATTGTATTAGGGTAGTAATGCATCTCATCTTCGCTTGAAGATGCAATGCCAATAGGCAATTACCTTAACTAGTAAGCTTTCGTTTAATAGTCCATGTGTGAAACAGCCTTCCAGAGAGAGTATTAGCCAGCCAAGGCTCTCCACCCATCATAAACCCGTGAAATTGTATCCTGATCCGTGGATAACAGTTAGAGATATCTCAAGGACAGTTAACTTTCAGAGTAATGGTTTTCTGCGAAATTTACCATACATAAGTCTTACACCATTTATATTTTGGCTAACTGCCAAGTTCTCAAATTATTATACAGGGGAACCATAATGATAAGGAAATTCGGAATCCTCTATTAGGAATTGGCCCCACTTTTGATTGAAAATGATTTACTCTGTTCAAAATGTTGCCATTCATTGCCATCATTTCGGTTGAATAACTCTAGAACCAGCATACACTGGAAGCATATAGTTCGTTGGGACGCTGTCAGCACTCGCTAAAGTCAGTTTATCTATAAAGCAACGTAAACTAGCCGCTACTGGTCTGGCAGTAGTATCCTCCAGAAGAAGCTAAATTCAAAAACACGGCTTACAGAGCATCAACTAAGCGATGACTCTACTAGTGTTACCAAACTTCCCAGAAGACTAAGCAACTACTGGGTTCGTTGCAGGTCCAAGGTGCTTTGATCAGTTTCCGCTCTTTCCCTTCCATTCCAAGAGATTCCATTTCTGCAATGGCGACAATGACCATTAGCGCTGGTTGCCAGTTATGGGGTCCACCTTGGGTAAACTGCACGCTGTAGCTCTGGACTCGCTCTCCACGGGTCCAGAGTCCAAGCCTTGCTGTTCTCGTGAACTTTGAATGATAGGTTTGGTCGAGAAGATACAGCGTCAGTCTTCCTGCTGAGAAGTCAGTAACCATTGCCTTCTTCCCAGGTCTCACTTGGGTGTGTATGGGAGTTGGGGGGGTGGGGGTGGGGGGGAGTCTTGGCCGCTGATTATAGGCTGTGTATGTCCGGCTTTCCAAGCTTTGATCCGTCCCTCGCCTTGATACTCGTCAGAAACCTTCAACCATTTTGTTTAACTTCGCCAACAAACAGACAAACGAACTGAACTAAAATTATAAGCTCTGCTAACTTCATTGGCAGAAGCATATAATAATAATAATAATAATAATAATAATAATAATAATAATAATAATAATAATAATAATAATAATAATAATAATAATGGCATAAAATCTGAGCAATCATTCTTTTCGAAGTAATATGCATTTTTGAAAGTGCTGCTTAACTGGCAACTTTTATAAAAAGAAAGGTTGACTAAAAAAAAAAATTCTAAATTCATTTCATATCTTTATTACTGAAATGATTTTTACAACGTACACAAGCTACTTAATTGTTAACATTATCACATGGAGAAGAATTTTTAGTTTGCAAATTGTGTATTTACACGGAGAAAATATAAACGGTTGAAAACAGCTGACGAACCTGGTTTTCAGAGGAGTGCTCTTAAAGATATATGATAACTGGCGTCACAAAAGAACAATATTAGTAATGTAACAGATACATGATTTCTGAGACCAGAACGTCATGTTTTTTCCTACGATAGTCCGTGACTCATAGAAATCATGTTTTTATAAACTTACCAACACACATTTATGTATATGTATGTTTAAACACACACACACACATATATATATATATATATATATATATATATATATATATATATATATATATATATATATATATATATATATATACTGTATATATACATGCCTATACACATATATATGTATTTATAAGCATATGTGTATATACTGTATATATACATATGTATAAATGTATATGAATATATGTATATATAGTATATATATACATATATATATGTATATATATACATACATATATATATGTATATATATACTGTATATATATATATATATATATATATATATATATATATATATATATATATATATATATATATATATACAAGGAATCATTCAGGTGATTCAGATGCAATCCTCCAATACATTAAGGCCCTGAAAAATATATATTTTGCATCATTGTACAAAAAGTAAGAGTCTTAGTCACATTTGATCTTATATTTTGATATCCGTCAAATTATTCATTAACATACATTATCACCTTCTTTTGTTATTCATCTTCTTCATTTCTAAAAATATGATCTTGGATTTTTAAAAGATGTTTGTACTTTGAGCATACACAAAATGAAAACTGACTGCAAACGAAATGATTATTTACAGAATAAGTAAAATCATTCAGTGTCTGCAGTTGGTGAATTCAAATATGTCAATGAGGAAAACTAAAGAAAAATATGCAATTGGTGTGGTTTCCAGTTTCTTGTATATAAATTGTTAATATTCATTCAGTGATTACTTATTGCATGAATAAACCAAAAAATGGTCCTTTAAAAACAAAATAGTTGTAGCTTCTAATATGTCCTCCTAAGATGAACTAATTAACTGGCACTGATTTAACCAGGTCATAATTGCATTTCAAGTTCGACATATTTCTTTACAGCATGGCTGTTTTCTTAATAAAATGTGGAAAATGTGGATATGCTATTTTAAAAATAAAACACAACACATAAATATATAAAAATAACATACATCTGTACCCTGCATGACTACATGACGTTTATTCTTTATCAAATTAATAAATACATAGTAATATATGGGTAAACTGACAGGAATATAGAGTTGGGAATTCACGGGTCATAGGTGTCAATCAGTAGTCGTTAACTTGCTGTAACATTCAGAGAATGGAATATTGTTCTTTGTTATGGAATGTAATCTGTGTGATTCCTTGCATGTACAGTACATCTCTCTCTCTCTCTTTCTATATATATATATATATATATATATATATATATATATATATATATATATATATAAATATATATATATATATATATATATATATATATATATATATATATATATATATATATATATATATTTCCGTTTCCTGACAGGAGGTGTCTCCAAAGAGAGAGTGAAAAAAAACACTCACAATCACTTTAACTGGAAAATAAGAGTTGTGCCCTGTGTAGACAACTTTCACAATATTAGCCGCTTCATATACCCCCAGAAAAGCCTCATCATTAGTGTGCAAATGCCTTCACTCACATTACACCATTCACCTCTATCTTGCTCTTACTCCCAAGCTTCCTCGATATTTGTACCCTTCCTCCCTATTTGCTCTTCCTCGCCTTCTACTAGCCCTTTATAGATATTCCTATTACCTATCTCGCCCCCCTACACCGCCCCCTGAGATTATCGAATTGTACAGTCTTTTCCCAAACTTAAGATCTTCCAGTCTCTCCACATGAAGGACCCATCTCAAAACACTCAGAGCCACATTTTACCTATACTAACCTAGGCCTGTTTGCCGCAGCCATGTATCTCACATTTTCTATGCATTTCATCTTTTAATCCATTTTCTGTCATTCATGGCCAGGGCAAAGAAAGCATGGGTTTAGCAACCTCATCCCAGATAGAATTGCTTTTTAACTGAAGGGTTAACACCCTCTGGAGCCAACTAGTCTGAGGAAAAAGGCAGTGTGTGTGTGTATATGTATATGTATATATATATATATATATATGTATATATACATATATAGTATATATATGTATGTATATATATAAATACACACACATATATATATAATATATATATACACAGAAAATTCTCTCAAAATATAATCAAACATTAAACAAAGTTCAATTAACTTATGAAGCATTGATATTATGTTTTATAATTTACACTGTTCATAAACAATAATCAGTTATATACACAAATTTTTATATACATAATACATATAGGTATATACAGAAATACGCTACCATTTAATATAAAAGTGACGGGGGAACAAAGAAATGAAATTCATTGATTATGAAGATAAAAATTCTAAAATAGGAAAACCATTTTCATGTCTGTAAAGAATAACATTTTATGGTAAACATAAAGCCATATTTTCAACCTAACCCTGTTTTGTTTTAAAACAATTGTTTCTTTTGCTATGCAGTGTTTTTCCTTCCATAAAAGTAACTATAGTTAGCAGTATAGTTTGAATTCTAGTGGTAACAACAACTACTTTGAGACCATAAAAATAGCTATAGTTACTTTAATTTTGATCTTATATTGTAGCAACGATTACATTATGATAAAAATTTTGACTTGTCATAAAGATAACATTATGGTCGAAATTTCGACTTAGCATAAGGATAACATTAAATCAACAATTATATTATGATAAAAATTTTGACTTAGTATAAAGATAACATTAAATCAACAATTGTATTATGATCGAAATTTTGATTTAGCATAAGGATAACATTAGATCAACGATTACATTATGAATAAAATCTTGACTTAGCGCAAAGATAACGTTAAATCACTGTTTTGATTTTGGGTGGTAAGAACAACTGTTTAACAGTCAAAACAGTTTAGGAGTTGCTTAAACACAAATATGATTAAAACATTTTTGATTTCACGTGTTAGCAACTACCACTTAACGGGCAGGAAGGTTTTTGATGTTGAAAACAGTTTTAGCCGTGATGTTTTCAACACGTTGGTGACCAATAGGCCTACAGTTTTGGCCCCATATAAAAATAGCAAAGTAGTGACAATGAAACAGTGAATTAGACAAACAAACAATAAATCAATATACAGTAGTTTCCCAATAAACAAATCAGCTAATTTATGCCCGATACAGTTTTGGACTTAGGAATAAAAAATTTAAAAAGCTAAGAAATTCTCGGCAAAAATTAAACGTTAGAGAAACAATAAGTTAAAAGTGGAAGAAATTAGACGGAAATGAAAGCAGTTAATGATTGTGCAAAACAGTCCTGGTCTTCATGAAATCAAGAGGAAAGCGATTTCCGCCCATGATGAAAAATAGGTATGCAACGGTTAAAACCATTTTGTTCTCAGAATTAGGGCAACAACAATAACAACTATTTATAAATCAGTTAAACTTCAGTTTTATATAAAATCAACTGCTTAAGAAAATATATAATTTTGTTTTCCGATGCAATAAGTAGTCCAAACAATTTTGACAATCGATAAAAATAAGATAACTGAATCGTTTACTGGGAGATCAACATTCCGTCCTAGTAGACTAAAATAATTTCGGCCTTAATTACAATAAATACGTAATGATCAATACAGTTCCAGCCTTAGTTTAAAACAGCTGCCTGGCAGTCGAAATGTTTTTGACCTCAGAAGCAAAGGAATGTCAAAAAAATTTGGCCCTGGATGTAAATAGCTATTACTGAGTGGCCAACGTGATTTTAGTTCTAGGATGAAAAAGTTAAACGGTAAAAACTTCTTGTTGGTACTGATGCACTGAAATATGGTTAGTTAAGTTAGCGAACTACAAACCCAAAGCTGTCGTGAACTGTTAGTAATAAATTTACATTATTATATGAAAAATAAAATAAAATTATTTTACGCAAAACTTAAAGATTAAAACCAACTTATGTCTAAAAACAAAAAACAAACAATAGTTAGATTTCTAGAGCATAAACAGTTGAAGGTTAAAAAGTCTGAATCCTAAAATGTAAATGTCTATGAATTAAGATGTTTAGATGATGTTAACTTAGCAAAATCAAAAGTCTAACAATTTTTATTCTTAATAATTTTCATAACAAAAGTCAGAATCGAATAAGGTTGTAGATCCGATTCTCAGGTTTATAACACAACAAAAGTCTAAGAAAAGGTAATTTTTTAAGGATTCCAACGCTGTTAAAAAAGTTTATAGCCTAGTTTTTAGAAACTCAATCCGACTATGAACCTAAACAGACTGTTTTCAGTGTTATGGTAAAAGTTATAAAAGTTCTATATTTTGCAACATAGGCTACTGGGGTGAGTTTGTAAAATGTTACATTTTCAAGGATTTTAACTTACAACAGTCAAAAAAAGTCTGAAGATTTTAACTTACAACAGTCAAAAAAGTCTGAAACGCTAACTTATAGAAAATAAAAAAAAACTAGGAACTGTCAATCAGGATATTTTAATGTTATATTAATTTTTGAAAATATATGTAAGGCTGAATATAATTTTAATAAGAATATTTAAATATAATTAATAATTAATAACGATGTGCAGTTTTTCATGCTAAGTTTAAGATAAAAAAATAAAGGAGGAACTATAAACCGCATCTAGAAATCTGCGTACCGAAAATTTTCAGTCTTGTCATTTCTATTTAGTTTTAAAAACCATATTGAATGATAATATTTAATTAACTGCCTACAGTCAGAACACTTGAGTGTTACTGACAGAAATATGGTAACAAAAAATACGAATTATAAAACTGAAGACAAAAATAAAAATGCAGTAATTGGTATGAAAATAACGGACGAAGAAATATCGATGAAATAACAAAAAAGGCAACATTAGCGATGTGCAAAAAAAAAAGGAAAGACTTTCTGAATGAAATAAAAACATAAAGAAAGGAAATATATGAAGGAGGACTGAAGAAGACAACGGAAGAAGACTGAAAAACAAAGAAACAAGAAAAGGCAGCATTATCGAATTACAAAAATAAGGAAAATGTTATGAACGGACATCAAAATGAATCTTCAGCCTCCAAATGAGGGTGAAATGGCAGAAACGGAACAATGTGCAGGACAGCTCAGAGCCTCAGTGCAGAGCCTCTAGCTGACATCCTTCAGTCCTTCACGGGAAACATTGCGCCAAGTAGCCGCTATCGGTGGCCAACTGAAGTCGTGCAATTTCGTGTTTATTCGACACGGCATTATAGCAGGTGACTACCATCCTGCACTGGGATTGAAAATGTACTCGCTCCCAGTTCTGGCGACAAGTTGCTGCCAGTACCAGAACTCTTGATCGTGTGACACCGTGTTCAGAAAACGCGGGGCGTTTTCTTCTATAAGCGATATTTGCAGATAAAGTTATTTACAGCAGAGAACTTTCTGGTTAGACAACTCGGCAACGTTTGCAGAAAGAGTCACGAGTTGACACTAGACCAGTTTATTGTAAAAATGTTAGAGACCTTGACAGTTCATCTTACGTCGCCTTCAAACCCAATAAATTATGCGAAGAACAAGAACTTAAAATATGCTCGTGTTATAGGTCATATTATTCCTGTCTTTACAACAAAGCATAGTTATAAATAGATGAAGAAATACAAGGCATATGGAAATGCCGTAATATAACATAAAATATATACATAAAAATTATACGAAAATAACAAAAATCCAACCGATGGAAGACTACAGTAATAGCTAACAATGTTATAATATTGATTCATCAGCGAACGATCTTAGAAATTAAATAAATAAGTTATAAATGCGCTGTTTACCCTTGAACAGGTAATTATAAAGAGGCTGACTGACAGCCCGGGTAAATTTTTATTTTTTGTGTGTATGTATATCAAGGTTGTAATTACTTACAGCTTAGGTTAGTCTTATTTAACATTAGAGTAACTATACGGTATATACAGGAAAAATAATAAATCTTGATAACATAAAGTTTTACATCAAATATTTTCAACAACTTTGAAAAGTTTCACATTGAAGAGCCATTCATTCTCCGTACTTTGATACAGTTATTTTCGTAATATATGACAATTAACAATAAGATATGTTCTCATGAAATCTATTAAACAACAAAGATATCCTGGAAAGAATCTCGGTTCGAAATAGATGATACTATTGGAAAAATGACTTTTGATGAAATGATGTCTACTTTTGCATGACACCACAGTCAGTGAATGTCGAATGATTTATATTTGCTTCAAATGGCTATAAGTGGTAAGGCTTATCTTTTAATAATTCCAAATATCAAATCATAACTGCAAAAATTAACTGATAAAATAAAACTTATCATACGCTTTCTCTCTTAGATTGAAACACCAAGGAAATTTATCACGACATAAATTTGAAAATAAAGTTTACGGAAATGTATTTGATCAACATCGGCTTACCTTTTTTCTTTTTATTTATTGTCTATATCATCTCACAGCTATTAGCACAGCTGTAAGTACAAATGAATTACCGAGAAATATCTCATGATATACATATTTAGTTTTAAAAATTGAGATCTGTTCTAAAGTTTCAGAGACATTTATATTCATCAACATGAAAAATTAAGATCTATCTGTATATAACTATATATATATATATATATATATATATATATATATATATAATATATATATATATATATATATATATATATATATAAACTACTCACACTTTAAAAACCTTTGTACATTTGATATCTCTGGGTTTTGTCAAATATGTTGTGTTACTACAAACTCGCTACTAACATTATAACCGACAACATTCAGCATAAAATTTTCACATCTCTAGAAGAATTGATATGTTGACAATCAGTCTTTACAACACCAAATAAAACATGAAAAGCAAAAATACATAATCTGTGACCTTATATTTCTCCCTGAATATAAAATGATCACTGTAGGATATCTGATCTGTGAATATTTGTGAATAAGTCAGTTGAATCGGGCAGTCAGTACAGGGTTGCTGGATGAACAACGTTTTTCTGGATGAACAACATGTCCAAAACGAACAACATTCTCCTGGATGAACAACATGTCCAGAACGAACAACATTCTCCTGGATGAACAACATTCCTGGCAGGTTTTGCCTGTAATAATTGTTACTCGTGTTTTGAAGTACATCTATGGATAGTGACTGTAATGTTTTCAGTTTCTGTTCCAGTCTCTCGGTTTCCTCTTCCAGAGAGAGAGGGAGAAAGCTAAATTCCAGGAAGAGATGGAATTCCTGGAGGAGGCAGAAATGGAAGCTGATGGAGACCAGTTATGAACTCCGCTTCCAAGGCTTTACAGATTTCTGGAAGAGATGAAGAGTGGTGGCTAAGGATTCCACCCTGCGGGTACCTTTTCCAGTGGCAGAAACACCAGTGGCGGGCAGAAAAGAAAAGAGAAGTTGCGTGATTCCAGACTATGGAATCCTCTTTCAGTTAAAGGAAAAAAGGAAAGTACTGGAAGAGAAGCAAAAGGAATGTGGGATGAGGTAAGCCGTATTCCGTCACGCCAGTGCTCTCTTTAGACTCATAATGGTGTCAGTACTTTTTAGTCTTCTTATCATCCTCCAGAAATTGGTTTCTGGCGCCTCCCAGTGAAACTAGGCGGAAGATTACACAGCAAACGTTGACCACATTCTGCTACACAAGTATAAAGAGAGACCAAGCGTGAGAAGCCCAACAGAGACTTACTGTACAGGTTCAAGAAGTAAAGTTCAAAAGCCAAGTCTATCCATGTTGACATATGTACTTCTTCTTCTTCTTCTTCTTCTTCTTCTTCTTCTTCTTCTTCTTCTTCTTCTTCTTCTTCTTCTTCTTCAGTTCATTGCTCCAGCGTGTTCACGATTACACCCTGTACTCGGGCAACAGTCATGTGTCCGAATGGTACGATTTGTAGGTGTGCGATCTTCTTTTGTGACCCAGAGTGCAGAACAGGAGCATAGATGCGATCATGCCGAAAAGCTGTGAACAAGATAAAATAGTTACTGTAAATGTACATAGAATGCATTGAAGAGACGTAAATGGATGGTAATTATACACACACAAACATATATAGCCTATATACACACACACACACACACACACACACATATATATATATATATATATATATATATATATATATATATATATATATATATATATATATATATATATATATATATATATATATATGAACAAAGTTACAGCCACGAAGGCTGTAACTTTGTTCGTATAATCATCACGTTTCTACCTTTTTCGTGATTCAATATCAAACATACACACACACACACACACACACACACACACACACATATATACATATATATATATATATATATATATATATATATATATATATATATATACATATATATATATATATATACAGTATATATATATATATATATATATATATATATATATATATATATATATATATATATATATGTATATATATATGTGTGTGCTTGTGTGTTATATCTATCTATCTATATATATAGAGAGATAGATAGATAGATAGACAGACAGATATACACACACACACACACACACACATATATATATATATATATGACATATATATATATATATATATATATATATATATATATATATATATATATATATATATATATATATATATATATATATATATATATATATATATATATATATATATATAGTAGATTCAACTGGAAAATAACGGTTTTGCCAAGGGAACTGCAGATGTCAGTTAGCCTGCTGATCCTGTGATAACAGGAAATCCGGACTCTGATAAGCATCTCATTACCGCACATCAATCAAGAATATAATATTGGGACTGTCCTATGCATGAACTTATGAACTACGAGCTATAGAACAAGCCCGAACAAAATATCGTCGGTAAGATGTGGTTTCAAATGCACACCTAGTAGGTTCGTATTATTTATTTGATCCTTAACGTCAGAGCTCAGAATATTCATTTTGCAAGGACAGGGGATTTAAAAAACAAATTGGAACTCTCATAAACACAACCACATATGAGAGATCTGGGTCCAACCATTAATCTGAGAGAGGTTGCAATGTCTTATATTAGCAGTGTTCTTCAAACTGCTTTGATGAATCAAACCAGCAACATGAACTTATTGGGTCGTCACTTGAAGCCAATATCTTTTAATGATTTCATTCTCAGACATACTTTAAAGCAAGTCATTTGGATGCCCACCCATGAGGCATCCATGCCATATCCCATGACCATTTTAAAGAGGCGTTGGGGCGGGGGGGGGGTGCGGTAGGTAACCGGCATCATCTCGACTTCCTTCCATAACAGGATTATCAACCAATCGTCATCTATAACCTAATTAAAATTGTTATTTCCCACCTATATTTCATTTTAATTTATCATACAGTGCCAAAACAACAGATGAAATATGGGCTTTTCTCCGCTAATTTTGTGTTATGAGTAATTATACCCAGCTGAAGCCATCAGGATACAGTGCTTTACATCTTTGACTTTTAAACAGTTCCCCCTGGTTTCTTCTTACTTAGCTGTTCAACTCCTTCAACTGTGCCTTGTTTAAGACTTCAGTCCTCATTAAAAGTCTTTAAGTGTGATTCATTGCCTATATTAAAGTATTCAGTATTAGTAGTAGTAATAATAATAATAATAATCATAAGGATATGGATAATTTTTTCCAAATAACTACTTCTCTTCATAATGGTGACACCTTTCCTTTTATCTGGTCAAGAAAAAATGAGTTCCTTGTTGTTACTCAAGTTTCTCAGTGTTTTCATCTCATTTTGATCAAACAGCGATCTACTAATTTCTATCTTGTGTTCATCAGTTACGATAGAAAATAATAATAATAATAATAATAATAATTATTATTATTATTATTATTATTATTATTATTATTATTATTATTATTATTATTATTATTACTTTCCCACTTACTCAAGAACAAATTCTTCAAGCTAACCCTACGAAAGTCAAGAAATGATGCAACGATTCTGGCTAAACAACTCAATAATAATAATAATAATATATATCCTAAATAATAATAATGTTCTTCCCAGCATGTACCCAGTCCTTGTCCTGCGGGGAACCGTGACGTCAGCGGCCCGTAAGTCCGCTGTTAATGAGAGTTTGGGATTCTGAGCAAAAGATAAGGTCTGGGCGGCTTCTTTTTGACACGATGCTTCGGAGCCAGTGATGACTGCAATGGGCGCTGCTGTAAGAAGGCTCCTATTCACTTCAAGAACGCGGCTGACATATATTAATTCTTATTATTTACTGCTCAAGAAGCCGCCAGGATTTTATATACCTTGAGTTGTTTTTTTTTTTTTTTTTTTTTGATGCGCTATATTGTTTTGTTTTTGATCGGTTGATTTACCTTTGCAGATAAAAAAAATTGTTTTGTATAAATTTTTTTACCACTCTTATTAATGAAAATTTTATATTTTTTATTATTCTCTTCTATTGCTCTTAGTAACCAAATTTAATAGCACTTTTCTAAAAATTCATTTTTATTATTTTTTATATCTTATATTTCAAAGTATCTCTCTCCGTTCAAGGTTATAATCCACTTTCCTTTCTTCTTTTATTTTCTCGTTTCTGTAGAGCTAGAGCAATTTAACGGCAACAGGTTGCCCATCCCATCGGACTCTGATCTAAAAGTCTTATCTATAGCCTCAGCTAGCCATAAGGAATCTACCTATTTTCAGTTCAGAAGGAACAAACACGCTGTTTAGCATGTGAAGAGCATCCTTCAACATTCCATTTGGTATGAAGGGAGCGTTCTCAAAGGCTAAATTATCACAAACCACACTTTCCGCAATATATCTTAACCTTGTTGAGGGCTTTGGTGCTAATGATACCAATTAGGATGCTCAAAGGCCATTACCTAGCCTCAGTTCTGGTGCAGACGAAAAACAATTGTTTTAAAGCGAGAGTTTATACCAAATGGAGCGAGAGGCTTAACTCTAGAAGGGTAAAGTACGGAAAAAATATGAGTGGGAGTGAGCAGTCACTTTATTCTAAGTTTTCTACTTTAGAATCTCTAATGATGGAAAGTTTATGACCCACTTATTCGTGAATAAAACGAGGTCAAACAATAGCACCCAGCACTTACATAAGAACAAAACATTAGAACTTCCATTTACCTGGACAAAAGCAAAGATTAGGCCTATAACTCCCACGAGGTGGAGTCGTTCAATGAACCACATTTTGACTTGCACAAAACAGCCTGATTGGTAATATTTGTCTTTGTCGTCCGTCTTGCCGCAATCTGTTGGACAGGAATCTCAAGTGAGTGAATTTGAAGATTTGTGAAATAGTGCATTACATATATTTTATATTAAATGCACAGTGAGTAAAATTAACTTCTGACAATTATGAAATGAAATACAAGGACTTTTCAGTTACTTCCATTTTGGATCGAATGTCTCGGCGACTAATAGAATTTCCTGAAAACTATAGGAGATGACTTATAAGCATCATTGTTATTAACACGCTGCACTAAATTTTCTCAATAAAAACTAAATTTATAATAGTTAAGAGAGGTAAATTAAAAGGACCATCGGTCACTTCTCTGATATATTAAAGTTTCTCAGAGACTAAAACAGCTCTTAGGACTAAAATCACTTTCTGACAGTTTTAGAGGATAAAACACAAGGATTCTAACGTCCAGGATATATCTTTCTCACTGATCAAAACTTCTCAAAACGCTGAGCAATAAATAACAGGCACCATCAAGTGCCACTGATCACACTAACCTGGGTTATGTACATATTTAGGGAGACAGCAGGCCCGTGGCACCCACTCCTCTCTCGGCCATGCTGCTATGTTGTACCAGTCGCTGGGTCCTTCGACACCACAACACTGAAAGACGATTTCCTCTAAGTAACTTAATAAAGAGAATGAAGGAACGATATTTATAAAAGAACACAGACTTTCAAATGTCAAGCTAAAGCCGCAGACAGCCTCTATAAA
Organism: Macrobrachium rosenbergii; assembly: GCF_040412425.1. NCBI lineage: Eukaryota > Metazoa > Arthropoda > Malacostraca > Decapoda > Palaemonidae > Macrobrachium > Macrobrachium rosenbergii. The sequence continues at coordinate 38,334,227 of NC_089794.1, forward strand.
GATAGTATTGGAATCGTAAGCTGTCTGCATTTATTTGTGATTTGTTGTGAGCAGGGATTCAACCAAATTATCCAGCTTCCATTATTATTATTATTATTATTATTATTATTATTATTATTATTATTATTATTATTATTATTATTATTATTACTGAACATGTGAGCACATTAAAAAAAAGTTTTATTTGATTTGGTCTGAAAATTTACTAGAAGTGTGCGTTAATTTGAGTTTAAAGAACCGGTTCGCGTAAGAAAGCTCTGTAGAAATGGGAATTTATCACAGACATATAAGAAGTCATATTTTAATCAGAGAACTTAGAGGAAGCAATCAACCACCTCGTCTGGGTAGAACCATTCAGCCCAAGACATCCAGTAGATGAATTCCACCCACGTTCTCCAGTAAACCAACTATTTAGCAAAATGCCTCAAGAGCTACCATCGAACTCTCACCCTGAACTTAGCCTGAAGGTGGTTCCAAGTGATAGCGACGGCGTTTTCGTTCGTCTCGTTAAAAGAGCGTCGGATTCCCGCCTGCAGTTCGGAGATCAGGGTCGAAGAGACCTCGGCCCGGAAGGCGAAGGCCAGAGTCCCCGCCACCAGTTGCAGGGCGAAGACGATGACCACTAGGCTGAAGTACTGAAATGAAAACAGATTATTGCTAAAGCTCTCCATCAGCAATATCGAGGGACAAGCAACGTAATTACCTCAGTTCGTCTCTGTTTTAAGAAGCAGATAAATGGGTGAATGAATAATTCTAAACTGCCATCTTTAAAAGATACAAAATCGTAGATGTCAGAGGAAATGGAAGCAAGCGGGAGTCCCGGCTTATTGATACGTAGACTCTAACTTCAACCACTCAGCCTATTTTTAGGAAACTTGCTAAACCTTCTTGCCGTAATAATTCTGCGTTACAAAAAGGAATGGCTATTCTCAGCTGGTTAACACATTCTTTACGGTTTTTATTGAAATTATCACTGAGTCACTGTGTGACTAGGCATTTTACTAGCTTTGAAGGTATATCAATCTTAATTTCTTCTAATTTTTAAAAAATTATTTTCGTTATCTGTTCAAACCCAGAATTAAACTGAACTGGAAATCTGTATCCAAAGAATAACAAAGAAAAAAATATAAATAAAGCATAAATTTCCTCAATTTGTTCATTATTTTCACAAGAGGTCCAGAGAATTTCCCATAAAAAATAAGTACACAATAAAAACATGAAATCCTCCGACACTTTAACTAATTTCACACCAAGTCTTAACTATATCCTAAAGTCATCACAGCCTCTATTCCTTCTTAACACGTTTATTAATGTGTCTCTTCTTACATGAATGCCCAGAAGACAGAAGTACAAACAAGAACTGGAAATGCTTTAACACTGACTCTTTTTCACCACAGGTCCAGACCATCTTAATGTCCCAAGACCCTTTTACTCCACGACACTGGGACTTATTTCCCTACCGTGATCAGCATACACCGACTCTGGAACCAGGACCCGCAGCATCCGCAGAAGGCCAGGATGAAGGTGATGACTCCCGCGGCCAGGCACAAGGAATCCGCAGAGATTGCGGCGTACTGGTGCAGGAGCGATGCGTAGCCTCCGTATGCCAGGCGGAGCCATATCCCTGCTCCTAGCATGGAGCATCCTACGACCTGGAAAAGGAGTGGTGGAATGTTGAGGTATGTTTTATGAACTGTATATGCATAGCTGACGTAAATTTTAGTAGCCATAATCAATCAATCAATCACACATAGTAGAGTGCGCTAATGTGTGTTAATGATGATAAAAGTATTTGGTTGGCATTTGTTCTTTTCTATACAACACTGCTATGTTTCCAATTGTCACTCAATATAACATTCTTATAAATTATGATGATAAGTAGTTGGCTGTCACAAACATTCATATTGTAAGTACACATACATATAAACATACATACAGCTATTCATATGTAACTGTTTTCGTTCATTTCTTGACGACACGGCTGTTCCCAACTGTCACTCAATAAAACATACATATCATGTATATGTACCCTACACAAACATACATACATAACTGTGTTTGAAAATATTTAAGCAAAATGTTTATATTCATATGTAGGAAAACTCAAATTATAAGTAATTGCGATCACTGCATAATGTACAATATACGTATTTGTACACAAACCCCAAAACAAACCTGTTTTGTAAATAACTCAAGGACCTGTTGAGTAAACAGCCACAGCGTCTCGCTAAAATAATAGTGCAACAAAGCAAAACATTAAAATTTCACAGAAATCCAAATAATAAATCTTTGACCACTTACCCACATGAAGGTGTTCAGAACACACAGCGTGTGGCGAACGCAGGTGAACCCTGTTCTGCCTCCCATCCTGCAAAGAACAAACCATAACAAACGATGAGAGATTCAAACAATAGTGTGATTCACTGTTAAGCCTCATTTCCTATACGAAGAAGATAAGGTCAGTTCTGGAACGGGAAAATAAAATCTAAGCCAGAGGCCAAGCGCTGGGGCCTATGAGGTCACTGGGCGTTGAAAATAATATTGAAACAATTGCTAGGAAGAAAAGAGAACATGAACGTAGGTCTAGTGAAAGGAATGAAAGGTGTTGCAGCTAGGGACCGAAAGGACATTGCAAAGAACCTTCAGTAACGCCTACACTGCAGTTTGAGGTGCACTGACGGCTATACCCTCCGAAGGGGATAAGGTGAATGCGAAGTAAGGAAAAAGAAAGTTATTTATGTTAGCCTTCAACTGTTTTAGAGGTTGAAAGCCGAAGATTTTACCAAGGACACCGATGATGATCCCAAGCCTTATAAAAGGAAGGTAAATTAACTAGCTAATTTGTAGACAGGTAAATTAGCGGGCAGGTAGATTAAAGGACAGTTAAATAAATTTAAGGACAGGTAAATTAACGGACAGGTAAAATTCCTTCAAGTAATATATCCCGACCTCATTGATGGGTAAGAAAACCAAGGTTGATTCTAAATCTTGAAAAAGTGGGAGTGAAATATAGACAGGCCAATCAAAGAAGGGGTAATTCAAAGGATAGGTAAATCAACAGACAGGTAAAATTCCATTAGAGTGGGGCACCACGGCGATGCGGTAGGTGTATGCAGAGGAGACGGTAATTATTGGTTTTTGAGGGAAGGCCGCTCGTAAATATATTAAAATCATCGGCTATCCTAGCCATAACGCTGTGTTTCTTCGTGGTAGTACGAAATATCTCTCTCTCTCTCTCTTTTATTTAATGAAGAATAGGTTCTATCTTAATTTCTCTTATAATTATTGGAGGATAAAAGCTTCTCTCTCTCTTATGACCCAGGTCAATGAAATTTTGAAATATATTTCTAACTTTCTGAATTATGCGTCGAAGGTTCATCTTGATTCATATGCGTTTATTCTGTTTATTTATTAAACTATTCATTCATTAATCTTTATGAATTTTGTTTGTACAGACGCACAAAATACAAACGTCAAGAGATATTACTTGTGACGTCATACGAAGGAAATAAAATGCCATCACATGGAGTGTGTCCCATTTAATGTCAAAGCTTAGCGTCACATTTTTGTGTACCTTGTCGTGCTGAAGAAAACAGAAGACACAGAAAACAATGTCGTTTATATAAGTCAACAATGTTGGTCACCACCTTTGACCTCGTATACAAGGACACGCGGGTTTTCAATACAATGGCAGTCCTTCGACGACAAAAATACATTGACAGTGCTTCACAATCACGCGCAGAGCAACATGCACTGCCATGTACGTATTTGGGGTTAACTGTAGTCACTTGAAATGGTAATACGTTCTTCTGGAGAAGCAAGGACTGGCGACAGTTCCAACGAGCATTACTGCTCATAGTCAGCATATAACTTGGTTGCCTCAGCAGAATCGATCGGTCGTTAGTGTCACTCCCCCAAAATAACGGTTATCACAATCTTTACCAGCTTGCGCACACGCTTAAACTAGACTATGGTAACCGGTGGTTGCCCTGTGCTGCCCAGAAACCAGCTCTTCAGCGGAAAGATTAAACAGGACAGCTAAAGAAGTAAAGCCATCACAGCGTATGCCTTGGCACATCTGGATTTCTCTTTCGTTAGCCCAGTTTGTTCGTAGATGCGCCTTGTCCTTCAAGGGGCGGTTCCTGTGCCTTGCCTTTAGACCAAGTAGTTTTCCACAATGCGTTTGAGCTACACCCTACAAAGGGAGGCTTTTAAGATGCGCACCTTGATCAACGGTTCATGAGCCTAATTTTTGGAGCCAGATACGATTTATCCTTATGCAGAAACACTTACACAGGTACAAACACACACACATATATATAATATGTGTATATAATGTGTATATATATATATATATATATATATATATATATATATATATATATATATATATATATATATATATATATATATATATATAGCGAGAGAGAAATTTGAAATATACAATGGAAAAAAGTCAAAGAATAATTATTATAATGAATAAAAGTAAATGAATGCCAAACATCAGAAAGAGTAGAGCATTTCAGAAATAAAAACTTGGGCTTAGACAAATAATGGGGAAAATGCTATTTAAGAGTGCTTAGCCTTCACCCGCCACATGCACTTACAGTGCTTTAGATGGCAATGAATTTTACAAAGAAGTAAAAGCAGGGACAGAGATGGCCTACATTGTACAGGCAGTAATAGGTGCATAATTTCCTTCGTAATTCTCGCTTATAAATGCTCAACAGAGCTTTTAAGGGTGACAGCTCGATTGCAACAAAAGACTGCAACTTCCTTTAACCTGAAAATTTATTTGTTAATATAACTGACTATTAGATTATATATATATATATATATATATATATATATATATATATATATATATATATATACACATATATATATAATATATATATATATATACATATATATATATATATATATATATATATATATGTATATACCCATCATCAGGCATCTAAAAATAATAAATAAATACAATTAAAAACACTCGCTGAAATAAAATAAAATTAAACACATCAGAACTAACTACCACGAATTAAACTTGGACAGTACCGTTTAATCTATAAAGCAAGAGTGAAGAGAGGAATAAAAGACAAATACAAAGATAGTTACAGAAGATACAGAAGAGAGACAGAATTAAAAACAAAGTCTCAAGTGACCGTTTATTATTACAGAGTGATGGTTTTTCTCTGATGGTATGTTTCAAATGTGGTTAGCTCCACATCACTAGACCGACTGGCTAATCTATATTCAGAGGATGTCATGCTGATGGGGATGCTCACGAATGGCACTAAATGCTTGTTTGTTAAGTGGCTTGTTTGTTCTAATTCATCGGCCTAGGTGTTCAAAAGCATGGACCCGAAGCTGGCGTTTTGATTTCCGAAACTAGTCGCAATGAAGAATGTTTACTCAAGTACTGGTCTACCTATTCCTTATTCGATTCCGCTTTCCACAGAATTCTTCTGTTTCATCTATATACACACATACATACATACATACATACATACATACATACATATAATATTATATTTGAATGTCATTTTGGTGTAGTCTAACTAAGAGCGTTCTACGATATGAAAATGCTCATAAAAATATTAGCTCAAAAACCAAATATTTAGGCTGACACTACATCAACCCTGATCACCAGGTGTAAGCGGAAAGAAAGTAGGTGGCACCGGTATCCATATACAACATGAAGGTGTGGAATAACGACTTTGACAGAATTAGAGATGGTATATAATTCATTTCATTATCCTATGTCGGGATAATTCAAGACTTCTCTCTATTTTGGTCTTCATTGGCTTGCATCTGAGCTGACCATTCTTAAAGGCGGATTCACTGAAAAACTTGAAGACTAGTCTTAAAATTGTCTGTGTGGTCGGATTTCCACTGGCCCCTGATAAATTCATATTCTCAATTTCATCAGTGATGGCAGATTCTGGAATCTTCCTAGAAAGAAAGCTTGATCTCACTCCGATCTTTGTTAGGACCTGTCCCGCGTATGTAACGAAAATCCCCGAATTCTGGGCGTCATATCTCACTGATCTTTAATGCTTCACTAATCTTTGTGAGATGGGTTTGCCAATCACCACGATAAAATTTCATTGCAGTCATTGCTTGGTATTTTGTAGAAACCGGAATCAGCTGCTTATTTCATTCAAATATACATTAGTTAGAGAAATACCGATGGGTTTTGTATAATGAAAGATGCACGGATTACCACATGAGGTGTTCAGTTATTAGTTTTCTGTAAGAGAAAACTCTTGTGCCGGTGTTGTCTGTCCGTCCGCACTTTTTCCTGTCCGCCCTCAGATCTTAAAAACTACTGAGGCTAGAGGGCTGCAAATTGGTATGTTGATCATCCACCCTCCAATCATCAAACATACCATATTGCAGCGCTCTAGCCTCAGTCGGTTTTATTTTATTTAAGGTTAAAGTTAGCCATAATCATGCTTCTGCCAACGATATAGGATAGGCCACCTCGGACCGTGGTTAAAGTTTCATGGGCAGCGGCTCATACAGCATTATACCGAGATCACCGAAAGATAGATCTATTTTCGGAGGCCTTGATTATTAGCTGTAGCGGCTGTACAGAAAACTCGATTGCGCCGAAGAAACTTCGGCGCATATTTTGCGCGTTTTTATTCAAATACACATTAATTAGCGAAAAACCAGTGGGTTTAGGAGACTGAAACACAAACGAATTATCAGATGTGAGGTGGTGCTACACTTTTTTTTTTTTTGACGTTCTTGACAAAAGGGAAATTTACTTTCCTATTAAAATCTATAAATTGTTCCTTCGAGGGATCTTTGCAGTATATCTCGTTAGTCTTGTTGATAGCTTTCTCAAAAATAATGCCGGTTTGAATAACTGAGTCAGTTGTCAACACATTGCCAAAAATTCCTTTCCTAGGAACAGATTGCGGCCAGCCATGGTGTTTGCTGAGATAGCTTCATGCCTGAAGAAATAAATACGAAACGGAGAGGTTGATTCCTATGTACGGTACAGTAAAAGCGTATTTTGTCTGTTCTCTTATGATCACTATGCCCAGGAAGGGGCAGCTTCCTCAATTTTTTCAGTTTAGTTTTGAATTTAATACTTGGAAGAATTTTCTCCAAATCTCCCAATCTGTTCCTGATTATATCAACGACAGATTAACCTATATCGCGATTTTTTGTTTAATGGAGGACAATAATTTCGTTTCACAATATTCCATGGAAAGGTAAATCAGTATTAAATATTACCATTAAATGTTACATCCATAATCCTACCAAACATGATATTCCACATCTGGTATAGTGTGCAATTACAAGCGTATCCTACATTCCTTCCACGTTTACCAGCGGTCAGGGATGTAGTATTTTGCATTAATTTTACTACTATGGGCCTTTCAATTCCACGAGCACAAACACACACACACGCGCACACACACGTATATGTATATAATGTACACACATATATATGTATGTATATGTGTTTGTATATCTATCTATCTATCTATCTATCTATCTATCTATCTATCTATCTATATATATATATATATATATATATATATATATATATATATATATATATATATATATATATATATATATATATATATATATATCAAATTTACTGGCTGAATAAACCACAGCCACGAAGAATGATGCCTCTTCATTAATGGACCCAAGTTAATCAACTTGCAACGCCAGTTGCTTACAGATAACAATCAGCCAATCATTAGAGTTTCATAATCATGAAATTATGTTAATGTGAACCACCTCATCGACTATTTATAAAAGCACACAGGTACGCATCCAACTTCTACTGATGTTTATGAAAACATCCCACGTCTCCTGGCGCTCCGTAGGCACGTAAACATCATGATGTTGTTGATTAGAATTGGATAATAATTATCTTTCTTATTCAGTTCCACGTCAGTTGCTCCAGGATATCAAATTACAAGATTTATCTCAGGGGAAACTTGTCGAGTCAGCCCTAAATTTTATGATTATCATCGCCGTGATTATTATCATCAACTCTGTGCTTGTTTGAGTAACAAGTACTTCAGCGTCATAATTGTTTTTCTGTAGGTGATTGCGTCTTTAACTTCTTCTTAAATGTCTCTCTTCAGTTAAAGTGCAGTATTTTGATAGTGATGTGATACAGAGTAGGCTTGTGCGTTAACTAGACTGCCCTAAAATGAAAGTTTGCAGCATCTGCAAAAATACAAAACTGAGAAAAATGGTAGATACTGCAGTTTTCCCTTGCCTTACTACTGATTTTGCAGATACTGCAAATGGGACCTCCTAAATAAAACACTGAAGAATCATTCTGAAACTGCAGTAACTTGTGTATTAGTGTTTCACGAGCCCAACAGGTGGCATGTCTCAACTTCGAAAATGTTGCAGATACTGCAATTTTTTAGGCAGTAATTTAGGGCAGTATATATATATATATATATATATATATATATATATATATATATATATATATATATATATATATATATATATATATATATATATATATATATATATATATATATATATATATATATATACATATACATACATACATACAATACATATTTCAATTCCAGCACAGCCAAAATATTGACATTCTTTCTTAAAGAGAATTGATGTTTTTTCCTCTCTCCCTTTCTCCGAGAGAACTGGATGTCCCGAGATTGAAGGAGAGATAGAGAGTCAGAGAAGTGGAAAACGAGAGAGAGAGAGAGAGAGAGAGAGAGAGAGAGAGAGAGAGAGAGAGAGAGAATCAGCGAACTTCTCTCTTACCCTAATCGAAGAGCGATTTATTTAGAAAACAAGATACTAAATTCTCTTACGACTATTGTATTAAGAAAAAATTAAATGAATATCTGTGTGTTTGAGAGAGAGAGAGAGAGAGAGAGAGAGAGAGAGAGAGAAGGTTGCTAAACTAATACTTTCTCATGCTTCCTAACTGGCTGGTTAAGCTGCAATTTCCGGGATGCATTAGGGAACAATTACCATAATTTTCTAGACCTATAACTCTTCGAAACTTGGAAAATTCTGCAAAACTGTTTTTGCAAGATTCCATTATTCATGAAAGAGGGTAAAATGACCTGAGGCATTTGCGTAATTTGTAAATAAATTTTGGTTAACAGCCAATAAATTAAAGTTCTGTTTGTAATTATTTTTTTTAATCGCCTGACTAAACTTACCGAGTTCGGCAAGTTTAGTATTTTTAGTTTTCTGTAAAGAAAACTGTTGTGCCGGCTTTGTCTGTCCGTCCGCACTTTTTTCCGTCCGCACTTTTTCTCTTCGCCCTCATATCTTAAAAACTACTGAGGCTAGAGGGCTGCAAATTGGTATGTTGATCATCCACCCTCCAATCATCAAACATACCAAATTGCAGCCATCTAGTCCCAGTAGTTTTTTTTATTTTTAAAGTTAGCCATAATCATGGTTAACGATATAGCTAGCCATACTCGGGCCGTGGTAAAATTTTCATGGGCCGCGGCTCATACAGCATTATACCAAGACCACCGAACGATAGATCTGTTTTCGTTGGCCTTGATTATACTCTGTAGCGGCTTTACAGAAAACTCGATTGCGCCGGAGAAACTTCGATGTATTTTTTACTAGTTTTTATATAATCATAAAGATAATGTGAAGCATTTTAATATTAAAATGGTCTTATTTTTCGGTTTAGTTACATTAACAGAAATGTATTTTTTATATTTCTATTCTATTTACACTTTCAGAACATCACACACATTTATTTTCTATTTCTTCTGTTTTAAATCTGTTTTATTTCATTTAATACATATTTTAATTCTCCTTTGTTCTTTCACCCCTTTCCTTTTCATTTGTCTTTGTTTCATTTCTTCCATGACATTTGTTGTCATTGTCTTCCGTCCTTCGCTTTTTGGTGAAAATGAGAAAAAAGATAGTTTTTGTTCTTTGTAACCAGTGCTTGGGTTCTTCTGTTATTAGAGTTTACAATATTGTCTTGCCTTTCGGTTTAAATATATATATATATATATATATATATATATATATATATATATATATATATATATATATATATATATATAATATATATATAAATATATATATATATATATATATATATATATATATATATATATATATATATATATATATATATATGATTTTACGACTTCTTCTCCTATAGAAGATTGCGCCAGAGGAATTAACTTTCCAACTCACAGCAAGTAATTTTTTTTTTGGGGATGAGGTTGCTAGCCCTTTGCCCTCTCCACCCTGGCTGCACCTACCACGTTCAACCTATTTACTGTTTAGATCAGAAAAGAACACAATGAATTTTTCATAAACTAGCAGAAGTGGTTCACCTTATGGGATCAACTCTGAGTCTCCTGGCGAGGCGAGGTGCAACCATTTAGTCATATGCTCTCTCTCTCTCTCTCTCTCTCTCTCTCTCTCTCTCTCTATATATATATATATATATATATATATATATATATATATATATATATATATATATATATATATATATATATATAATCAGAAAACACACTCAGAAGTAATATATTTTCATATATGTTTGATTTAGTTGATAATAAGTCCACCGTCGATCCCACTGGACTCAACTCTCTCTCTCTCTCTCTCTTTGTAGCTCTATGAATCACGGTGATGTGATAAATAGTCATATATATATATATATATATATATATATATATATATATATATATATATATATATATATATATATATATATATATATATATATATTTACATATTATACATATATATATATACAATTAATATATACACATTTATATACATATATATACAGTATATATTAGTGTGTGTACAATAATTATATTTACAATTTCTAGGAAAATTCTTGGAATTGAATGCAATGGACGATGGAAGGATGACAGAAGAAAATCACACATTACAGAAAGCAAGAAGGTGGCAGGATAATTGCAACAGGTAGGGAGAAAAGATGGTTCTCTATAGAATCTAAGGGTCTGAAGCATGAAGGGGCTGTTGAGCTAACTCTCCTGTATGGAACTAAAGTATTGACGTTTGATGCCATGAAAGGAAAAAAGTGGACAGTTGTTGAGGATATTTGTTTGCTAACTCATGCAGTGTAAGAAGGGTTGAAAGATTTCGAGATTTTTAAGTATTGCTATGTGCTAAAGGGGTTGGCATAAGTGGATATCTATGGATCAGGGTATTTGGTGGTGGTCTGGTCGGGTGGAGAGAATGAAGGAAGAGAAGCTTGTGGAAATTTTGTATAATTCTCAAATGCACTAAAATGCGTGTAGTCTATATCTGTTATCAGCTATCGTTTCAACATAATATAAGTGATTCTACAATGAGCCAGTTCGGAATAGTTTTATTTTGTTTGTTGACAACAAACAGTAACACCGTGTTAGTAATGCCTAACTAACCCTGTTGATAAAGAGTAACTGTTTGTTAGTTACCCCAGACAGTGGTACCTGAGA
>NC_089794.1:38350697-38370697 GCF_040412425.1 Macrobrachium rosenbergii
GGAGGTGATACGTACGTAAATACAGATACATACATACACACAACATACACACACATATATATAATATATATATATATATATATATATATATATATATATATATATATATATATATATATATTACATATACATATTGTATAATATAAATATATATATATATATATGTGTGTGTGTGTGTGTGTTAGTTTTTAGTGTGTGCGTTATAGCAAGTTAAAGCTTTCATATACATCACATGAAGAAAGTTATTATAAAGCCATCATTACTGACGTGCGAGAGAACTTATATGGAAGTAAACTCGAGGTAAAACAGCAGTTGGGCACATAAAGTGGCACTGACTCCCGAACTGGAGAGAAAAAAAAAAGGGTTCTTCTCCCGTTGTGGGTTCGGCGGTAAAGGTGCTCGCTTCAACTCAAGCGACACGAGTTCAAATATCCTGCTTGGAATTCGAAGTTCAGTTCTCTCCGTTAATTCCCAGCTACGGCATTCGTTTATGTGACGTGAAAAGTTATTATAATGGCATTATATAAGTATATGTATATGTATAAATATATATGTATATATGTGTAAACATATATGTATATATATATATATCTATATATATATATATATATATATATATATATATATATATATATATATATTTGTATATACACACACATAACATATATATATGTGTGTGTGTTTAGTGTGCCATATTTATTCTTTCCCCTAATTTGGAAAAATACCCAGTTTCTCATAGTTGAAATAACTCAGGAACTTTAGGATATTCACTTTACGGCCTTTTTAAAGTCTCACCAGCGAAATTTAGATATGGTTCCTGCCCGCCCCACAAACGCTTCCGATACCTGGGCGTAGAAGAACATGTCCTGCTTTAATTCTATGTGTACTGCCCTGTTCACTTTAACCGTGCCCACCCAGATATCGGTCGATAGCAGTGCTATGAGTGCAATAGGTGCAACGAGATGTATGAGGAAAAAAACTCTATTTTTATAGGAATGTTGCACTGATTGTAGTGTGGTGGCGTGGATCATATTAATCATACATGTGCTTTAAGCAGAGTTACGGAGAAAATAACATTTTTTATGCAATATCTGTGACTTAATGAAATGGCAAAGGTTTTCTTTAGAATGCAGCGTGGGTCACTCGGTCATTAAAAGTACAAAACAGGGCATTAAAGCAAACGTCCATTTAGGCTAATCAGAACATCGCGGAAAATACTGAGGCCTTTATCAGCGAGATAAAAAAAAAAGAGAGAGAGAAAAAAAGAAATCATTATGGGCCTTATGCGAAGCAGAAAAAGTGTGGCGGCACTTTTCTCCAAGGTAACTCACCCTTCACCTTCGAAAATTTCAGTAACAACTTCCTTCCTACATGTACCCTGTAAACACTAGGATTACACAGTGTAATCCTAATGCCAAGCTTCGGAATATTAGCTCTGCTCCTGGTTTTGCAGTACAAAGAGAACGCGAACTCGAAAGGAACAAATAGCCGCAATTTGACACCGCAGTTACGTAGCGACAAGTCCTTTTGATAGCTGACATTCTTCCATCATTGCTGTCAATCAAAGGACAATGGTATGTGGGGCTGAGATTGAAGGAGAGGTGCGTTGCCTTTAATTTTCATCCGTTTCCTTTCGGTGTCTTCTCGCCTATGGGCTGTCCACCTTCTTCAACTTCGTCCTGCTCCAGTTCCTACCTATGAGGACACATCCTTCTAGCCGGTCCTTCGGGTTTTCAGGAATGGAATTCGGTGGTCTCAATTGTTGCATTACTTGTCAATAAGAGTTCTCTTTTGATTTTCGTTTTTATGTTTAATTTTCCCGTCAGTTATCATTAATAGGAAGAAGTTTAAGGAGATCACTAACTCACTTCTAGATTCTCGTAGATCTCACCCTTGTTGATTCGATCTCCAGTAAAAAGGGGAAATTGGAACAAAGTGAAGATTCAGAACTTGGATAGTTCTTCATTGGAGGGGTGGGTAGAGCTCTCGGCTAGCACGCTGTTGGCCCAGCGTTCGAGTCCACGACCGGCCAATGAAGAATTAGAGGAATTTATTTCTGGTGATAGAAATTCACTTCTCGTCATAATGTGGTTCGGATTCCACAATAGGATGTAGGTCCCGTTGCTAGGTAACCAGTTGGTTTTTAGCCACGTAAAATAAGTCTAATCCTTCGGGCCAGCCCTAGGAGAGCTGTTAATCAGCTCAGTGGTCTGGTTAAACTAAGGTATACTTAACTTTTTCAGAACTTGGACAGGTCGCCGAAAAAAAAAGTTTTATCTTCTAGAAATGTTGCACTGTTAGTAATAGGGTGACGCAGACTAAATTAATTAGATTTGTACTTAAAGCAGAATTACGGAGAAAATAACATTTTTTGAAATATCTATGATTTTTAATGAAATGCGAAAGATATTCTGTAGTAAGCAATGGAGACGGGACCCAAGAGGCGTTGCAGAAAACCTTCAGTAACTTCTACAGCGTGACACGTGAGTCACCTTTACGCAATACCCCTTCAGTTTTTTCTAAATAAAAACTCTGCTCATATTTTGTTCCGCATTTTCTTTTGTTCCTCAAACGCGCCCCTTCCCCCACCCCCGCCCCCCTTTTATATAAGACTCTGCATAACAGCAAAATGACTAACTAACGTCATCTCCGTTTTATACCCGTTTCGTCACAGAATAGTTACACGAGCCTTTTTGGGGGTGACAACCAGGAGAGGTAGGGGCCCATTCATAACCTGTTTCTCAATCAGCCACAAGTGGCGATGTTTGATGAGGAAGGGTTTTAGGCCTTCTGAGACAGGCAGGCCTCGTGTTTTTGTTGTTCTCTTTACTTAAAGTTCCAACGAAGATGCAGTGCATTGCTGCCTTTAATCAATTCTCCTTGCATTTTATAATTTACTTATGTTTTTGTCTAATTATTTATTAATTTGTTAATTTATATTTTCTTTACCGATGATTTGTCTCTTCGTTCTGTAGTTCTTATTACCTTCTGTTACTTCTTTCAAATGAACACAATTTTCTTTGGAAGCCTGAATTTCAAGTCAATGGCGCCTGTGGGTTTGCTCCATATGAACAGGGTTCATCTTCTGGGTAATAATAATAATAATAATAATAATAATAATAATAATAATAATAATAATAATAATAATAATCAATGTCCCGAAAATGTAGTGATGGAAGAGTTTGCAGTGATGGTGTGAGGACCTCAGCATCAGCTATCCAAACGATTCGTGCTTCTACACTTTTTATTTGCCAGTTGAATATAATGTATCTAATCTCTAGATCATAAGCCAAGTACATTTAATCCCTTCTATCCAGAGAGGTATGAAATGATAATAATACTCTGTGCAAAAATAAACAAGGAAGACAGAGTTGCCACGTCAAAATTTATTGGATAATTTCTATACCTATTTACCGCGTAAACAAAGAACATAGAGTTGCCACTTCGTAATTTATTTACTAATTTCATATATATATATATATATATATATATATATATATATATATATATATATATATATATATATATATTATATATATATACTGTATATATCTGTATATTTATTAACCGCATAATTTTCGCGCTTCTCCAACTGGTGTTTGCCAAACAGATCTAATTCTCTGACAGTAAATAGACCGATAAAATGACGACACGCCGAACAAAAACAAACAAAAACATAAACAAAAAACAAAGAGTGAAACCGCCTTTGTTTATGGCCACTCCAGCTTAGTTATTACTCACATAGAAATTTTACGACTTGGGGGAATGTAATTCAGCCCGTTTATGACGCTGAGAAGTGCCGTATTATAACTCTTGAGGGGAGAAGTGGACAGTAGATGAAATGGATACTCTGCTTAGTCCAGACTTTACTTTGGATGGTTTAGAGGAAATCCAAGCATCTTCGATTGTAAAGAGGGTAAGTTGATAGGTTTGCCTTTGGGTAGGAACTTAGCAATCTTCATTTCCAAAGAGGAAACTTAAGTAGTTTCACCCTCAAAAGAGATGCCTCTTCTGAGAAGGAAACTTAAGTAACCTAGCTTCTAAGAAGGGAAATCAGGCCATTTTAGTTTTAAAGAGGAAACTCAAGTAGTTTTACTTGCGATAATAAACTTGGGTATCTTGCCCTCCAAAGAGAAAACTGGAGTGAATCAAGTAACTTGGCTTTTACTAATAAAAGATAAAAAAAAGTAACTTGGCTTTTCAAGACAACTCAAACATTTTCACTTCTGAAGATGTGAACTAAATAACTTCGTACAGAGGAAGCTCAAGTAGCTTTAGGTCTAAAGAGGGAAATAGGTACATTTGCCTCTGGCGAAGAAACTTGAGTCATTTCTCTGGGAAATTTAAAAAGAAGGCTCCCAGTTATCTAATATAAACATTCTGGTAAATACCTAATAAGACTGAAAGATGCAGATTATTTTCAAAAGAAGAAACGTCAATATTTCCTTAGGAAACAAGTAGGCTGTTTTACCGATATTATTAATTCAGATCAGTTTTGAAAACGAAAAATATAACTGATTTCCGCACTGCAAATTTAGGATGAATGTGTCTTCAGCTATAGATCACCAGTAAATATTAACAGTCATGGTACACTCGTAATACTAGTAGCAGTAGGTTTAAATATGATTTTAAAACTTTTTATTATCTCTTAAGAGGATACCACCTACGGTATAACTTGTTTCGAGTATTTTAGGGAGTACCAATGGTTGCTTGCAATGTTCCTCCCAAGGATCCCAAGCGCATTGCTTTCTGCCTATTTCTTTTTATAGGTTCCTTCTGGTCTCTTCGGGCTCTGCTGTCCAACTTTCTTAATTCTGTCTTGGTCTAATTTTCATTTGTCATCAAGAGCCAAATTTCTTTCATGAAAGTCAGAGTCATGTGACTCGTATATTTTATAATAATAATAATAATAATAATAATAATAATAATAATAATAATAATAATAATAATTAGAACATCATTTAAAAAGATCATATTATTTAAACGTCAAATTTTCCTCACCGTTCCGTACACCGACGCATCTCAAACTGCGAGATAAAAAAAAAAAAAAGATATCGCAAGATTTTCTACATTCTATACAACAGCTCATCCCAAACTCTCACTCATTTCTGGTGGTATTTCCTTTTATTCTGTATCTGGAGCCTCCGGACAATGATGAGCTGTTTTTCATTCAGCGGGGTTTTCTTTCGTCAAGAACAAAATGCAACGAGGGAAAATTTGCGCGTGGGACGGAGCGGTTGGTCTATACGGTTGATAGCACAATGACGTTACTCATACGACTTTTTCCTTGTATTTTTAACACGACGACATGCCAGTCACCGATATTCTTACGCAGTACGTGAAGGCTGACAGGACGGACAACTGCATGTCTTTATCGAGAATTAAAAGAAGAGTAGGATTAATTAACAATAAAGAAAAGACATTTGCGTCTATATAAGAATCCTGTTAAATGGAAGCTTGGAGGGAATGCCAAAGATTGCTAGTAGAGGAAGAGAGAGAGAGAAAAAAAAAAAACAGCAAATTTAAAAGTAACTTGTATTTTTCCTAGGTATACAAACCTACACTTTGATAAGTGGAGTTAATGAAAAAGTAGATTCGTATTCCCGTAGGAATAAATTACAAAAGATATTGAAAATAATTAAATTATAACAAGAAGACCGCAAACCTGCACCAAGGGTGAACAGTCCAACCAGTAAAATTGACATTCCTTTCTCCTTCAAAATCTAATCTCTTGTTGCCATTCGCAAGGCTCACCTTTTGGTGAAAGTTCTGTAAAAATCAAACAAATTTTTACATAATCTTTGAGTTACACTAACAACCAAATTGAACCAAAATATAACCTCCTTCTAACTAAATTAGCAGCTTTATTGTCAATAATGATAATAATAGTACTAACAGAGACGTTTGTCAACAATTATGATAGTACTAACAGCGAGACGATTTCAGATGAGATATACAGTACATTCAAGTAATGTGAAAATACGTCAAGTTACAGCAATAATGATAATACTTATATATAACATTAACTATTGTATATCATTTCAATTATCATTATTGCTGTTGGTGGCGCTCTTAGGCTCATCATCATAAGACGCAAATTCAAGCAAGACGTAAATACGTTTTATTTTTAGCCTCAAGACATCCAAGTCTGCTCATACACTCCACAACCAGTCTGACGAGTTCTTCTCGTGTGCATCGTTACCAAGCGTGACATAATCCATTTTTCTGGTTCCGTTACAGCGTGTCATTTTGTCCCGGCGTCCCTACGTCAAACGTCGCGACCTTGTTTTCCTTAAGCGTGGTGATTACGTCATTTGCTCATTAGCATACGAAATTTGTCTTTAGTCCATTTTTAGGAACTGCGGTCCTTACACAGCTTGAGGCAGATTGGATTTTCTCTTTAAGGGTGGATATTGACGGATCTGGCAATAATAATAATGCTTCTTCTTGCCCAGGTTCAAGGAAAAGATGAAACAGGAATAGAAATGATGGGGGGAGTGTTTGCCACGAAGGAAGCAATAGACCTCTCTGTCTCTTGAATGAAGGTTCTAGAAGTCAGGAAAAACATAACCAGGAAGAGAATTCTAAATCCTGGCAGTCGAAAGAAAGAAACGGTTCCTGAATCCTGTAACCCAAAGAGTATAACCGCAAATGTGGGAAGACGTGGGCTGAAGGGTGTTGCAAGGTCTGCCGAAGGAAACGAGGAATTCTCGAGAGAGAGAGAGAGAGAGAGAGAGAGAGAGAGAGAGAGAGAGAGAGATCAACTGCCTTAGGCTGAATCCCTTTTCTGTCATATAAGCCTATGAATACTTTTTCCCGAAAAGCTTTTTGATAACTCTACCAAGCTGGACAAGAATTAATTTGATTTCGTAATGACTATATTCATTGAATTCACGTGATTTATTAGAGCTGATCCGAACCACTCCCCATTGTATACTGTATTTCTACTGAAAATGTAGTCTGGCGTGTTTCAACACAATGTGTTTCATATTGTTCTCTGTGGCGAATGCATACACATATATGCATACACTCCTATGCATAATTCTATCTACTAAATTCATTCAGTTCACTAGGGCCCCCATGTTGAAGTTCTTCATTGGAGAGATGCGTAGAGCTTTCGGCTAGCACGCTGTTGGCCTAGCGTTCGACTCTCCGACCGGCCAGTGAAGAATTAGAGAAATTTATTTCTGGTGAGAGAAATTCATTTCTCGTCATAATGTGGTTCAGATTCCACAATAAGCTGTAGGTCCCGTTGCTAGGTAATCAGTTGGTTCTTAGCCACGTAAAATAAATCTAATCCTTCGGGTCAGCCCTAGGGGAGCTGTTAACCAGCTCAGTGGTCTGGTTAAACTTAAGTATGCTTAACTTTTTAACTAGGGCCCATGTGAATCACTACATCACTCCTCCTTATAATACAGTATACTTACAGAAAATACAGTATGCAATTTTCTCAACGCTATATGTTCCAAGTATGAATACATAGTATGTGGGAGCCAGTGATAAATGCATACACGCGTATACAAGCAATTACACGCTAAAGCAAGAAACCAATAAAGTGAGTAAAGCGATAGTGAAGTTAAGTAGCTGCTCACACACACCCCACCAAGACGGAGCCATAATGTCCAGCAGGTGTCCCTCCTGCTTAGCGATGGGAAATGGACGCTCCTCCTAACCTGCTCGGGATAATCAACACAATGATGAATTGATGCGAGGGTGAGAGATAAGCGTAGGCGTCAGCGTGAAGGTTGGAGGAATGAAGGAAGAAGGGAGACGCACCTAAGTGGACCAGCAGCAGTAGGGGAGAAGAGGCGGGAAAGGAAGAGGGGGGAGTTGATGAAAACGGATGGAGAGAACGCGCCCAGATAAACAAAATTCACGGAACAACGCGCGGTTATTGTGCAGTGGCGAATATCGTGAAAAAATTATGACACGGAGATGAAGACTTCATCTGTTATGGATTGACGGGGAAGAAAAGAGACCTATTGAATGAGTGAGGGGTTGGTTGGCGTGGCTGCAGGCTATTAATAGCGAGAGAGGGAAAAAGAGAGAGACGCCCACAGAAAGGGGTGGGGGAGAGAGAGAGAGAGAGGAGAATGAACGGTTATAGGAAGAGGTGATGAAACAGATGGAGAGAACGAGACCAGGTAAACAAAACAGGTATAAGAATCGTCAGTTAGAATCAATCTTCAATAAATGTTAAACCAGACCAGTACGTCACATTTCCAAACTCACTAGCCTGGCACGATTGGTGTCTTCTTGAACGAGGTATGAAAACTGAGATAAAGCAGAGTTAAAGAAGTTGAACAGCTAGGGAAAAGAGCCAAAGGTAACGGATAAGTAAAAAGCAGAATGCAATGACTTTTGGGACGAACGGTTCATGTGAAGCCTCAAAGCTTCTTTGAATTCCGTATTATTTTACTCAGACTCGGTTCTGCGCAAAATTACTTGAATTTCCCACTCTATACTGCATATTATAAATCTTATTTATTTGGCTGAGACACATATATAATTTTTTCAGTAGAAAATACTGGATATACATATATATATATATATATATATATATATATATATATATATATATATATATATATATATATATATATATATAATATATATATATATATACACACACATATATATATATATATATATATATATATATATATATATATATATATATATATATATATATATATATATATATATTATATTTATATATATATATTGGAAGACAAAACAGATTTGAAAACTTCAGCATTGTTTAAGCAGAATCTATCTACCACAGTACTACCGAAAATACCTAATGATTATAAGAAAGGCGTACTTGAAAACATGTCATATAAGATTTAAATTCTACATCAGATTAGAAAACCTAATGAATAAAGAAGGAAGTCTACCGCTAAATAATTCATTATTAAGACTACTACCAAAGAAATTGTTTCGTAGCGCAGAAGAGGTATGATGTTGCATTGTAGGTCAAAACTGACAGTCATTCATAAGCAACTTACGTGTTCTACAGAAGCCTTTATTTATGATGAAGAAAATGTCCCTAATTCTCATTAGTATCTTAAAGCTTAAGCCAATTAACAAAAGTTAGCACATCTCACTAATACTCTTACCCTGACAGTTATTGTTTTTCTAGAATAAAAAGCCAGGGGAAATGATGTCAGTGTTGGAGAACTATTTATTCAATGCATCTATAATTAATTATCATTTTTCTGGCCATATTCACAAGAAAGGAGTTAGAGGCTTGGCAGAATCTTTAGAGAAGAAGAAAAAAAGGTGGCCGAAGACTTAGTTTTCTGTTGGTCTAACGATTTTTTGTACATTGTTTTACTGCAATGTGAATATTCGTAAAAGAATTATTGTTTAAATATGGGCTATAGGATACCAGTGCAAAATAGAAGTACAATAATAAGAACATAATTGTTTAAATGGTTTAAATGTGGTCTATAGGATGCCATTGCCAAATAGAAGTACAATAATAAGAATATATATATATATATATATATATATATATATATATATATATATATATATATATACATATACATATACCTATAACAAATAATGACTATTCAAATGTAAAACTACTCTTCTTAAGGATAAATATCTTATGCAAAAAATTATCTTAATTCTAATTGGAAGGTTTCCTGTAGGTTGAAGTGAAGGTTTTCAGTAACAATTTCTTCGCGGACCATTTTAAGGCAGAAATTCTGATTTGTGGTTAGCAAAGGGGGTTCGGTTAGCATATAATTTCCATTTCCCTGATGTTAAATAGAGATTGCTAATGAGCAAGTCTCCCTAATGGTCAACAACCATTACAATAAGAGAAAACAATGTTCATACACACACACACAAACACACACACTCATATATATATATATATATATATATATATATATATATATATATATATATATATATATATATATATATAATATTATATATATATATATATATACATATATATATATATATATATATATATATATATATATATATATATATATATATATATATATATATATCTGTCTTTGGTTACGTGAGCAGAAATCCGATCCCACTCTCTCTCTCTCTCTCTCTCTCTCTCTCTCTCTCTCTCTCTCTCTCTCTCTCTCTCTCTCATCGATTTCATTATGGTACTTAACTCTTCAAAACTACTCACCCATTAAGCTTGTGTTTGATTAATTAGATTCCGTGAGCCAATTACCTGGTTTGTATTTAAGGAAGCGCAAACTCACTTAATTATGGTGAATGCTAATTATGCCTTTGCGCGTAATTATTTGCATAATGGACAGAATCCAAAGATGGATCAACCTTGAAATCTTGAAATATCTTTTTGGTTGACAGAAAGAACGTCATCGTTTAGTGTATACGTGTATATATGTATATGTATATATATATATATATATATATATATGTATATATAAATATATATATATATATATATATATATATATATATATGTATACAGTTATACGAAAAAAAAATATACCTTAGTTTTACCAGACCACTGAGCTGATTAACAGCTGGCCCGGTATATGTATATATGTATGTATGTATATATATGTGTGTATATATATACATATATAAACAATGCCCTGTTTTACCACATATTTGTGTATGTATTTAGCTACAATGACTTCTTTCCTATTTCCTTATGCTGGCTGTTTCGTCATTTGGATTTAAATCTTTGTAGAGACGAGAAACACGAAGAAAAATAAACGAATAAAAAAAAAAGCAAAATGCACAACGCAAACGGTCAGGCCAGGGAGGGAGGGAGGGAAGGAAGGAGGGAGGCAGCAGGCGGGAAGGAGGTGAGAGAGAGAGAGAGAGAGAGAGAGAGAGAGAGAGAGAGAGAGAGAGAGGGGGAGAAAGAGACAGCGGAGCATCACTTGAGGATGCTGATGTTGTAAATCTTTTGTTTCCTCTCTGGTCATTTGAGCGCCACCAACAACACAGGGCATGGCACTTATTGGTCCCGGGATGATGCTGCTGCTCTCCTCTCCTGCATGGAAAGTTGAAGAAGAAGAAGAAGAAGGAAGAAGAAGAAGAAAGAGAAGAAGAAGAAGAAGAAGAAGAAGAAGAAGGAGAAGAAGAAGAAGAAGAAGATGTAGAAGGAGAAGAAGAAGAAAAGTGTGAGTGAGAGAATAATGAAGTGTGGGAATGTGTTAGAGGGAAATGGTGTGAATGACAGGTACATGGAGAGAGAGAGAGAGAGAGAGAGAGAGAGAGAGAGAGAGAGAGAGAGAGAGAGAGAGAGAGAGAATAGTTCTTCCAAGTCTGAAAGAGATAAACTGAGCAGAAAATGCAAATAATTCTACCAAGTCCAAGAGAGAGAGAGAGAGAGAGAGAATAAGTCTGCTAATTCTGAGAGAGAGAGAGAGAGAGAGAGAGAGAGAGAGAGAGAGAGAGAGAGAGAATGATTCTGCCAGTTCGGAGAGAGAAAGACAGTCACTGAGAGCACATAATTCCACCAAGTCTGAGAAACATTATATCTCTACCAAGTCCCAGAAGGAGACATAGAGAATATATATATATATATATATATATATATATATATATATATATATATATATATATATATATATATATATATATATATATATATATATATATTCTATAAATTCTCAAAGAGAGAGAGAGAGAGATGGAGAGAGAGAGAGAGAACAAATAATTTCACCAGGTCTGGGAAACAT
The DNA here is from genome assembly GCF_040412425.1 of Macrobrachium rosenbergii. NCBI lineage: Eukaryota > Metazoa > Arthropoda > Malacostraca > Decapoda > Palaemonidae > Macrobrachium > Macrobrachium rosenbergii. Next base: position 38,362,400 of record NC_089794.1, read on the forward strand.
TATGTTTTGTACCATGTCGCAGAAGAGAGAACGCCAATAATTCTGCCAGTTCTGAAAGAGAGAGAGAGAGAGAGAGAGAGAGAGAGAGAGAGAGAGAGAGAGAATATCCATTGAGTCAGACGACAAAGATGCAGATACAATATTCCGACAATTAGTGAGTCGAATGTCTCTCTAATTTCGCCCAAATGTGGATTTTATGCAATGGTCATCACTGGGCAACCTGGTTAAGACGAACCACCCCGCTATAACGAACTCACGGACAAAAAAAAAAAGTGGTTTTAAATGATTTCTCATGAGATTTGTTTATGCTGAGCCAAATATGGAAATATATCACGTCATCTAAACGTCGGTTTTACATCCCTGTCTCGGGAATGGTAGTAATGTGGCTTTAAGAAAACAGTCGATGAGTCTCTCTCTCTCTCTCTCTCTCTCTCTCTTTTAAAGACTTTGATATCTCTTACTTTAAACCTCTTGGAATTATAACAGATTCTGTCTCACGATTTACCAGCGTTGCTCTCTCTCTCTCTCTCTCTCTCTCTCTCTCTCTCTCTCTCTCTCTCTGTCCTTAAAGAGTTCTCTCTCTCTCTCGCTCTCTTTCTTTAAAGCTTCTGAAAGATATCACAGCTGCTTATCTCTCACATAAGTTTGCGACGAGTAATTTACCAGCGCTGCTCTCTCTCTCTCTCTCTTTCTCTCTCTCTCTCTCTAAGGACTGTGAAAGCATCACCACCTTTGATATCTCTCTCTCGCTCTCTTTCTTTAATCCTCCTGGGAGTTATCACAGATTCTAATGTCTCACTAAAATTTCAAGGAGTAACTTACCAGCACTGTTCTCTCTCTCTCTCTCTCTCTCTCTCTCTCTCTCTCTCTCTCTCTCTCTCTCTCTCTTTAAAGCCAATGTAAGCATCATTACCTTTGCCTCTCTCTCTCTCTCTCTCTCTCTCTCTCTCTCTCTCTCTCTCTCTCTCTCTCTCTCTCTTTTTAAAGCCAATGTAAGCATCACTACCTTGATAACTCTCTCTCTCTCTCTCTCTCTCTCTCTCTCTCTCTCTCTCTCTCTGCATACACCATTGACACAAAATTTGGAGATTGCACTCCGAGTAAGAACAAAATAAAATATGATAAATTTGACAAGTAATAGAGGTAGAGAAATCATTAACGTTTCAATGAAGTTTTACGTTTTAAGTCTTGGGATGAGGCTTCTAGTTCCTAATCCTTTTCTGCCCTAGTTTTGATGCACCAAGGTCAGTTAACTACCATGTTCAACATTCGTCGTTAATGTTAACATAAGTAAATGGGATTTACTGAACAAAGAAATTTTTATTTTGTTATTATTCTCATAATAATCATTTGTTAATAGATTTGATCATGTCATCAAATAGCAACCCCGTACTTTCACTTTCTCCCTAGCACTCTTTATTCAGTCCCTAGGCGATCATATTCTCCCTAGAACCTGCCCCCAGACAAACCGCCGTTCCCCACACTATATCCCCCACCATCCACCCCTACAGTAAGTCACACCCCAACCACTTCTATACAGCCACTCACTGTCCCACTCGCTACCAGAGACCCAAATGGGTCTCAGAGGTCATAGGTCACGGGCGAAATCAATAATGCGTGTATTATGTCAATAGGTCAGTCGAGGTTGCACTGGGCGCGTGTAGTGTGGCTTTAACGGATGGAAAAAAAGGTACATAAACATTTACGTAGGCTGCACATATGCGTCGATATACTTTACATACATTGAGCCTGATTGGTTGCGGAATGTCATATTTAAGTACCATATATACGCTGGATTTAATTTATGTATATACATACATACATACATACATACATACATACATATATACATACATACATACATATACATACATACATACATATATATATGTATATATATATATATATAAATGGAACTAATGAACACATGAGAACGTGTTTCACAAGAATCAATTTGTGACCCACATCGGTATCGAACCCCGGTCTCTCAAATGAAAGGCCAGGTCGCCATCTTTGTGGGTCAGAAATTTATATATAAACTTATATTATATATATAAATATATATATATATATATATATATATATATATATATATATATATATATATATATATATATATATATATATATATATATATATATATATATATACATATATATGTACACACATACATACACCTTTTATATTCATAAATACATATATGATCTCGATTTATTCGTTTGAAATATTAAAAACATGACTACGTAGTGTTCCTCACATATATACACATACACATTTAGCATGCATATGCATGCATACATACACATACATACATACAAACACAGACTTCATAAAGTGAATTATTAATTCCATAAAAATATACAGTACATACTGTCTGAATTTAATCCCCGGATGTAGACATTTGCAACAGCGCGCACACGAACCTGTTGCATACAAGTTCAAAATAAATCTCTTTATGACAGAAGCCCGTTTCTCTGCGTATTCTCTGTTCCCATAATCGTATAATCTGCCTAATATTCAGAGGCGCCATTGTTGACCGGACAATGATGGTATTACGGATTAACCCATTGTTAGGTTAGGCCTTATAATTGCTTCCGGGTGCTTCTGCAAACACCTATTAATGCATTTCTGCAGCTTTGTAGATTTTGAAGTCCACACACACTCACATATATATATATAGATTTTCATCAACAGCACGTCGACTTGCCTGACTCATACTGCACCATTTATTTTAGCCTCATATTCCGGATGCTTCTGCAATCACCTATTAATGCATTTCTGCAGCTTTGTAGATTTTGAAGTCCACACACACATACACACACACACACACACACACATATATATATATATATATATATATATATATATATATATATATATATATATATATATATATATAATAATATATCAAACAGCACATCGACCCGCCTTACTCATGTGGCACCATCTAGTTTTAGCTTCACATTCCCAAAAAGCTCCATCTATTTATTTATTGTCTTATTTACTTATCTTATTTTGATTATTTATTACCTTCAAAGTATCTCTACAATGGCATAGATAATCAAACAGCCTTTACCTGCATCTACTACAGAAATCTCATCAGCAGGCTATCCATCCTTTAACTTATAATGCGCTGTGTACTCTTCGTCTGTCATGCATTCACTTTACCCAAAGATGAATATATCATTTATATATTTATTCGTCTATCTGCTTATTTATTCGATTGTTTATTTATTTATCTATTTCTTAATCAATTTACTGATTTATTTATTTATTTATTAATTTATTCATTTGGTGATATAGACTACTACGAATTTATTAATTAATTTACTTATTTAATTAGTTATTAATTAATTAATTTAATTACTAAATTTATTTATTTACTTATTTGTTTATTTACTTATTTATCTAATTGTTTATTAATTTACATATTTATTTATTTCATTGTTTATTAATTTAATCATTTATTTAAATATTTACTAACTTATTTATTTATTTAGTTGTTTATTCATTTACTTATTTATTTATTTACCTATTTATTTATTTAATTGTTTATTAATTTATTCATTTATTTAATTACTTATTAATTCACTTATTTATTAATTAATTGTTTATTAATCTATTCATTTATTTAATTACTTAATAATTTACTGACTTATTTATTTAATTATTTATTAGTTTATTTGTTTAATTATTTATTAATTTATTTATCAGTTAATTAATTAATTTATTTAATTATTTTATTTACTTATATATCTAATTATTTATTAATTTGCTTATTTATCTATTTAGTTATTTATTTATTTATTTATTTAATTGTTTATTAATTTTCTTACTTATTCATTTAATCGTTTATTAATTTTCTTATTTATTAATTTAATTACTTATCAGTTTACTTATTTATTTATTTATTATTTACTAATTTGCTTATTTATTTATTAATTGACATATTTATTTATTTAACTGTCTATTAATTTGCTAACTTACTTATTTAATTGTTTATTAATTTGCTTATCTATTAATTTAATTACTTATCAATTTACTTATTTATTTATTTAATTATTTACTAATTTGCTTATTTATTTATCTGTTCATGTAGGCCACTAGCACCCAAAGCTTCAGCACATGAGGTGGGTGAAGCCACACCTCACCTTTAACGAGACGCAGCTCATCAAACATTCAAAAGATTCTGAAGCTTTCTCCTTTTTTTTCCCCTGATGCCCTCATTCAATCGCATTTCCACTCCGGGAGGTCATTTCCACAGTAATTACAGCGTGATGACGTCTCATTTCTCTCTCTCTCTCTCTCTCTCTCTCTCTCTCTCTCTCTCTCTCTCTCTCTGAACCTGTGTTTTATTCCATCTTATGATGGGGGAGTGTGTGGGTGAGAGTACTTTGCGCAATCATTACTGCTCTCTCTCTCTCTCTCTCTCTCTCTCTCTCTCTCTCTCTCTCTCTCTGTGTGTGTGTGTGTGAGTACTTTGTGCAAGCATAAGTGTTCTCTCTCTCTCTCTCTCTCTCTCTCTCTCTCTCTCTCTCTCTCTCTCTCTCTCTCTCTCTCTTCCTGCACCAGTATTTCATTCCATCTTTTTGAGGGTGTGTGTGTGTGTGTGAGAGAGTATTTTGGGCAAGCATAAGTGTTCTCTCTCTCTCTCTCTCTCTCTCTCTCTCTCTCTCTCTCTCTCTCTCTCTCTCTCTCTCTCTCTCTCTATCTTCCTGCACCAGTATTTCATTCCATCTTTTAAGTGTGTGTGTGTGTTTGAGTATTTTGGGCAAGCATAAGTATTCTCTCTCTCTCTCTCTCTCTCTCTCTCTCTCTCTCTCTCTCTCTCTCTCTCTCTCTCTCTCTCTCTCTCTCTATTAAAGTTCTGATTTCTCGTGGGTTTGTTCCAGACATCTTCATTGCAAAGAACTGAACAAAGAAGCGAGTAATGTTTCAAGTCTCGCGTCATTTTTCGAATCTCTGCTGCAGGTTTTTCTGGTTTCTTATGACCTAAAGTGCTTGCAACAGACCGTTAGGGTTTAGTGTGAGTTTCAGTTACGCTTGTCTTTTATTTTTGTTTTTTTACAATATAGGCTGTCAGGCCTACGCTCATTCCCGTCTCTTATATCCGGGTTAAGCACCTGCATGGTAGTACATGCAACTTCCCGATGGAAGCAGTACATAAAAAATAACGATACATAATGATTATGATAAAATAAAATAATACATTGCAAATGGATCATTACAAAAAAAACAAAAAAACAAAATAAAACAGAATGTAGGACTTAACAGAAAATTAGTTCAGTCTTTAAAAAATGGATCCCATACCACCCAAATGGATTAAGAATGCAACTAAGATATGATGAGAATTAAAACTGCTGTGGTTTAAGAGCAAATTACCTTTTAGGAACAGGACAACTATAATAAAAATAGAACTCAAATCTCACACAACTAATTCCAAATTATCTATATTTTCTCCCTGTTATTCTACAAAAGTAATGTTAGCAGACATTAGGCGTCTCTTAGTCAGGCACGACGTTCTTACTATAATAAAGTGTCAACTATATATAATCAATGAAGCAGAGGTGATAAAAGAGACGGAACTTACAAAAAAAAAAAAAAAGCAAAATCTCACAATTAATAATACTCCCCATACATTGCATCACAAAACATATACAAGAACCCAGAGAAGTAAAGAAACTCTGACAGACAGTTTAGAAGACAGCTGAGCCTAAAAGCCAATACGTAATCTTAAGAACGTTAGCACATCCTCCTCTGGACAATGGCGAGAAGTTAGAACCTTCACTTGAGGAATCACTGAACAAGTCCAAATCTCCTTGATACCTCTGCGTCAGACGCTGATCAGATGACCTCTGAGAACACAATAGCGCCTGACGCTCTTCAGTTTCATTGCAAGAATGCTGTTGCCAACGATGTGCAACGCTATGCAACGATGTCTGCATGAAGGGAAGGGGATCTGCCATGCTGCTGAATCATGAATAAAATATGTATGGGATGTCGTGTTTGTCTTGGCTCAGACAAGAGGGTTAGAGCAACAAGTGTTCTGGGAAGTGATATGGCAGAGGCTAACTGGGGAGGGTGCTCTGACATCATGTCATTTGCTAATTGGCAGCCATTTTTGTTTACTAAAAACAGGACATTTAATCTGTTAAACTAGAGATTATGTCGTGACTAACTGTAGGTCATTTTATTTATTCTGAAGGGATTTTTATTTATTACAAGGAGGCCAGTTTCTCTGTTAATTTTGCAGTAAATTAATTACAGGACTTTTTATGTTTTTTGAGTCATTTGATATATCTAATGGAGGGCAGTTATTTGGTAACTGGGACCATTTTTCGTTTTTTAGTTGGAGGCCTTGTAATTCATCACCTGGAAATTACTTTGTTATGGGTGAAGGTCATCTATTTGTTAAGTGGGTAGTTATTTTTGTTCACTATTAACTTTCTTTTGTTCACTATTATCTTTCTTAATAGGAAATAAATCTCTTAGTTTGGGGGTCTTTTCACTTGTCTATTTTGTCTATTCAGATCATCTCTTAAGTTACCTAGATCCCATTTTAGTAAAAATCAGGCGAAGTATATATTTCTTTATAGTTACACGTCTTTTTATGTACTAATTTTTTTTTTATTTGCGTTGCAGATTTTGTCTCTAGATTTTAATGTTACATTACCTCTCAAATTTAAAATATCTCTTTTTTTATACGATTTACGAACATAAAATAAGACCTCAGTTTCATACGTTACCGTGCCATGCAAAACTCAGTCTTGAAAAAAAAAATTCAAAATAGTTCGTCTGAATTATTCAAATGCAAATGTAGCAATCAAAGGATAAAACCTACAAAAAATTAGGAAAAATTACACACAAGTCTTTGCTAGATAAAAAAAAAATAAACACATTGTTGCTTTTACTTAAAAGTTAATTATACAAAAACTAGAATTTGCCGATAAATAGTGAATACTACTTTGGCGCACCTACCAGATGAATATGGAGTTACTTAACGATACCCATGACCCTGAATAATATTAATAATAATAATAATAATAGTAATAATAACCCATACCTGTTACCTCTTTGATAGGACGTTATCCTCTGTTACGTAAGAGAAAATACCCACTCGCTATTCTTCTTATTTTTAGCGTCAACCCTGAGGATGAACCGTTCAGGTGTTCGAAAGTCTTTGTTTTCAGTTTTGTTATTTTATCAGTAATGCAATTTATAGATTTAAAAGTAGATTTTCGTTGAATAATAGAGTTTCTTTGAAGAAAATCGCTACGGAACCAAGCCCTAAGTATTTGAGCACTATAAAAACCCATACATGAAAACAGATTACCAGAAGTGTTCCTGGTAAAGAAACTGATAACTTTCATAGACACTGAGTAACTGAATCAACGTTTTCCCTGGTAGGGGAAAAAATCTTTGTTGAAAAGTTTTCTTCCACAGAAATTGTGCCAAAGACAAAATGAAGGCAGCAGGAGTATTGCAAGTAGATTAGGAGACAAAGAATGTGGCTTTCACCATTCTCCTTTCCAGACAGTTATGTGCATCTCATGTGGTGCACTGTAGGCATTACTTAAGGGTCTTTGCAGCATCCCTTCGGCCCCTAGCTGCAACCTCTTTCATTCCTTTTACTGTACCTCCGTTCTTTCTTTCTTCCATCTTACTTTCAACCCTCTCCTAACACTTGTTTCATAGTGCAACTGCAAGGTTTTCCTCCTGTTGCACCTTTCAAACCCTCTTGCTGGCACTTTCCCTTCCAGCGCTGAATGACCTCAAAAGGCCCCAGCGCTTGGCCTTTAGCCTAAATTCTATATTCCATTCCAATCCATTCCATTAAAATTTCTAGAGGATTTGAGATAATAACTTAAAAGTCAGGTTTCGTTTGTATCTTGAATCGCTAAACAATGAAAATATATTATTTTAGATTTATTTCTTAAACAATGTACATCTTGGTTACGCGTACACGTCTTGACACAGCCCGTACACTAGTATTTTGACCTTATGTGGGAGGAAGCGATGTATAATATATTATACATTCACACGGCCACACAGACGGAATATGAATAACGCGAGACTGGGATAGAATAACGGATGAACGACATGTATGTCTCATCAACCTATCAATCATCAACCTTGTTGTGTTTTGTATGGACTGCTAATGATAAAGAGTCCAGTATAAACTAACAGAACAGCAAGATACTCTTTCGATCGTAGCTCAGCAGTCATCAAAGGTATTACTGTTTGTGTGTACGCATCTCGCCTCGCATGCGAAACACAAGTTCGATCCTGGGCTAGGGA
>NC_089794.1:38380697-38390697 GCF_040412425.1 Macrobrachium rosenbergii
CGTGTCAACTGGAACCTCATTGAGAAACATTACTTCGCCTTTAAGTTGGTTTCTCGCCCACCTAGTTTCACCTGACATGTCAGAACCGTAGATACCGGATTGATTCCTTAAAATGTAACGTTACGGAGGCGATACGTGCTTGCTCGCGCGCGTGTATGCGCGTGAGTGTCCGGCATTTTGTTTGTATGCATGTATTCTGGTTTTGTAACGACTATGGTTATCTATGTGTGCATTTATGTATGGATGTATGCATGTGAAATGATCCCAGGAGCATCAAGAGTAATATTTTCTTTTTTTATCACTGAGTGACTCATGCGATGCATATATACAAAATTATATGCATCATCAAATTGTTTTGTATTGTTACTGAGTAAGTATATATATATATATATATATATATATATATATATATATATATATATATATATATATATATATATGTATGTGTATAATATATATATATACATATATATAAATTTTATTTATATTTTGCTTTAAAATAGCGCATAGATCCGCAGATTAAAGTCCTTTGCGGCTTGTTCCTTGTGAATGTGATAATAATAATAATAATAATAATTCTATTCTGAACCAGCAGGAAAGGGAATGAATCACCTTTTTCACAAAATAAATACAATGCGACGTTTTCCTCGTATTTCCACGTGCGAAGAGCAGTTGAAGCATACATTTTCTTTATTGCTATTTGCCTTTGGGAGAATAATTGTTTTTTTTTATTTTGTTTGTTTTGCAAAGAGCAACGGACATGAACAAAAGGGTAAATATGCCAGGTTCTGTTGTGAAGGACGTTTTTCTTTTACGCTTGCTTGCTCATACATATCCTACTATTGTTTCAGGGTACCGTCATAAAAAAAATGCAAAGATTTCCCATCTTTGCAACAATATCAATGACAGTAATGACAGCAAAAAGCCACGTGATCACGCAAATTGAAAGTGCAAGTCGTGCAGGCAATATTATTTTTTTTTTTTTTACGGAGAGAAACTCCAAGATTGCTTCCAGAAGGACAGAAAATATGTAGTCCTATTTCCTGAGGGATCTGTCGTACCATTGATTCAAGCAATGAATTGTGTACCTAGCTGTCATTCGACTGTGGTGGGTCATAGCCAGGGTGTAAAAGGGACTGGAGTGGCAAGCAACCTCATGCAAAAATTTTTACTTTGAGCCTTAAAGTTAACATTTTCTACGGACACCAAATCTTACTGTATAGGTCTATGGTTAATAATAATAATAATAATAATAATAATAATAATAATAATAATAATAATAATAAGAGTTTTAGTGGGTGGCTTAGCGGTAGTGCTAAGCTACTGACAGTAAGGTCCGTGGTTCAAGGCCGGCCTACTGTTACCAGCAGCTAGAGCAGTGAATGGGATTCACTGAAGCTGGTGAAGGACACAGTCCTTGTAAAACCTTTTTCTTAGAGACTTGCTGAGACCCAGAAGACGTTACACTTCTGATGTCACCCTCCGTAAGGAAAAAGAATGGTATGACAGAGAATAAAAGGTAATGACCACTTAGTAGAAAACTATCCAGCATGGTAAGAAAGTAACAGTCAAATGGACTCACAGTAATCTTGGAGTATGACATAATTCAGAATAAAAAAAAAAAAAAAAACTCAAATTGCGAACTTCACATACTTCTTCCTCCAAGCCTTGTCTATGGATTTGGTCCAGCCAATACCAACTTAATTCCCCGTAACATATGAGAAATGCATCAAACATCCCAGGGAAGAAATGATACAATGTTGTAGATCCTGACCGGTGTCAGTTTTATTGCTAACTAAGCATTCTTTAGAGGAATGATACAAAGTGGTAGAAATTAATAACATATATGCGAGCGGGACAGTACATAGCATACACATTATGAATTTATAAAATATGTAGGCTAGCAGGACAGTACACAGCATATACATTATGAATTCATAAAATATAAGCTAGCAGGAGAGTCCATAGCATATATATTATGAATTTCTACCACTTTATATCAGTCCTCTGAGGAGGACTTAGCAATAAAGCCAACACCGGTCAGGATCTACAACATTGTATACTCCTTCCCGGTGGTATTCTCATACATAAAATCACGTGCAAGTGCGATTATAAGCATAACAGAAAAATAAATGTACTGACAGGCTTACCCATTCGCACTCCCCCCCCCCCCGCCCCCACAACCACCCCTCAAGTCATTTCCACCAAGTTGCCCCAGGTAACGATATACCTTGATTTCCTCATTAACACCATTTTTTGAGTGACTTTGATCCCTGGTAACTTTATCCACAGCCTCTCTCTCTCTCTCTCTCTCTCTCTCTCTCTCTCTCTCTCTCCATTCGCCTCCGTTCCTGGAAATGCAGGCAAGGGAACCTCTCTGATCGATAGCTGTGGATGATGGCGGGAAAACATGCAACGAACGCACCCCTATCGTTTCCCGCGGTTGTCGTGCCTCCTTGTGACCCATGTCAGCTCGCACCAGACCTCATATAAGGTCAGTTGTAAGTATCAGTGCCTACTGGGGTTTTATAGGGTTGGAAAACCTTGTAAAAGTGGTCAATGCGGTTCTCTTCTTTGGTGGTTCTAGGGATCTGCTGGCACCAGACTCCTAGGAATTGTTAGTGTAAGTTTCTATGCAACCAGTCCTTTATTATTATTATTATTATTATTATTATTATTATTATTATTATTATTATTATTATTATTATTATTGAAAAGTCCCTATGCATAGTACACGCACCATGCATTGCAAAATAATAATAATAATAATAATAATAATAATAATAATAATTATTATTATTATTATTATTATTATTATTATTATTATTATTTTTATTATTATTATTATTATTATTATTATTATTATTATTATTATTATTTTTATGTTTACAACATGTGGTACGTGTACTTCACAATAGAGCCTTTTCCATAATAAAATATCATTTTGTAAAAGTGGTTTAACAAGTCTACTGCGTTCCATTTCCAAACTCGTAAGGCTCGCCCAAAATTTTTTGTTCTTTAGCGAGAAGTGGAAATTGTAGCATAACAAAGTTAAAGAAGCTGGACAGCTAGGTGGGAAGAGACCATATGGAAAGGATGAAAAAGTAAAATGGTTGAAAGCAATGCAGCTGTTGGGACCCAAGACGTGAAGTTGCACAGAACTTGAGTAAAGCGTACAGTGCACCACGCAAGGAGAACGGTGGGCAGAACCCACGTAACCACTTTTCTTTTACTGGGAATTGTAGAATGGTAACATGAATAGTGTTTCTTTATTTCTGGTGTTATCAACAGTTAATGCTGGAATAAGCCGAGAAGTCAGCTCGTTCTTTGTCAGTACTTTTATACAAAAGACAATAATCACAAAACGGCGTTCCCTGATGAATCTTGTGTTCCCGGGCATTTTGCGGCCAAGACACTTGATAACAGAAAATATGTAAAGTTCATAACGATTGTCCCTGAAGCTCCATGTAGTCCTTGACATTTAGCGTCCTTGTCAGAATCCTTTAACACCCCCGACAGTAAAAAAAAAAAAAAAAAAAAAAAAATCAAACGGAAGTCATAAGTAAAGAAATGATAAAAGTTTTATTCCTTTAACAAAAACATTTGTTTTAAGCAAATAAAAACTAACCAAATAAATATTATTCCTGAATAACTAATGTGAAATGATGCTTGTAGATATCTAAAAAGATATAAACATTGCTTATGAACAATGACAGATGAACAGATAAATATAAAACTATAAAAATAAACGTTATTCCTTAACAATTTTAAACATTGTAAAAGTTACCATTACCCAAACATAAACAAAATAAACCCTAATTAAAAGTAGAACAAAATAACTTTAATTCCAGAACAAAATTACGTACCTAAACAAGTAAACATCGCTTCTGAACAAATTACAAACAAAACTGAAACAAAGACACTTTTGTTCTTGAAGAAAATCAAGAATAAAAACATTGCTACTGGAAAAGTTGAAAACTAAGGCAATATATCCTTGCTCAGACATGAACAAAATAAAAGTCTGACAAAAGCAGAGCAAATGAAAACATCTTTGCGATCAAAATGAACAAAATGGAACAAATGCTCCTACTGAACAACATATAAGAAAATGTAAGAAAACATTACTCTTCCACGTGAACAAAACACGAGTAAGAATGGAACGAAAGAGCGATTCCCAGTGAACAAAATCTACAAAAAGAAAAGAAAAGCAGAAATTCTGAACAAAAACATGGAAAAAAACACAAGCCAACATAACTTTACATAGCTAATAACAGAAGAGTTACAAAAGAACATTTTGTCCCTGAACAAAATCTCCGTCACATACAGGATGGCTCTGAACAAAGGTCATCTCACATCAGCTGATCCCAGTCACCCGAAGCAACGGAGCAGCAGCAGCATCATCATCAGCCATTCTGCTCTCCGATTGGTCAGTGAGGTCCCGCTTCCTGATTGGTCAGTGGCCTCTATTTAGTACGGAGATGAAAGGGTTGGGTTGGGAGGTGAATCAGATGATGCTCCGGATGCTGGCCTTTTAAACATGACACAAGAAGGTCGCTTATTACGTGTCGCCGCTGTCCCTTGTAGTGCTGTAGTAGTCGTCGTAGAAGTACAGTAATAGTTTTCTCTTCTCTCTCTCTCTCTCTCTCTCTCTCTCTCTCTCTCTCTCTCTCTCTCTCTCTCAGAAGAAGAAGATTGTAGATACAGTGTGTTACTCTCTCTCTCTCTCTCAATAGATCGTAGATACAGTATTTCGCTCTCTCTCTCTCTCTCTCTCTCTCTCTCTCTCTCTCTCTCTCTCTCTCTCTCTCTCTCTCTTCTCTCAGAGATTGTGACTATAGCATTTATTCTCTCTCTCTCTCTCTCTCGCAGTAGACCGTAAATTCAGTGTTTTGCTCTCTCTCTCTCTCTCTCTCTCTCTCTCTCTCTCTCTCTCTCTCTCTCTCTCAACAGATTACAAATAGGGTTTCGCTCTCTCTCTCTCTCTCTCTCTCTCTCTCTCTCTCTCTCTCTCTCAGTAGATTACAAATCTCTTTCTCTCTCACTCTCTCTCTATCTCAAATCTTTCTCTCTCTCTCTCTCTCTCTCTCTCTCTCTCTCTCTCAAAGTAGATTGTACATACAGTGTTTTGCTCTCTCTCTCTCTCTCTCTCTCTCTCTCTCTCTCTCTCTCTCTCTCTCTCTCAGTAGATTAAAAATAGGGTTTCGCTGTCTCTCTCTCTCTCTCTCTCTCTCTCTCTCTCTCTCTCGTTCAAAGTAGATTGCACATACAGTGTTTTACTCTCTCTCTCTCTCTCTCTCTCTCTCTCTCTCTCTCTCTCTCTCTCTCTCTCTCTCTCTCAGTAGATTACAAATTGGGTTTCTCTCTCTCTCTCTCTCTCTCTCTCTCTCTCTCTCTCTTTCAAAGTAGATTGTACATACAGCGTTTTTGCTTGCTCTCTCTCTCTCTCTCTCTCTCTCTCTCTCTCTCTCTCTCTCTCTCTCTCTCATTACCATGTTAACGCATCATCTTTGAGAAGAACTACATTTATTAACAAATACAAACCTCTTAGCATCAGTGTCAGCTTTACATTAAAAAAAAAAAAATCAAATAAGTGCACAAAATCACACATACCCTTTTGAGATCCTTCCCAACGTAGGCATATGCCCGGGGCAGCATGCGTTCACCCCTTTCGGAATGCCCGGAGGAATGCCCCTGGAGATCGATTCTCACCCCTTTAGAGAGGGTATCAATGCCCTCCTTACAAACAACACCGTTACCGAGCCTAACTGCTCCCTAGGGTATTTAGGTAAACAGTGGGAGTAATCTTATTAGTTCATTTACACCCCATCGCCTTGTGATTCTAGGTGGCGTTTAAATTTGAGTTTTTGTACATCTATATATATATATATATATATATATATATATATATATATATATATATATATATATATATATATATATATATATATATTTACTTATTCTTATAATTTTTTTTTTTTATAAATTTTATAAATTTTATAAATTTTATAAATTTTATAAATTTTTATAAATTTTATAAATCTTCTTATAAATTATAAATATTTTTATATATTGTTATAAATTAGCTGGTAATGTGACAATGACAAAAGCATGTATGTACTCATGTATGTATTTTTGTCCAATACACAGGAACATTCTTATATTCACATAATGTAAGTGATAGTGATAAACGTATGTATGTATGTATGTATGTATGTATGTATGTATGTATGTATGTATGTATGTATTTTTTTATTAAAGTACACCAGGACATATTTTGTATTCACAGAGATTAAGCCTCAAAAATCGTTTAATATCCAATTCACTATACCTCAGGGATAACTTAGCAACCAAGGGAGTTATAAGTGCTTAGTGCTGCGTTGCCAGTGGGATTCCACTGGTGAAGAAGCACTAGCACTTTTAACTTCCCTTGGGTGTAAGTTATCCCCGAGATATGGTGAATTGGATTAAACGGTTTTTGATATATATATATATATATATATATATTAATCACAGAATTAAGCCTCAAAATATAATATATATATATATATATATATATATATATATATATATATATATATATATATATATATATATATATATATATATATATGTATATATATACTGTATGTATGTATAAAGTGTGCAGTGCAATCCATCTATTTCTATCATTTATAATTCAATATATATACTGTATTATCTATTTCTATCATTTATAATTCAACATTATCCATTACATATATATATATGTATATATATTTATCTATCTGTAAAACTTTCGAGACTAAAAACTCCCTGTAAAAATATAAACACAACCACATTAGACTAAAGAAACATCACTGCGCACCACAAACTACAAATGCGTGGAACGCCGAAAGACCAGGGTATCCGTATTATGGCTTTAAACACCCATAAACCCTAATAAACCCGATATTCATATCGGCGGAGCCGTGCCAGATTTGAAATGGCTTGATTTAGGCTCCCGCGGGCTAACCTGCCTGATCGCAACATAAGACTCTGAAAGCCACAACCAGTTTGGTTAGCCCTGAAACTTGCGAAATGTAACATAATTATTATGCTAAGCTCACCGCTTCAGCTTCTAAATAAAACTTGGGATTATTGGTAATTCTTGGTGCTGAAAGTATGCTAAAAATTGCAAATGAACACTTGGGGAGTTATTGATAAAACTCCGGCATACGGACGCAAAGAAAATATGGAAATTTGCGAAACGCGAAATTATATTTACCAACTTAACGTTAAAACTTGCAGATAAAATTTGGTTTATTTGTAAGGCCTGAAATTAAAACTTGCGTATAAAACATGAAATTAACTGTAAATTCAATAACTTGGAAAGAAAATCTAAAAATGGTTAGTAAAACTTGGCATTGAAATCTGCAAATAAAAAACCTGAAATTACTATCAAAATAGTACTTTTAAATTGGTAAGAAAAAACTTCGCAGAATCATTGTGAAAACTCAACGCTAAAACTTGCAAAAAGATTTTGCAAAAATACTGTTTTATCGAATTGTATTTTTGTCATAATTACTGACGTCGTTGTCCTTTCGTTGTTGCTGTTGTTGCGGAGTGGTCAAGAGGCTTGTCTTATTTTAGGTGAGATTGCTAGTCCCATGCCCTTCTGTACCCCGACGGTAACCCGCTACAGTCAACTAATAGCAGGTACAATTCATTACTGAAGTAAGTCCATAGCGGCTAACAAATAGGCCCTAATATATATATATGTATGTGTATATATATATATATATATATATATATATATATATATATATATATGTGTGTGTGTGTGTGTGTGTGTACATACATACATCTAAGCGATGTCAGGCAGGGCATAATCGAGGCTATATATACCCCAACGCCAAATCAAAGTCCTTCAAAAGAAAGCATCGTATATACCCCATATGAACAATGGGAAAAACATACAAACAAGAATATATATATATATATATATATATATATATATATATATATATATATATATATATATATTCCTGTTTAAGAAAAGTCTTAAGTGAACGGGATGGGTCACACTGAGACCAGAGACTCACTCCACCAGAAAGAGTGCGTTCATTTCGTGCTTCGTTATTTTGTCTTCTCTTTCCTGTCAGAGCATTGACTTGCACAGAGAGAGAGAGAGAGAGAGAGAGAGAGAGAGAGAGAGAGAGAGAGAGAAAGCTTCGCTACGCACCGTGATCAGCGAAAAAAGAGCATTTACCCTGAAGACATTTTCAGGAGATTCTGGTTTTTACGAGTACTGGAACCAGTGGAGTGAACTCAAGCGAGACAAGCACTTGCTACCGAAGAGACGGTCATTGTACAGTCTGGGCGATAAGGCTATAGGAAAGTCAGTTTCGCCGGGTGACTGAGAAGGTGTTTTAGTATAAAAATGAATGGAGAGAGAGAGAGAGAGAGAGAGAGAGAGAGAGAGAGAGAGAGAGAGAGAGAGAGAGAGAGGTATTGTACAGATATCTGACACTGCCTTTCCAACTGTTACCTAAAGAAAGCAACCTGACTACTTCTAAAATTAACGGCAGAAAGACAACTTCTCCAGGATTAAAAAAGTAAAGAAAAATCTATTTTATTTTATAAATTATCGAGAGAGCACTGTCGTCTGCGTCTAAGGAAATATCTATAGTATTCGATGATAATTTCTGGGAAATAAAAATACCAAATCACACAAACTAAAACCTATGCAAATAAAAGAATTTACATAATAGACAAAGAAAAAAAATCGGGAGAAAGCGGCAATTATCTACAAAAGAAATTCGTAAGTGATTTTCGTTGTTTGGCTAAGAAGTGAAAGCCTAGACGCAAGAGAGTAGTTGGATGGGTGACGGGGGTGGGTGACTGCGAGTTACGAGACTGAGACTTGCACCGTTCAGGGAGTAGGTGAGTGACTGGCTGCAAGGGTGGATGAGAGATAGATGGACTTGTTGGGCACGTATCAGGATGAATGGATGGCTGATTATTTAGGTCTGAAGAAGGGTGACTGGGAGCTTGGGTATTTAGATGGGTGCAACATCATGCGTCTAGACGCGCAAACGGTTAGATGTTTTGGCGATCAGATGGACCACTCCGTGAAGGAACGAGACCTGAGGAGGAGACGAAATTTAGAAATTTAGGCAATGGCCGACATAAATTGACGGAGCAATAGAGTCGAATCAACGAGAGAAAAGGTTGGCTAAGAGAAAGTTAAGACTGCAGGAGTGAAGAAGATAGGAGGTAAAAAAAAAAAAAAGCAGTGAAGAAGAAGGAACGGAGAAAGAAAGAGACAAGACAGGGGAAAATTGCCATATCGTGATGGAGGTAATTAAGTTCCATGTTAAACCTTCTTTTTCTGCAGAAAGAGTTAAGGCCAGTTCTTTCTCTTATAGGAGACAGACAGACGGATGAATAAATAGAGCAGTAATGTAAAGATCAGGGAATTATATATATATATATATATATATATATATATATATATATATATATATATATATATATGTATGTATATATATATATATTGTCATGTTTATGGGCTTTACGGTGTGATTCGACTCCTGGGCGAGGAATGTATACACAAGCTCGGTTAAAAACCCCTTGTGACTTTGTAACCTGAACAAACAAATATGTGCTTGGTAGTTAGCAACCCAAGTTAAAAAGAAGGAAAGCTTTACGCTCACAACTTTTATGTGTATATAGGTATATATATGTGTATACTGTATATAAATATATATATATATATATATACATATACACATTTATATAGATACACACACACATATATGTATATGTGTAAATGGATGTATGCATGTATGTATGCATGTGTATGTGTAAGTTCCAGCATAACTCTGAAACACATTGAGCAATTTCAAGCAAACTTGGTATACATATGACTTACTATCCGGAAATGATTACTGTGGGGGTAAGACATCACTGGCACCACAGGGGGTGGGGGTGGGAAGGGAGTAACATGTAAAAATAATCAAAAACGACAGATATTAGTGAC
>NC_089794.1:38395697-38398197 GCF_040412425.1 Macrobrachium rosenbergii
GTGGTGTCTCTTGCATAGACATCAGGAGGGAGAAGTAGAGGCGTGACAGATTCGTCGTGTCACTTTTCAGCGGCATTTCTCAATGTTTTATTCACTTTTTCAAGCGTTTGACTGCATACAGATTTGTTTTTTATTTACTTATATCTTCATTCACGCGCTGAGTTCATCTGCATTTCGCCGCTCTTTTGTTTCTCTGTTCTGGTTTTGTCATATTTTCAAGTACAGGCGTTCTGGTCTGCAGAAGCCTTCTCGGTAAGTTAGTAGATTTTTCAAGATTTATATCAGCATGAAAGGTTGCATGATTTAAATAAGTGAATAATTATCATGTATGTATAAATATGTATATAATATATATACGTATATATATATATATATATATATATATATATATATATATATATATATATATATATATATATATATATATATATACAAAAAAAAACAGCTACACAAATTCACTGTGTATATATATGTATGTATTCAAATTACTCGTATTAGGCTTCGATTAGACGGGGTGGTTAGAGAATGAGAAATCTAACCATCCCCTCTTATTGAAGCCTAATACAAGTAATTTGATATATATATATATATATATATATATATATATATATATATATATATATATATATATATATATATATATATATATATATATATATATATATATATACATAAAAGAACAGTGAAATTTCCTGTAAGTCTAATTCCCCCACCCCTAATATACCGGCCCATCTATGCCATACCTCGTACACATATGGAGGGAGTTAAATACCCTGGATTTGACCTTAATGCCCGGATGCTAGGGAGCTTTAGGGCGCGATATTTCACGATAGGCTCGTGCTTGCGCGACGAGCTTTGAACGAGGGTACGCCCTATGCCCGCCAGGGCCGTATTCGAGTTTTAATGGATGGGTACTGTTATGGGATACGAGGTTTCACATTTATTGAAATATGAAGGTAGATTATTAAGTGATTCTCTCTCTCTCTCTCTCTCTCTCTCTCTCTCTCTCTCTCTGACAAACTGACAAACACACACACACTATCTCTCTCTCTCACACACACACACACACACACACAAACACACTCTCTCTCTCTCCCTCTCTCTCACACACACACACTTTCTCTCTCACTTTATCTCTCTCTCTCTCACACACACACACACACTCTCTCTCTCTTTCTCTCTCTCTCTCTCCCTCATACACACACGACACAGGAACTAAAAAGATAATATCAATCACACGTAACAAATAATCCACAAGAATATGACTTTTAAAATCAATGCAATTACTGTCATGAAATCGTAAGATCTTTTGCCTTCTTCATAGCTCCACCCAATGCCCCGGGCACACAGTGCCCACCTCGAAGAATTACATAACATTCGTGAGGGTACAAAGGGACGAAATTCACTTGCATTTTGTTTATTCATTCACTTATATATATATATATATATATATATATATATATATATATATATATATATATATATATATATATATATATATATATATATATATATATATATAAATAATCAATATATATATTGATTTATTTATTTATTACTTCTTTTATCAACAAATCTTTACCTTTCACAGACTATGGACTTATTATTTGCTAAACTTTAAACTTCAGTCTTGGCCGATTATTTTAGGATGAGGGTGCTGGCTCAATGCCCTATCCCACGATTTTTTAAGAAGATTATATGCCAACGGCTTCTGGTATTCTTAGTGGTCAAGCATCCCAGTACGACTAGACACAAGGATGATTAACTACAGCTTTATCATAATGACTATTTTTTTTCTTTTGAATACATCATGGGATGATTTCACATAGGCTATAGTATTTATTCATTCATACCGATATAATAATAATAATAATAATAATAATAATAATAATAATAATAATAATAATAATAATAATAATAATAATAATAATAATAATAATAATAATAATAATAATAATAATAATAATAATGAATAAGTTCCGTGTTACAATAATAAATTTTTTTGGATTTTGAATACACCATGCGATGATCTCACGTAAATGATCGTATTTATCCATTTAAATAATAATAATAATAATAATAATAATAATAATAATAATAATAATAATAATAATAATAATAATAATAATAATAATAATAAATTAGCTAAGAAGATAGCCGCGTCTACTTACGCCCTCGTAAGTAACGTGAAAACTCCCACAGAAAAATGAAAAATGAAGATGAAGAGTGAAACATAATGAGGCGTTACTGACACTGATCTTCACTGTGAAGGATCACCTTCAACTGTGCAACCATGCAACCTCATTGCAAGATACCATTTGCATCGCATTAGGGATGCAACGGAGGATCTTTCGGTGTACAGAGCAATAATTCTCTTGCCGCTTTGCAAAGACGATTATCAGTGCTAACATTATCGTTGCAGTTGCTGATTCAGTTTGAATTATTATTGTTTCTGTAATGAACATAATTACTGTTCTCAAGTCCAAAACATCACGTATAA
>NC_089794.1:38403197-38418197 GCF_040412425.1 Macrobrachium rosenbergii
ACCCCATATCTTATATGTTTTTATGAAAAAAATTGTGCCACTCTCACCTTCTACTGATTTACCCAGATCTATATCACTCGTCTTTATCAAAGAAGCAAGTTGTCAACTATATTGAAGAACGGGAAGAAACATGTGAAACATGCGCCGAAGTTCTTCGGCGCAATCGAGTTTTCTGTGCAGCGTATAATCAAGGCCACCGAAAATAGATCTATCTTTCTGTGGTCTTGGTATAATGTTGTATGAGCCGCAGCCCATGAAACTTTAACCACGGCCCGGTGGTGGCCTTATCGTATATCGTTGCCAGAACCACGATTATGCCTAACTTTAACTTAAATAAAATAAAAACTACTGAGGTTAGAAGGCTGCAATTTGGTATGTTTCATGATTGGAGGGTGGATAATCAACATACTAATTTGCAGCCCTCTACCCTCAGTAGTTTTTGAGATCTGAGGGCGAACAGAAAAATAGTGCGGACGGACAGACAAAGCCGGCACAATGGTTTTCTTTTACAGAAAACTGAAAAGACTACTCAAAAATTACTATCAAATTTCACTTAATTTTGACAAATAGCACAACAAAAAAATGAAATAGTCAAAACAACATTACAGGTGTTTATAATGTTATTGCTGCTACTACTAGTAATACTATTTTTAGTTTATTGTTATTTTTTATAGTAATAATGATGATGATGATGATGATGATGATGATGATGAGCATTATTATTATTGTAATTGTCACAACAATCAAATTTCAGTTCAACATGAAAAATCATTAAGTGGAGAGTCACACAGAAAGTTTTTATTATTACAGTATTATCACTGCTAAGAAATTCACAATATCATCATAAACTTTTCTGTAACAAATATCCACAATTATATAGATGAACTGTACTCATATGCAAGAGATAAAACAAAGACTTTCGAACACATTCATATAATTGCAGATTTTTATTACAAAATTATTATTATTATTATTATTATTATTATTATTATTATTATTATTATTATTATTAATATGCAGAAAAAACAAAGACTTTCGACAATTATATAAATGAATTGTATCTATACTGAATAAATATATGTACATAATAAGTGTAGCCAAAACAAAGACTTTTTAAATGAACCCATTCATATAATTGTGGATTTATATTACAAAATTATTATTATTATTATTATTATTATTATTATTATTATTATTATTATTATTATTACATCTTCAAAACTTCATACAACAAAAAGCAAAGCAACTTACCTAACCTAATCTAACTCCTGCAATTAAAACCACTTTCAATCTCAACTTGTAATCCATAGGAGCCTGCGTTGTATCAACAGAATGTAAATGAGCAACCCGCCTCATTCCTCCTCCCTTATCCACAGCCCCCTCCCCTCCTCTCCACAGCCCTCCTCCTTCCCCTTCCTCCCCTTCCCTTCTCTTTCCTTCACGTCCTTCCTTTCCCTTCACCCTTCCCCTTTCCCTTCCTTCCCTTCCTTCCTTCACGTCCTTCCTTCCCTTCCCCTCTTAACGTCCTCCCCTTCCCTTCCCCGTCCTTCCCCTCCTTCCTCCCCTTCACGTCCTTCCTTCCCCCTTCCTTTCCTTCATGTCCTTCCTTCCCATGTCCTTCTTCCTTCCCTTCCCTTCCCCTTCCCTTCCTCCCCTTCATCCTTCCCTTCACGTCCTTCCTTCCCCTTCCCTTCCCCTTTCCTTCCCTTCCTTCCTTTCCCTTCCTTCCCCTTCCCTTCCTTCCCTTCCCCTTTCCTTCCCCTTCACGTCCTTCCTCCCTTCACGTCCTTCCCCTTCCTCTTCCCCCCTCCCCTTCCCTTCCCTTCCCCTTCCTCCCCTTCCCTTCCCCTTCCCTTCCCTTCATGTCCTTCCTCTTCCTCCTTTCCTTCCCCTTCCCCTCCCCTTCCCTTCACTTCCCCTTTTCTTTCCCTTCACGTCCTTCCCCTTCCCCTCCCCTTCACGTCCTTCCCCTTCCCCTCCCCTTTCCCTTCACGTCCTTCCCCTTCCCTTCCCTTCACGTCCTTCCCCTTCCCTTCATGTCCTTCCCCTTCCCCTCCCCTTTCCCTTCACGTCCTTCCCCTTCCCTTCCCTTCACGTCCTTCCTCTTCCCTTCCTTTCCTTCCTTCCCTTCATGTCCTTCCCTTCCTCCCCCCTTCCTTCCCTTCCTGTCCTTCCCCTTCCCCTTCCCTTCCCTTCACGTCCTTCCCCTTCCCTTCATGTCCTTCCTTTCCCTTCCTCCTTCCTCCTTCCTTCCCCCTTCCCCCTCCAGCCACCCTTCCCCCTTCCTTCCCTTCACGTCCTTCCCTTCCCTTCCCTTCACGTCCTTCCCCTTTCCTTCATGTCCTTCCCCCCCTCCCCTTTCCTTTCCTTCCTTCCCTTCCCTTCCTTCCCCTTCCCTTCCTTCCTCCTCCCTTTCATCCTCCCTTCCCCTTCACACGTCCTTCCCTTCCTTTCCCTTCCCTTCCATGTCCTTCCCTTCCCCTCCCTTTCCCTTCCTTCCTTCACGTCCTTCCCTTCCTTTACGTCCTTCCTTCCCCCTTTCCTCCCCTTCCCTTCCCGTCCTTCCCTTCCCCATTCCCATTCCCCTTCCTTCCTTCACCCTTCCACCTCCCCTCTTCCTTCACATCCTTCCCCTTCCCTTCACGTCCTTCCACTTCCCCTTCCTTTCATGTCCTTCCCCTTCCCCTTCCATTCACGTCCTTCCCCCATTCCTTCCCTTCCATTCACGTCCTTCCCCTCCCTTCACGTCCTTCCCCTCCCTTCCCCTTCCCTTCACGTCCTTCCTCTTCCCCTTCCTCCTCTCCCTTCCCCCCTTCCCTCCCCCCCCTTCCATTTCCCCTCCATCTCCCCTCTACCATCCCCTTCCCCCGGGTAGGGGGTTGCAAGGACAACGATCAGGAACCCCTAAACGTAGCCTATGATGCAACATGGGCCAACGTGGGTGACGAGTTCTTCCTCTCTTTGATAAAGTGTTAGTGTGTGTGTGTGTGTGTGTGTGTGATGATCAGACAATCAGTGTGTTTTTGCCATTATCATTTTTAAGTTTATTTCTGGTGTTCATTGTCTCTGTTGGCTCTCAGGCCTCGTTGTGACCTCCGCGTCGCACGCAACAAGGGTGGGGTGAGTTAAAAGACCCAGCGACAACAATAACAATGACAAGAATAGTTATAAGAAGTAAAATTGGATCGGTAGTGAAACTACCAAGTTAATGTTATTGTTAGAATAATAATAATAATAATAATAATAATAATAATAATAATAGAAGTAGTAGTAGGAGACAAAACTTAAATATAGTTACACACACACACACACACACACACATATATATATATATATATATATATATATATATATATATATATATATATATATATATATATATATATATATATATATATATATATATAGATATATATATATATATATATATATATATATATATATATATATAGAGAGAGAGAGAGAGAGAGAGAGAGAGAGAGAGAGAGAGAGAGAGAGAAGGGCGATGAGCTTGCTTCTTAAATGGAAAATGAAAGATAAACAGATAACGAGATGAACCCTCCCCGTTAATTAAAACAGAGATTAATCCGTTTCAAAAATGAAATAAATGACAGATAGACAAACAAACGGACATCATACCTCTCCAACTGAAGGAAAAATTACTGTAGAAGAAAGAGAAACAGTCGATGTACACGTTTCAGAAAAGGTAAACATGACAGAGAGAGAGAGAGAGAGAGAGAGAAAGAAAGGTGGGGGGGGGGACCAGGAGAGAAAGAGGTCGTCTTCCACGCATGAATACCCCGCTTTAGTCTTTGGTTGGGCAATGAAATATAACAGAAACAGAAATAAGAGAGGCAGGACTTATTAATTTCTTAAAGGCTTAATGAACTGTGAGGTAAAAGGATGCTTGTTCCTCTTTAATCATATAATTGCATATCTCCTTTTATATATATATATCTGTTTGCATATATCCTAGAACATTAAGTAATGATAATCTCTACAGAAATATTCAGTGATGATTAAGGAGAACAAGAGTTTGCTTACACACACACACAAAATATATATATATATATATATATATATATATATATATATATATATATATATATATATATATATATATATATATATATATATATGTCTGTCTGTATGTATGTATACTCGATGTTTCCTAAACAATATTCAAGCTATAAGCAATAAATGAGCAAGTAAAATCTTGTTCTCCTAAATCAATATTTTTAGAGATCAATTTTGCTAAATGTTCTGGGATAAATGCAGACAGGGAGACAGGGATATATAAAAACTACATAAATATAGTTAATTATATCTATGTATATGTACACATATAAAGATACAATTAAATATATAAATATATATATGCAGTAGATATAGGCTAATTATATATATATATATATATATATATATATATATATATATATATATATATATATATATGTGTGTGTGTGTGTGTGTTTGTATGTATATGTATGTGTATTATATATACTGTATATGTGTGTTTTATTTCACCCCAAATAAATGTACTTATTAAATATTACTTGGTTCATTCCCAATGACCTAATCGAAACGAATAATCACTTGTTTTACAGAAGAGCACGAACTCTAAAGAGCTCTGTTTTCGTATTCGAGAGGTTACGAATGCAGCATTAAAGACAGTGAGGTCACGAACTCTCCCAGGGGGTACGTGAGGAGGGGGAGACAGGTCAAGGCATGTAACACGCACGTTACTCGTTTTGGTCAAAATCTGGGGTACATTTACCTTTGCAGACACACACACATGATCATATCTCGGGTCCTTTTCACGCGGATACGGTGGCATTCCGTCACATACACGTCACAGGTGGCCAGGGGATCTTTAAATACGTGTGCTTTTGACGTCACTTACCTTGACGGAGTCCTCGATAGGTGAAATAATAGTCCCGAAATGTGAGCGAGTGTCACTGAGAATCCTGTTCACTGGACACTAGGGAAGGCGTCAGACGTCTGTGGCTGACCACGACCAACTGTTGAGTTTTAACTTCTTCCTTTTGGGAGAGGAGGAGTCGTAGCAGGGAGGTAGTGGAAGGGAGGTGGTGGAAGAGGTTGTGGATGGGATGCAGAGGGAGGGGTGGGAGGCGTGCCGGGAGCTGGTGGAGGTGGGGAAGAGGGGGGAGGAGGAAGAAGATAGTGTGGATGTGTTGTGTGGGGGAGTTACCAGAGGCGGCCACGGCTATAGTGGCTCTTCCTTCCCGTGGCCCCAACAACGTCCCAAGATCCAACCCCAACCCCGCCAACCCTTGTCCTCCGGTAGGATCACAACGAGGGCGGCCCACTCCGCCCTCGGGTATCCCCCCTTCGTTAGGTTGGTCCTCAGTAGGATCCTCCTCTCCTACGGTGTCCTACCACCCCCAACCTTTCTACGACAGTTTCAATACACTTCGGAGAAACAGTACCGTTTTGTCTGTCACTTGTTGCTCGGAAGCACTGTTCTGGGGCTGGTTTTCGACATTGATAGTTTTCTTTTAATAATATGGACGACATTATTTACGTCAATATCTATTTTCTTTAGTAGAAGAGCAGTCTTCACTTTGTTTAATAGCGTGAACGTTTTTACAGTTTCGCTTTTATGCCAGAAATCACAACGTAAGATAGTTTTATTATTACAGAAAACGATAGTGACGGAGGCCTTTATTTAGGGTACACTAAACAATATGAAAAGCGACACTGCCTTTTTTCCGAATTGTCTTCACATGTTAATAACAAACAAGACATTTTTATGATAAGTTATTTTGCGAGCTACTTAATAAATATTTTCAATTGTGTCATATTAAACAAAAATATCTATAGCATAGCAATACTGGGATGCACACTTTCGGAAAGAATTATTAGAGATATAACACCTGAGTAGCCCTCCATATTTACACTTTACCAGCTGAATCGTGACTGAGCCCCTGTTCATAAAAATTCCCCAGCGTTGGACACTTCATACACCTATACAAAAGGTCCATCAGTATCACACTGAACCCCCCACACGCCTTGTACCATTCATCTCTATCTTGCACGCTCTCTATCGCATCCTGAATATTGAGGAACTTCCTTTCCATTACTTTTTACACGCCATCTCTCCAGCACTATCTGGGCCTTCTCCCTTCTTCCCTCCACATACCTGAGCTTTCCACTCTAGGCCTATTCACCTACTCATCATGTTCAGTTCCCATCATATGATCGAACCATCTCAGAATACTCCTTATCTATCCTTTCACTAAAATTCTTACAACTTTGTACCTCCACATTTTCCCCCCTTTCAAACTTTTTAGGACACTCATGCTACGTAAAAATTAATTTCTCCGGCTAGAGCCTTTTTACTCTCTTTCATATTCAACATGCACACTTTAATTCCATATAGGAGAACTGGCTCAGCAATTCCTTAATATATTCCAGCATTTAAATACATGAACATTCAAAGGCTCTTCCCAACTTCCTCAGTCTCATACCATTCTAGCCTCACCTATTCTGTGGCTCGCCTCTTTTCTAATCCTACACCAACCGTTATACTTACTCTCATATACCTATATTAATCAGCTGTATCTATTCTCCACAATCAGGGCCGGATTAAAGGGAGGGCAACAGGGGCTATAGCCCCAGGGCCCCCACAAAAAGGGGCCCCCCACAGAAAGAGGTGATTTCCATGACCCATTGTACATTTTTTCACTTTTTGGGTTTTCATTTTCTTTTTACCACCTTAGTGACCTTTCGTTTTCTGTTATCTATTCATTTTTAATACCCTCTTTTTAATTTCTTTCCTCACTTTATCTTGTATTTTCTTTCCCTTAAATAAGAAAAAAACGTATTGGTAAATATATATCACTTTGTTCATGTTATCTATTATTCTATTAGACTACTAGTTAGGCTGATAGAACTATTGTACTGACAATTGTTTATTACTTTAGAATTACATAAATTGAAAGGAGTAACTGCTATTTTAATTAAGAAAGCAGAAGGAGAGTAAGAAGTAGTCTCTTTAATGAAAGTTGAAATTTCGTAAAGAAATACACTGTCAGCTTACGCTATGCGTAGTGCTTTTGTTTATTGTTATTTCTTGTTGTCAGTCGAGTCCGACATTTGGCGCCGTGAATCCAGTGATTACAAAGGCGTGTGAAGTATTTTGTGAAATTGTTTCAGATAACAATAACGTTCTTTGTCAAGTTTGGTGTCCACTCTTACTCCGGTGTTTCAAAGTAAGTTATATAGAATTTCGCTTGTTTAATTAACTTACTTTGGCTGTCTTTTGGGGGGTTGCAGTGACATTATGGTATACTAATAGGCCTACTGGAATTTTTTAGCATAGCGTACTCTATTTCGATTAATATTTCCAATTTTCCCCTTGTTTTTCCATTGGTTTCCTGTTGACATGCATTTGTGGATGTCGGAAATTCGTTTTATCTTGTCATTAAAAAGTAGACTTAAAAAGTAGTTATTGCTGGAGGCAAATAGAAATGATACCTGATCACAATAATAAGCAGTCCACAATATCTTTAACTTCAGCTGTTCCAAAAGTTGCTATAACTTCAATATATGATGTACTACTACTACTACTACTACTACTACTACTACTACTACTACTACTACTAATAATAATAATAATAATAATAATAATAATAATAATATGGTATATAAATAGGTTGTTGGGAATTCTACCAACATTATTGCAGAAGGAGGGTGGGGGGCCATTGATTGGCGAGGTATGACTTCATGACATCGTAGTAAATAAGACGCTAATTCCTAGATTCAACCCTTTATTCAACAGTAAGCGAATATAATTTTTCCCTCCCTCACTGAAAGGGCAAAAAACATGAAATGTAAGAGATGCGAGCCAAAAATTAACTAACCTAACCTTGTCACTGAATTGGCTAGTTTCGCCCCCACACCCCCATTAGTAATTTTGATGTGCACTAGCCTAACCATGAACACTGACCTAACCTCCTAACTTGTCACTGAATTGGTTAGTTTCTAGATGGGGGCTTCGCCCTCCATGCCCCGTTATATCAGTGGGGGGCTTCACCCCCCAAACCACCCTTTGTGATCTTTACACCCCCTTAATTTTTTTCCTAGCCAGGTGGTCTGCTCCCGACCCCAGTAGGAGGCTGTAAATTATAGAAAATTGACGAGCATTGCCTGGAAGACAGTCTGTCGAACTGTCAAGACCTCCTGGAAAAAGATGAGTGACAGACATAAAACTCCTCGTACGATTATATACGAAAGGGTGCAAAGAAACGCAATATGTTTCAAGCACGTGATAAAAAACATCTTGAAGCAGTGTCAAAAGTACCCCTAATAAGCACCTACTTCGACCTTGCTGCCATAAAACAGCCTGTTGAAAATGCTTCAAAGCCGTCAGAAGAGGCATCAACAAGTAAATTAATTATAGAAACTGAAACACCACCTTCAGAAAAGGCAGAGCCTTTGGGCATATCTTCAAGTAGCTCTACACCAGTGTATGAAGTCGACACAATGTTCCAGGGTGAACATGAACATAAGGACGTACAGGAACATGAGGAAGATGTTGTTATGGAAAAGGTCAGTATGAAAAATCAAGGTTTTGAGAATGATATTGGTTTATGGCCTGAGTCATCTACAGAAGAAATTATAGTTTTTTTGGGCAAAGAAGGGATCAAGTGAATTACAACATTGTGATGAACAGTTACTGGATAAAGCTTCAAAACTCCAAGATCAGGTGAAAGGGAAGAGTGGAATTCATTACTCACGTAAATTTTCACGAAGTTTGTTTTAGAGGAAAACACTGAATAATGAAATAATTAATCGTTCATAGCTCTGTTTCTCTCCAACAACTGGCAAAGTTTATTGTTTTCCCTGTAAGCTTGTTAATTCAGGATCTGAAAAGGGTAGATTAGCCACTGATGGATTTTGTGACTGGAAGCATGGAAATGACAGGATAGCTGATCACGAGAAATCAAAATGCCATCTAGAATCCATCATTACTGTAGCCAAACTAAGGAAAGAACATGGCAGAATAGATCAAGAATTATCAAAGCAAGTAGCTCAATTGCAAGAATACAGGTGTAAACTTTTTACACGTATTGTAAGTACAATTAAATTTATCGCTGAGCGAGGACTAGCATTCAGAGGCACAGATGAACTGATTGGTTCTCCATCAAATGGGAATTTTCTTGGTTTACTGGAACTCCTATCAGAGTATAATCCATTTCTTGCAACTCACATCAAACTGCATGCAAATAAAGGACGAGGTCACACAAATTATCTCTCCTCTACAATTTGTGAAGAGGTAATTGGAATAATGGGCGAACATTTACTGCAAGAAATAATATCAAGAATCAAGAAGTCAAAATATTATTCTATTTCTCTTGACTCAACCCCAGATGAGGGTCACATTGATCAACTAACTTTAGTCATACGCTATATGGAAGACACATTGCCAAAAGAAAGGTTCCTGACAGTCATGGACAATCGAGGTCACAATGGTTCTGATATGGCCAAAGCCCTGTTTCAGTTTTTAGAGGGCCACAATATTGATCTCAAAGATTGCAGTGGGCAGTCCTATGATAATGCTGCTAATATGAGAGGGAAGTATAAAGGAATGCAAGCCCTCATCAAAGACAAGAATCCATTATCAGAGTTTGTGCCATGCTTTGGACATTCCTTTAATGTAGTGGGAAAGGCAGCAGTTAATACATGCTCTGCAGCTATTCACTACTTTGACTTTGTTCAACAAATTTATTTGTTTTTCACAGCATCCACGACACGCTATGCTACGCTCAAGGAAAAATTACCAAGAGCTGATAAGCAGTTGTATGTTCCCAAGCGACTAAATGAAACTCGTTGGTCTTGCAGAGCAGATGCAACAAAGGCTATAGTGCATGGTTACAGAGAGATGAGAGAGGCTCTTTATGACATAATGACTGATGAGGAAAACAAGGCTGTGGCTCGGAATGAAGCATGTAATTTATATAAAAAAAAATGGGTAAATTAGAAATAGCCATTTATGCTACATTTTGGAACGACATCCTAGAAAGATTCAATGCAACAAACCATATTCTACAAGATCCTAAAATGGTTCTCAGTACTGCAGTGAAAGCACTCAAGTCTTTGAAAACATTTATTGAAACAAAGAGAGAAAAATATGAGGAATATGAAGCAGCTGGAATCAGACTGTCTGGAACAGATGAGTATACTGAAGTTCGCCATTGTGTGGGGAACATGCGTCTTAATCCACTTGATTGGAAGTTCACCATGGGAAATGATTAGCAAATTACGTTAAATTGAATTTATTTACAGAAGAAGCAATCAAGGAGGTAATCTGAAAGGCTGATGATACAGCAAGTAAACTCAAATAATGAAAAAGTGCAAATTGGCAATGCGTAATAAATCTCTGCATCTGACGAGGTAAATTCGTTTTGAATGATCAGGCTGTCTTGTGTGCAACGAAAAGGGGAACAGGTAATTGCTCCGCGGACTGCGTACCAGGGAATTCTTGCGTTTATTGGAAATGGCAGTACTTTTAAGATGATTTGAGTTCACAAGGCTGGGTCGACTGAGCAGGATAGTAGCGAGGACCCTGGAAGAGAATCCAGGACTAGCATTCCACACAAAGGAATTTCTCTCACACTAAGCTAAACAGTGCACCATGGAGGAGTTGATTAATTAAATTTAATTAGCCCATGGTAACACTATGGAGGGAGTAATCTTCTGCTGATCATTGAATTGAACTAGATTTAGCTTAGGACAAGTCATGGGGCGAATTTTGGGCTGCTTTGGTGGTAGGTCCTTAACAAAGGGGGTTTGGTTTGGAGAATGAAAAGTGCAAATTCGAAAAAAATGAAAAGAGAGAAATTCACTGAGAGGAAAAGGACTGGCTAGAGAACTAATTGCTTCTGACATGCCTTGAAGCCTGTGGATGTGAGCGCTCAACATGCAGGATTGGCCGTCCTTTGCTTCTTAGCCTCTCCAGGAGAGAAAAAAGGAGTGGAGAGGGATGTGACTTTCCATGTCACAGTCTGGGTTCCGAATGCGTTGTTTACGACAGGTGAGATGCTCCCCTGGCAGTGCTTGCTTCCGTCGGCAGAGGTCAGTCACCTGCATGATAGTCACACAGCTAGCAAAAAAAGGATGTAGGAAAATAGGTCTTAGGGTTAGGTACTTAAAGGTTAAGTTCCTAGTCTACCTTACAGCCTGGCTTCACCTCTATACATCAATGGACAGGCATCATCTACTGAACACGTGACTGGGGTGTCAAAGGAGGTGCTATTGTCCTACCTGAGTTCAAAATAGGCTGCTACCCTTCTTCCCCAACAGTAAATCTAGCCTACCAGTTAACTGAGAAGTGTTTTGTTCAGAAATTCAATTATTATTTGGCTGGCTAAGAGGGAGGAATGAAAATACGTGAATATATATACAGTATATATATATATATATATATATATATATATATATATATATATATATATATATATGTATGTATGTATATGTATGTATATGTATGTATATATTTTCATGATGTTGCCTTGTAATATGTATACCATCCCATAGTTTTGATATATTTACTCTTCTATTTATCATGTGTTGTGTGTAATAATAATAATTATTGAAATATCGTATGTAGTGTAGTGTCAGATCTCAAAAGAGTTAGTGATTTAGATAACTTAACAGCGTAATTTAGAATTAATAATATCTCTCTTGATAATAGTGTAGTAACGGGAGAGAGAAATTCGAGTTTTAGACCAGATATGCCGTCTGTCACCAGTTAAAATAAAGTGCTGACAGGTCGGGAATAACAATTGCTGCTCAGTTCTGGAAACCAACTCTGGTTTTTTGTTTTGTTTTTAAAACATGCCAATCATAATTAGCTGTTGCAATCTGTTTGATCATGTTAGGATTTCTGTAAAAGCTTTGTCCTGTACGAGACGAAGACGAAGGGTTTCACAATGTTACATACATTGCTCTGATCACGTACACCCCTTTGAGAGTAAGAGCACATGTCCTGATCGATTGCATCATGTTTTGTAAGATTCCAGTTCAACATGTACTGCTTCCTTCTAGAACTTGCCTTAATAACATAATATGTTTTATTTCATACTGGAATCCAAAATTTGCTCATTCTTATTTGAGAGACCGAGCAGTTTGGTTCTCTCTCTCTCTCTCTCTCTCTCTCTCTCTCTCTCTCTCTCTCTCTCTCTCTCTCTCTTTCTTCAAAAGAGAGTAATTATTAATGTAAAGTGTTAGTGTGGTCACCAGTGTTAATCTTAGCTTTTGAGACCTGTCGTTAGGAAAATTGGTAACGGCGCCATATGAAAAACTGTTTTATGAATCTAAAGCAGCTGCAAGTGATTTTACAAAGGTTTTCACAAGTTTGTATAAGGTAAAGTGATTTTTAATTATTATTACCATGTTATAATATGGGTATGTTAGGGAAATTTTGCCTTAGTGAAATTATTATTGATAAATCTTTTGTGTATTTTTGCGTGTTCTTGTGTGTGCAATCTCTTGATTTTTTTTCATATTTTATATTTTGCTGATTTAACGTTTATTTATTTAGCATTTTAAATATTTCTTGATAATTTAACATTGCATACTTGATTTAATTTTCATTCATTAATATTTTCTTTTCAAATCTTGAGTAATTCTTGACAGTTTAAATTTTGTTTGATTAATTAATTTCTTGATAAATTAAAGTTTTTGTGATTTAATTTTGTTTAATAATTTAATTCAAGAATTAATTAAATTTTGTGTTGTTTTCAAGTAATAATAAATTTTTCAGATTGTGAATTCTAATTATAAACTTGGAATTTAAGAATAAATTTTTGTATTTGAAATTTTTAAAAAACTGTGTTTCATTTGTTGACCACCAGTGAGTAGGATTAATTGTGTGCATAAGGCAAAGTGATAAACATGTTTTGTTCCTTCAGTTTTGCTGAAGTGAATTAAGACCAGGGAAACAGTTAAAGTTGTTTGATGGAGTGATGCCCTTTTACTCTAGTATATTTCTTGTTTAATTGTTGATACCTCACAGTAGTCTTGATAAACTTAGTTTGATTTTCCATGTGATTAATGAGCTTTTTTAAGGGATCACTGTTACCTTTAGAATACTCAGTCGTGATTCTTTTTGTCATGAGAGTTCAGGTATCTGGCTGAAGTGAGGTAAATTTTTGAAATCTGTGATTAGTTGTGTAATAAACAGGTATTTGGTATGCTTCATGACAATATATATATATATATATATATATATATATATATATATATATATATATATATATATATATATATATATATATATGTGTGTGTGTGTGTGTGTGTGTATGTATAAATACATATGTGTATATGTATATATATGCATGCATATATATGTACAATATAAATGTGTTGAGAGAGTTGAGAGAATAGGGAAAACCTATGTTTTCGAAGTGGAAGTATTATATTTCCATGGGGTCTGTAGAAGGGACCATAAACTCACATAAATCTTTCCTCCTGTCACAACAAGTCGCCACCCACAACTTCAAGAACACACAAGTACTGACGAGGTGCCAAGAGAAGTCGTATCTGGCCGAAACCGAGGAGTCCTTCGAGGGGACAGCTGGGAAGCAGAACGTAGGAAGACACCCGTCACCCCCGTGCCTTAAAAGGAGAGTCCAAAGAAATAAGCCACTCACACAGGTCAGGCCTAGTTGATTTGGCCCATCAAACGCTATCAATGCCAGAGGCCTAAAGAACGTTTTACAAGAAGCCAGTACCCAATAACCAACAGGAATTCCTTAAAACACACCTCCAAGAGTTGGAATGGAGCAAGTGGAGGAGGTGCCTCAGAAACACAGTATACCTGCCCAGAATATGACTTCATGGTTGACACAAGGGGAAAATAGGGGATATAAGGAAATAAGAAAAAAAAGTATACCTTAGTTTAACCAAACCACTGAGCTGATTAACAGCTCTCCTAGGGCTGGCCCGAAGGATTAGACTTATTTTACGTGGCTAAGAACCAATTGGTTACCTAGCAAAGGGACCTACAGCTTATTGTGGAATC
The DNA here is from genome assembly GCF_040412425.1 of Macrobrachium rosenbergii. NCBI lineage: Eukaryota > Metazoa > Arthropoda > Malacostraca > Decapoda > Palaemonidae > Macrobrachium > Macrobrachium rosenbergii. The sequence continues at coordinate 38,417,248 of NC_089794.1, forward strand.
CGAACCACATTATACCGAGAAATGAATGTCTATCACCATAAATAAATTCCTCTAGTTCTTCATAGGCCAGCCGGAGAATTGAACGCAGGCCCAGCTAAGTGCTAGCCGAGAACGATATCGACCGGTCCAAGGAGGAACTGATATAAAGAGATACACACAGAAAAGGACAGAGTTGATAACAGTTGAAAACAGAGACAGGCAGAGTAGAAGAGAGAGCAGAGAACAGTTCCAATGTGAGGGGAAGCAGAAAAAAAACCGAAAGACAGCTCGAGAAGAAGTGTGAAGTGGTGATAGACTCTCAGAACATTAGTCCCCTTAATCAAATGCGTTAAGTCTCGCAAACCAATATTCAAAGTCTCGAACCTGTTAAGGAACTATAGGGTGGAAACTGTAAGACTAGAAGTGCGAAATAAACCAGAAACGGGAACAATTAATCATTTTCCCCCTGATGTTAAGCCTTTTGGAATTTAGTTAATTGTTTTAAAGAATCACTTGTTCCTGCTTAACTAATTACCACGCCACTACCCCAGACACGTTACCTTAGTGTCATGCCCTAATAAAGAGGAAAGAAACGGTGCACAACAACATATATATATATATATATATATATATATATATATATATATATATATATATATATATATATTATATATATATATATATATATATATATATATATATATATATATATATATATATATATATATATATATATATATATATATATATATATTAAATATACATATATATGTATGTATATATATATATATAATATATATATGAACATTTGTCACTTATACACCCATAAACTTATTTATTGATGAACATTAAGCCAAAAATATCGCTTAATACCTAATTCTCCATACTTTGGGAATAACTGGCCAGGGTTCGAGCCTGGGCCTCATTTCTTTATAGCCTTATGGTCAAAGTCGACAGTTCATCATTGTAAC
>NC_089794.1:38423197-38598197 GCF_040412425.1 Macrobrachium rosenbergii
TGTTTTTGATAAAAAGAGAAAAAAGATAATAAGTGTATGTACTTTTAAAAAACACTTATTCAGAATTAAGACACAACATATAATGATAAAACCCTTAATAGTTTCTGAACATACAGTACGTAATAATGAAAATATTTCATAAGCAATAACTCTTATGTGTATATATATATATATATATATATATATATATATATATATATATATATATATATATATATATATATATATATATATATATATATATATATATATATATATATATATATATATATATATATATATATATATTTATGTGTGTATATATGTATGTGTGTGTCATAAAATCCTTAAGTGCCAATCCCTTTATCCTACACTTCGCTCTTTTGCGGATTTTAAACCTTTCCTTCACGATGCTTCTTTTTATTAAATATACGTGGAATTTTCTCAATTTACCTTAAGTGGTTCTGCTGTTTTGATAAAAAGAGAAAAAGATAATAAGTGTATGTACTTTTAAAAAACACTTATTCAGAATAAAGACACAACATGTAATGATAAAACCCATGATAGTTTCTGAACATACAGTATGTAATAATGAAAATATTTCATAAGAAATAACGCGAAGTATGTGTATGTATATATATATATATATATATATATATATATATATATATATATATATATATATATATATATATATATTTATATATATATATATATTATATATATATATATATATATATATATATATATATATATATATATATATATATTTATGTGTGTGTATATGTATGTGTGTGTGTCAGCATCGTGCCGAATCCTTATACACACTGTGCCAATCCCCTTTATCCTACACTTCGCTCTTTGCGGATTTTAAACCTTTCCTTCACGATGCTTCTTTTTATTAAATATACGTGGAATTTTCTCATTCTCCTTCTCCTCTTACCCCTAATAACACTTCACTTGGTTTACTCTTCTTTATCGCCTATCTATTATCTTCCATTCTTCCTGCATGGCCAAGCCATCTCAAAAACCCCCAGATCCATCTCTTCAATTAAAACCACCCTTTACTTTTTCTTATTCTGCACATCTCCAAATATCCCACCCTTCGTATTATTCTTCTTCGGCCACGCATTCAAATTGCTCACCCCAACAGCTTCAGTACCCCGTAAGGGGTATTGCCGTCAATGTGCCTCTCACGGTGCACTGTAGGCATTACTTAAGGTTATTTGCAGCGTCCCTTCGACACCTAGCTGCAACTCCTTTCATTCCTTTTACTGTAACCCCATTCATATTCTCTTCTATCTTACTTTCCACCTTCCCATAATTGTTTCAGAGTGCAACCTCCTGTTGCAACTTTAAAACCTTTTTACTCTCAGTTTCCCCTTCAGTGCTGAATGGCCTCATGGGTCCCAGTCCTTGGCCTCTGCCCTAGATTTGATATTCCATTCCATTCCAACAGCTTGGGTCTTTCTCCTTTCATTGGCATTTAAGGAGTCCACAGTTTACTTACATATAGAAGGATAGGAGGATTAGAGTCTAAAGAGAAGAAAGCAAGGAATGCATCAGGCTGTGTGCAGAGTCTTAGGAAGCATTGTGGTTATTACAATTATTTATATATATATATATATATATATATATATATATATATATATATATATATATATATATATATATATATATATATATATATATATATATATATATCTATCTATGTATGTATGTATATATATATATTATATGAATATATATATGTGTATGTATGTGTATATATGAATATGTATACATTAACACGTCTGTATACTCACATATATGTATGCATATGTATGTGTATGTATGTATGTCTGTATATACATTATATATACATACGTATACATATACATATGTATGTGTGTATATATATACAGAGAGAGAGAGAGAGAGAGGAGCCTTACGATTTAAAAACGTTCCGCTAAGTCCTTGCATCTTTGTTGACTTTAGAAGTGAATGAGGTGGTGTACTTAGCAGTCAGTCGACCGTGGTGGGTCACTACCGGGTTAAAAGATGGTTCCAGAGCTGTCAATCTGGCCCTAAAAATACTAACTTCGAACCGGAAATTCACTGGTTCCTGCCTTCTGTATCCAGCCCCTCTAGGCAGAAGAGTCTTTATATATATACAGTGTATATATATATATATATTATATATATATATATATATATATATATATATATGCATGTATATATATGTATATATATATTTATATACATATACATATGTGTGTGTTTGTTTGCATGAGTGGGATGGAACGAACCTGCAGTTTTCCACACTGAATACTTTCCTTCTACAGGGACGTGACCACTGACGATGTGCTCAGAATGCTGGAATCATTTCCTGACCTGAATAATCTTCATTTGAACCTGTTATACGACTTCTACTGGGAAGGTAACTGTTAATACTAGCGATGATTCTTTCTTTCTTTATTTATTTATTTAATGTTTTAATTATTAGTTTGTTTGTTACTTTAATTTTAGTTTATATTCACATATACTTCTGTTGTGATCTACCAAACTGATCTAGCTTTGGATTCTGGCAGGTTAGAGGAAGGACAGAATTTAAAGATATCTTCCAGTCCCAGGTATTTGGGGCTACTAAGAATCTCCAAGTTACTGAATACTTAAGATAAATTGTAAATAAAATTTTGGAGCATACGAACTCTGAATCCATTTGGAAAGAGTCAACAGCAGAAAACGAATTGGTGGAGAATAGCGCTTGAAGAATTTCAATGGAATCAAATGGAATTTAAAATTTAGCCCAAAGGCCAAGCACTGGGACATATGAGGTCATTCAGCACTGAGAGGGAAATTGAGAGTAAAAATGCATTAAAGATGTAACAGGAGGGAAACCTCGCAGTTGCGCTATGAAACAAATTGTTATGGGAGGGTAGAAAGTAAGATGGAAGAAAGAATATGAACGGAGGTACGGCAAAAAGAATGAAAGTGGTCTAGCTAGGGACGAAGCGACTCTCCAAAGACCCTGAAGTAATGCCTACAGTGCACCGTTCCAGGTGCACTGACGGCACCAACCCCACTACAGGGCAGAAGACTGGACTACCTAAGCATACTTAAATGAGAACTGCGAGGAGGTGGAAATGAGTGGAGATTTGTGGAAGTGAAAGTACAGGAAAAACCTGAGCATAAGAAAACCGCTGAATCAAGCAGCTTTGGAAGAGACGATGATTATAATGATGATATATTTCAACTATTAAAAATACCTACTGCTTTTTCATATATTTTCGCTCTGTTTTACGGAAGTTTACCATGTAATAAATGTCCCTTTGAATTCTTTCTTGGTAATCACAATAATAATAATAATAATAATAATAATAATAAGACAATAAAAATCTGAATGATTAAGCATCAAAGTTTTATTGATAATGAGACATAATAATAATGATGATATCATAATAATAGTGAAAATATTTGTGACAGCCATAATGCGCAAAAAATATAATGCTGACAATAACATCAACAATCATTTCAATTTTCAGATTCTCTGGATAATCTGGCTCTGTCACTTTATGGGTGGGCAGGAGGTTTAACACTTCACCATCACACTGGGACAACGAACCCATTAATTTTCAACGATGCTCCGACGGTATTCTTAATTCTCTGCTCGCCTCTGAACATAATTCAGGTCTTTAGAAAGGTAAAAACCACAGTTGATGAATAGATAAAAAATGAACAGATATTGGAGGCCATTTCAAACACTTGTAGCTTTTACCTTTTTAAAATTATTCTATTTCCTTTTAACTTAGCTTTCCCTAAAAGTACAGCTCCCGTGGTACTTTTCTAATCGCTCTTTCTTAAAGGAATGGTCTTCAAGGATCCCAGAACACAGGTCCTTGGGAAGTTGATAAGAAATATCTATTTGAAAACATGTTAGATATTGGTCGTCTTCTTATGAAATTTATTAAGTTTTCTTTAAATTTAACTTTTCCTAAAAGCACTATTCTAGTACCTTATTTTAATCTCATTTTAGCTAAAAGAACGATTTAAGGGACCCCAGAATGCAGATGTCACGTGGCTGCTGGTTTTGGAAAACAAGGAAGCGCAAGAAATCATGTTTAGTCTCGAGGGGATACTGCAAGAAGGAACCTACATCGTGCTAGTTATTAAGGATGCCAGTGGTATCTTAAACGTATTTTATCCAAGAGCTGATGTCGAAGGAGTCGTCAGGTAATCCTTGCTATTAGCTGATGTCTAAGCTGAAAAGAATAGTATTTTTTTGGCTTTTGGTTTGTCATCTTTAGAGGGATACCACGTAAGATATAAATTTTACAGTTTTAATTCTTACTTGCTTCTTCCGTTGGCTATGGTCTGGGAGCAGATGCCAATGAGGTTTATTTACAATTTCATAACATTTCAATGCAACCCTTGATGAAAACTGCAGGCATACTGTTTAATCAGGTGCGTGTTTAAAAACAAGACTGTCAGTGCGTTTTTATACAAAACAAACCTTCCTTATTCCTCTCGCAAAAACTGAAATTAACCTTAACATGTCCCTTCCATTCATTTCTTCACGAACGCCATCGTAACTGTTGAACAAAGCAAGTTAATCTGAAGGCCTTGCAATACCTAAATAGTTAGTGGAAGAAACAACTCTGATGCGGTGATAGGGAGAGGAAAAGAGAAGGAAATGTAATGAATAAAGGGATCAATTGTGAACGCATGAGGTGCCGCTATAGGAGCAATACCCAACCTTGGCGTAGCCGGGAGGCCTACCGGATGGTGGGCAGTGGGAGGGAGAGAATTCGTCTTTACACAGACTTGAGAGAATTCAACTTCACACAGATCTGATGAAAATTTATTTTCAAAAAATATTGTTGAAACTTTGTCACCGGTTTTAAGTCAAACTAATGGACTATAGTTTATTTCTTTTCGCGGACTGTAGATTGTAGCTCATCCCCTACTTTACTTTCATGATCTTATGACTTTATTGTCTCTACCTAACAAAATTTATGAGGGAGGGAGCAAGGGCCTTTCTAAGTCCCACTTCGGTTATGCCCATTCAATAATGCCTCTCTCATAGGGGCAGTTACTGAAGACTTGAGCGCTCAGGAGGTGCCGTTGCAAGACATGCCTCCACTGTAGAACTCTGCCCCACGCTGAATCAGGAGCTTTATTCTCAAATAATCAGTATTTCTCAAGTTATTTTAGAGGAAACCCTTTCGTTTCATCTTCAAACAGACAACTAATCCCTAATTTACATCCACAGCTTCAAAAAACGCCACAGACTGGACAGGCGAACCGAAACTGACCCAGAGAAACCTTTGAGTTACCGAAGAGACGAGTACGAGAGACAATACTCGGATATGGAAGGACGAGAACTGAGGGTGGCAGCCAACGATAACTTCGGTTTCTGCTCTCTCGGTGCCGCCTTCCTTGACGGGAATCTCCGACTGCTTTCCGGAATCGACTTGGAATTGTTAAAATCACTCGCCAGGACTCTTAATTTCACGTAAGGAAGTAGTTAATAGCAACACATATGTTCCTGTTGACGTGATTTGATATTTAAGCCTCCTTGTGTGAACTAGACATAATGATCCGTTGCAGATAGACTGCTTCAAAGGTCTCAAGTGAAAAGTTATAAAATCTCTCTCTCTCTCTCTCTCTCTCTCTCTCTCTCTCTCTCTCTCTCTCTCTCTCTCTCTCTCTCTCTCTCTCTCTCTCCTGCTGTTCAAAATTGCTATTGGTGATGATGTAATAAAAAGATTTTTGCTTTCAATATTGGGGAGAGAGAGAGGCAAAGAGAGGTTCTCACCATGAATGAAGAAGGCATTCTATTGTGTTTTTTTCATCAAGTTGCTCCTTCCACACCTGTGAGGATATCAGTAACTCAAGGGTTGCTGGATTGAAAGGACTCTTAGGTTTTCGCTACCGCTGAGCAATGGAACTCGCTCCTTGCTTCTGCTTTCCTGACTCGCACCTACTAGAAGAGGTTGATCTGTCACTTCTCTTAAGCTTAGAACGCAGTCTTTCCTCTTCCCAGTTTGTATTTCCCCAAGGCTGGGAAATTAAGGAGGAGTTGGACAGTTTATGAGACGTACACCAGTCCCAGTTAAGAAAGCCTCAAGAGAAAGTCTTAACTTCTAGTAAATCTCAAGTCCAAGTGAAAATTCTAAAGCCCCATTTGATAATTCTCAAGTACAAGTGAAATGGTTTTGCCAGAAAGTCTTAAACTTCACATCAGAAAATATCTTTAGATAAAAGTCCACAGATGGAAATGTCTGAATTCGAGTAGGAAAGTCTTCAAATCTGAGTAAAGCTCAAGGCTGTGAGAGGAATTCTGAAATTCATGTAACCTGAAATATGTGTGAGAAAGTCACAGGTCCATGTAGCAAGTCTAGTTCTGAGAATAAAAAAAAAAAAGAAAAAACTCAAATCCAAGTGATAGTCTAATGCCGAGTAACAATACAGGTATCTCAAGAGGGTAGTAGTGGTAGTAGTCGTGATTTACCTTTAAACCGGCTCCCTTGCTCGTTCTAACTCCTTTGCGGGTAGTATGCAGAGTAGGGTTTCACGAATTACTCTTGGGGGCGGGTGGGTTCCAGGGAGGGATAAACAAACCCTCCCCACCCACCGTTAGGAAACAATGTCCAAGGTTAGGTTAGGTAAAGGTAGGTCTGGTTAGGTTATATTTCCTCTGAAATGCCTACTAGGCCTACAGCGGCCTTGAGCCCCTACTCGGCATTCACACTTCCTTTGCTTGTGCTTATTTAAATATACTGCTGTCTCTGTGAACGTTTAATTCTAAGGGAGAAACTCTTCTTCTTCTCCTCTCCAACAGGTACCGAGTAACGAGGCCGGCAGACGGTCTCTGGGGCAACCCACTGCCTAACGGAACGGTGTCAGGGATGATCGGCATGGTGGCCCGCAGGGAAGCTGATCTTGCCGTCTGCTTCATCTCGGTCACGAGTAGGACGCTTTGACTATCTATCTGTTTAGCTCTTTATCTTTCTATCTATCTATCTATCTGTATGTATATATATACATACATACATACATATATTCACAATACCGCAACATTTTTTATATTCACAAACAATAAGCTACAAATGTCGTTTAATATCCAGTTCGCTCTACCTCGGAAATAATACCGAGGGGGGAATTATAATTGAAAAGTGGTCATATATATATATATATATATATATATATATATATATATATATATATATATATATATATATATATATATATGTGTGTGTGTGTGTGTGTGTGTGTGTGTGTGTGTGTGTGTGTGTGTGTGTGTGTGTGTGTTTCACCACATGCCATTGTGACAATGAACTGCAAATTCTTTCACCTTTACTTTAAGGAATTCTCAAGCAAAATACATACGTTAGAAAGAAGATACTGCAATAGCTAAAAGAATCAGTTTCATATATAAAAATACGAAGGGCATAAAATCCCTTATATGACTCACGTTCCAAGTTGGGCCTCAGATGAGAAACAGTTATCCTGGATTAATTTCTAACGCATTATAATCCTGGAAAAGTAAGAGACACTAACAAGAATTACTCATAATCTTCAGTTTCTCTTTTAAATCTCTTTCGAACAATTTGTGCATTATGAGATCAGTAATATATAGCTCTGGACTGACTGTCAAATTCTCGTTGAAATTGGAAAGATCTTTGCTGTTTTCAGAGATTGTTATTAGAAGTTAATTTTTTCACTGTGAATTTGTTCTATAAAGAAAAACGAAGAATACATTCATTTGCGTACCTTATATATTCTAAGGCCTCACATTAATGTAAAAAGTCTTCATCGCTCCTGCGAGCATGATATTGTTAGTCCTGAATCCCTAATGAACGAGTTGTGGAACATGAGACAAATGTTTCACGCAAGATGTTCGAAGGAGGTTCAAAAGAGGATTCCGGCTGTCTCTTACCTCTTCTTTGTTAATTCAGTACAGGGTTCATGCAGAACAGCTGTTCTTCAGCTGAAGCATAGCCTCCAAGATAATGACTTGTAATCATAAAACTGGCTATATACATATTTACTTTAATGATATATTTTTTTTAGTGATACTTTCTTTTCTGTTGCGTGATGTTTGCTTGTTATGCCTTTTAGCAAAGTTTACAGATCCTGCACCCCATTGTTTCAATTTACTCTTGGCTGTATTCTTAGTACACATGCACACACATTATATATATATTTAAATGGATGTAAGTATGTGTATGTTCCACATGCACTCTGAAACGCATTGAGCAATTTCAAGCAAACTTGGTATGCATATGACTTACTATCTCAAAAAGAACACTGTCGGGGTAAGACATCATTAGCACCAAAGGGGGTGGGGTGGAAGGGCTTCCCTAAAACGGGGCTGGTTCTGCAGTGAAACCTGGCTGGTTATGCCCGTGGACTTAGTAACTTTACGAATTTATCATACCTAATTTCGGTATACATATGACTTACTATCTGGAAAAGAATACTGTGGTGGTAAGACATCAATGACACCGAAGGGGTTGGGGTTGGGAAGGGGGTGACAGAGAGAGAATGAGAGGGAGAGGAAGTGAGAGGGGGTGTTAGGGAGAAGAAAGTGGGAAAGAGACAGGGAGGGTTGGAGATAGAGGGAGAGAGAGGGAGTGAGAGAAAGAAAGATGGAAAGGAAGTGAGAGAGAGAGAGATAATAGAGAGGGTGTTAAGGAGAAGAAAGAGGGAAAGAGACAGGGATGGTTGGAGAGAGAAAGAGAGTGAGGAAGAAAGTGAGAGGGAGAGGAAGTGAGAGAGAGGGATAAAAAAGTCAAGTATACCTTAGTTTAACCAGACCACTGAGCTGAATAACAGCTCTCTTAGGGCTGGCCCGAAGGATTAGATTAATTTTACGTGGCTAAGAACCAGTTGGTCACCTAACAACGGGATCTACAGCTTATTGTGAAATCCGAACCACATTGTAACGAGAAATGAATTTCTATCACCAGAAATAAATTCCTCTAATCCTTCATTGGCCAGTCGGAGAATCGAACGCTGGCCCAGCAGAGGAGAGAGGAATAGGAAGTGAGAGAGAGTAGAGGGGGTGTTACGGAGAAGAAAGAGGGAAAGAGTCAGGGAGGGTTGGAGAGAGAAAGAGATAGAGTGAGAGAAAGAGAGAGTGAGAGGGAGAGGAAGTGAGAGAGGGGGTGTTAGGGAGGAGAAAGAGTGAAAAAGTGAGAGAGAGAGTTTTATCAGTTGTTATTCAGAGTTTTCCTGGGCAGTGCCGGGTTGTCAGCTAGTATAAATATTTATTTATGTATATATTTATATATATATACACACACACACACACATATATATATATATATATATATATATATATATATATATATATATATATATGTGTATATATGTGTGTGTGTGTGTGTGTGTGTGTGTTTGCGTGTGTGCGTATGTATGTGTGTGTCTGTGGAAACGCTTCCCTTCCTCTCAGCACTTCCTCTAGTCTTCGAAGCAAAAGTCTTTAAGCCGAAAGAGAGAGAGAGAGAGAGAAATTCCACTTATACCTACGTAAGGGTATAAGCTAATTTTGAAGAAAATTACACTAGATAATGAAGATACCCTGAGATGATCTTACCCTTGGGAACTCATTGTTGATCTTAGGCCTCGAATTACTTAGACCGTGATCGCACCTCTCGCCCCTTTTACGTACACAAGAGATCTTGCCCCCATTTTCTTATCATATTTACGTGATTTTGTCTCGTTTAATCAGGGGAACGATCGACGGTCGTTGATTTCACGTACTCCTACTACCGGTCTGTGATCGCTGTTTTCTCCCGCGCTCCGAGACAGAAGGACAGAGCAATGGCGATACTGACTCCTTTCACGCCTCAGGTAATCTTCTGCAAAATTACTTTTAAAGCCAGGGTGAGTGCTGGAAATTCATCATTGCTGCTATTGCTATTATTATTATTATTATTATTATTATTATTATTATTATTATTATTATTATTATTATTATTATTGTATAAAAGCCAGTCACTTGCAAAACAAGCTCCTTCAAAAATGGAAAGTTGTTATGCGGAAAAATTGAGAAAGAGGCCGAGAAGAGTCAGAAATAAACACCAGTGAAATAATGACAAAGCATCAAACACTCAACTGAATACATACACTGATAACAGTATAGACCAGTTTACTTAAATCAAAGGTATCTTTACATTGCTTGAATCAAGATCACAATCACATTTTGTAGCAGTATTACAGCCTCTACGAATAACTGACAACAAAACGGATGTGCAGAACTATGACTGATTCAACAAATACAGCCATTTATAGATAAAAACAAGCAATAAAAGACTGGTGAATGTACAATTAAATAATGCCAGCAGCTCAGAACAGGAATGAAACAAAAAAATCAGTCACCTTGCCAAAGTGGTGGGGATGATACAGCTCTTGTGGTACAGTAGGTTGAGGATTGAGGTAGAAAGAGTATGGCGGAGGGTCAAAGAGCATTTTGGATCAACTTGCTATCTGAGACATAAATCAAACTTCTGTAGCCAAGCTCTTTCGATTTATTCAGTGAATTTATTTGTCTCTGATTTATTTGTTTAGCTGAGTAGCTAATGGTAAGGTATAGACAACTGAGGATATAACTTGTCAATTCTTTTTCCATTCTATAATTAAAACTAAGAGAGAGAGAAAGCAAAATTGTGCAAGAACTACTTTCCTTTGACATATTTCTGTTGCTAAAATTAATTTAGTTTGTTGACTGAACATTTTTTTTATATTTAGTGTGTTTTTTATTCTCTTCTTGGGCTCCAAAGTGAAAAAAAAAAATCATTCGTATTATCTCATAAAAATTAAAGAATCCTACTATTGCACTGATATGTAGTACTGCGTAATTAATTTCATGATTTCAATTACATATTAACATTAGAAAACGCAATCATTTTGAATACTTACAGGATTAATAGATCATTCAAAGGTAATTCAACAACAGCTTTGTGTGGCGCACCTTCTTCTCTCCTTCCTTGATGAAAAAAAAAAGAAAGAAAAGCCCTTTTGGCTTAATGAACTGAAATATATTTAACGTTGATTTGATCATCTGGGCACTCTCTTAAACTGTCTTGTTCCATCAACTGTGTACCACGTATTCCACCGTCGTGGGTTCGCACTCTCTTAAACTGTCTTGTTCCACCGTCGTGGGTTCGCACTCTCTTAAACTGTCTTGTTCCGTCAACTGTGTACCACGTATTCCACCGTCGTGGGTTCGCACTCTCTTAAACTGTCTTGTTCCGTCAACTGTGTACCACGTATTCCACCGTCGTGGGTTCGAGTCTTGTTCCGTCAACTGTACCTGGGCATAAACAACTGTGTACTATTCCACCGTCAGTCTCTCTTAAACTGTCTTGTTCCGTCAACTGTTTATTACTTAATTTATTCCTTTTCGTGTCAGAGATAATAATAAAATATTTCCATAATTCAATATGTAAATCATATTCCGAACAATAAACCGTTTTCTAAACTGTCTTGTTCCGTCAACTGTCTTCCACTGTCGTTTTTCTTTTTTTTTTTTTGCCACTTTGTAGACGTTGTCCCCTTACCTGGGCATTGTTCCATACAATTACGTAATTTAATAAGAATAATAAAAATATTTCCATAATAATAAGAAATAATGACAGTAATCTTCTGCTTTTTTTTTTTTTTTGCTCTTTGTAGACGTTGTGGCTTGTTCCATATAATAATAATAATAATAATAATAATAATCTCAACAGGTATGGCTCTGCATAACGCTTTCTGTCCTGATTGTGGGTGCTTCAATTTCTATCAATTCAAAGGTATCGGGTTTTCTCCTGAAGGAGGAGGACTCCGGTTGGAATCTGCAGTGGAACACCTTCAACTTATTTCGTAGCCTGGTGTCACAAGGCAGCGACATTCCTGCCAAACACTGGTGGACGAGAATCGTACTCTTATCCTGGTTCGTTTCCTGTCTCACACTCTCAGGTAACAAAGATTCAGTTCTGATTGATCGCTTCTAGTTTCTGCTTTGCAAGGTCTAAATTCGTGGTTTATTAAAATTTTCAAGTAGTTGTCCGTTATTTTACAATTTATTACGAATTGCCTCACATTTTCTGCGTTGTTTACTCTAATTTGGCCATTTTTCTTAATTTCAAGCGACTTGCTTGAGCCTGGGTTCCTTTTACCTGTATTTAGTTTGTTGAATTACTTCCATATGACTGTCTTACTTTAACTTCGTTTTCCCCTTTCTCAGTTTTTCTTCTACTGGCTTTTCTTATTTCTGTAAGGCATCTCCCAAACTCACTGATCATCACAACTGCAAGCTGTTTTCTTCTTCTTCTTCTCTTTTATTTGGTTCCCGTTTTCCAGCCTCTTACTCGGGTATGCTGACGGCTGCTCTGGCGCAACCAGACTTCGACGATCCAGTCGACTCCCTCAAAGATCTTCCGAAAGCCGTCGAAGAAGGATTTACCCTCGGCGTCAAAGAGGGGACTAATATCGAGTACCTCTTCAAGGTAAATATTCAAAAAGAGGTTACTGAGTGGAAAGCTTTTGAGAGGCTGTAATACTCTTTAAGGCACTGTGGACCAGTCCCCTCGTTCTTCTGGCATACATTACATCTTTATGCATATTGGCATCTGTTTATCTCCGTTGATTTCTTTTTTTGTTTTTTCCTTTTATTATTATAAAATTCTCTTCGTTCTGATATTCATTTCTTTCACATAGGGTCTAAATCTCCGGAAGCTTGCTTTGCAAGTTTATGGCCCTATGAGATAGTCCCATCAGAATGTTTATACCTTTTTTAATAATAGTAGTAGTAGTAGTAGTAGTAGTAGTAGTAGTAGTAGTAGTAGTAGTAGTAGTAGTAGTAGGAACTGTTTGCTCTAGATTCAAAAAAGGTCCATTTTCCTAGATTTAAGAATTACCAACACTTTGAACGAATAGTGTGTGTGTGTGTGTGTGTGTGTAAGTGTCATTATTTTAGTATAAATTCTAGCCTTAAAGCAAGAATAAAGTTCACACGAAACATCACCAATTATCGTTTGCAGGAAGCAACAGAAGGCATCTACAAAAGAACTTGGGAGTTATTCGATCACAGAGACAGAACGAGAAGTTTTGTCGACGACAACGTCACCGGAATGAAGAGGGTAAATGGGACTGAAGTGTTAAAATGTTAAACATCAGAAGTTGTAAGTTAAATATTGAATCTATTACGTATCGGGTGCCAAATGGTTAATGTTAAATGGTAATTGTAGAGAAGGATCTTAATCTGGAAAGTGTGCTCTAGACCAGTGAAATACAGATATCTAGGAAGAAAGTGCCAATTCCCTAAGCATCTGAAGACAGAGATTCAAGTTTTATACAGGACTTGAAAGGATTCGTTTCAAGGAACAGAAAACCTTAAATACATCCCAGATAGTAGACGACCTTGAATCCATTCTAGGTTACTGAAGACTGAATTCAGTCTAGGTTACGGAAGGCTGAATTTTTTTATGTTACTTAAGATTTGGAACTAATTACAGATTTCAGAAAACTCTACTCTGATTACAGACTACAGGAGACTTTTATTCCAAATTTCAGAATCTTTACACTACACTCCAGAATGTAGAAGATTTTGAAGTCATTCCATCCTAAGTTTCATAAGACTTTCCACTAAGTTTCAGACAGCATTAAGCCATTCAATTTCATTCCAGGTTTCAGCACTTTACACTGCATTCCAGTCTGTAAAAAATTTAATTCATTCCAGTTTGTAGAGGACTTATTCATTCCATAGTATAGAAGAATTCATTCTAAGTTTAAGAGGATTTCGCAATTCATTTCAGGCCCTAGAAGTCTTTAGCTTTATTTCAGGTTTTAAAAAGACTTTGAATTTAAATCTAGAGCTTAAACCACCATATTCCCACTAAATTTAAATCCAGAGCTTAAACCACCATATTCCCACTAAATTTAAATCCAGAGCTTAAACCACCAAATTCCCACCCAGGTTTTGGAAAGTAACTTCCTGCTCATCGGCATGAAAGTAGTGTGCGAGTTACTAGCGATGAAGATGGGAAGGAGCAAATTTCACATTGGCCGAGATGACTTCTTTCCTCACAGCATTGCTATTCCTCTTCCAATTGGAGCTCCCTACAGAGAGACCTTTGATATAGTGTAAGATGGTTCAAGCTAACGCATTTTTTAAATATTAAAATGGAAACAGATGGTTGTCCAGTGTAATCGGAAATGGGTTCTAGTCATTTCTTTAGTCAACAGGTGTTGGTCACTAAGTGGATGTCTGCAGATTCGTGTGCTTCCTATAGAAAGGTCTTTGATCAGGGGACTGGTTGTTCAGGCCAATGCACTATCCTTCATGAAATATAAACAGGTAGGGTTATAGCACAAGTAGTAGATAGATTATAGTCAGTGTCTGAGAGCCAAAAGGGTGGGTGAATCATTGAGGATTGCTCTCTGCGGCTGTGTGGCCTAAGCGTCGACCTGCCACGTCAATGGTCGACGATTAGAATTCCCAAGGAAGGAGGTTATTGTTGACATCTGTTTTCAGGCGACAATGCCTACTTATAATGTATACATCACCTTGGGCCCATTAGGGAGGAGAATTAAATGTTTCCATTCATGCAAGTGGTGTAGGGAAGGGTGAAATCACAGATTGGGGATCTGAATAGTTCCAGCTAGTACTACTGCTTGTGGTGCATACGCAAGTTATGCCATCTAACATGTTTTTCATCTCCACACTTCCTCCATCTCTCTTCACCAGCACCACAGCTCTAGCTGGCTATGTGTCCAGAGACCTTTGTCCTGGACGCATTCTTCCCAGTCATTTTTGCACTGAAATAGAGTCACTTCACAGAGTTTGAGTAATACAGTCCTGAAAATTTATGAACGTTTGATTGCATGAAGACTTTCTTCAACAATTTTCATTCCTATTCATTCAGAATAAAACAAATTGAATCATCACTTGAAATCATGCCACTTACCTCATTACATTTTTCCTTAGAGTAAGCCTTATTCCATTCATTCATTAACATCATCCTCAAATAACCTCTGAACATCTCGGTGAAATTGTGGACGTAAATTGCAGGATGATGAGGATGGTGGAGGGAGGACTCATTTCCAAATGGAGGGAAGAAGAAGTGAGGAGAGTGGAAGCGAGAACTTCTGATGGTGTTGTGGAATCACAAGTTTATGCCATTACTCTCAAGCACCTTCAGGTAATACAACGGTGCACCTGTTGACTACTTTTTAGAAGCACAATGCCAAAAAAGTGTTCCCAAATAGAAAGCTTAAGAGATAGAAACAGACCACAGAAAAAAATAAGTATTAAATGCGAGTTCATAAGAAATGGTTAACAAACAAATGAATAGTCAGCAGCTAAACAAGTAAAATGAAAAGATTAAGGAGTAGGAAGTGGGTGAATATGGTACTTCAATTCTGTGTGAATCAGGTCACCAAGAAAGTGTGATTATTAAGGCAGCTAACGACCAAAGGCAGTGTCACAAAGGTTCATTCTCCGGTATGTTTTGGCCTCCTTTCACCAAAATTTGTACTAGTAGCCAGTATCGTTCTTATATTTGTGTATAGTTAGCTTTTTAGGCTAATTTTTCATGTTAGTTCATGGGGATAAAGCTATCAGTTATTGGCTACTTGGTCCAAATTTGTCTGCAAGATGCAAAAAATAAAAATCTGGGAAAAGTGTTTGTGACACCACTTTTAGAGCAAGTTTTAAATGGTGGCACATTTATTACTATTGTGATTTCCATATTGCCTCCAATATTGGCTGCCCAGTGCAACATTTGTTGCAGTGATGCCAAAAAAGTAACAGAAAATGTGTCTGTGAGACACTGCTTTGTGCTAGGAAGTCCGGAAATGAAACCTAGGGGTAAATAGTTAATAACATTTCTTAAGTAGCCGACCCTGGTAGTTTAGAAGGGCATTGCTGGCGCCAGTACTGGCTTATGAAAATTGTCTTGACTGTAGTGGAAAAATGGGCACACTCCATATTTGTTACCTTTCATCTGTTTATTCACGATTTCCATCACTCTGTTTAAATTATTAGCCTCTATATTGCCTCTCTTATTTTTATGCTCATTTCATCTAATTTACCCTGTTTTATTTTATTTTATTTTTTTGTCAGTATATGTGTATCTTTGGCAAATAATGGCTCAGGCAAAAAATCTGGCTGCCGTGTCAAACTATTCTTTATCATTTTTTCTAGATGAACCATATCCATCCCTAATTAAGATAAACAGTGCCCACAGTTGTATAAAAAGATTCCAGAGAGGATGGCATTCTTGTACCTCTCCAGGAACATTCTTCATCATGACTCTTCAGGCACATTCTGAATTACTCTTTCCAGGCAGCTTTTTCATCCTGGTCACTGGCTTGGCTTTGGCAACCGTGGCATTGGTTGCAGAATGCAGAATGTGGCAAATTCTGCACCGAAGAACACTCGAATTGATCAAATGAAGGACGTTATTTCTACAGGATATCAAGTTTTGAGTAAGGGACCGTGGACATTCATCAAACTCATTTTATGGCGGAGGGACTGATGCCCATTATATCTCCTTTTCCTGCGTTACTAAAGTATAGCACGTGTTGGCAATGCTGTATGTGGCTTCGTGGGTTAAAAACCACAAAAACTGAGCTTGGAAACTTCATAAGCCATTTTCTTTAATTGTAAAATACAAGGTCATTTGTTCTGGAACAGTAGAGTAACTTGACAGAAGTTTTCTTTTATCAGAATATACACGTCCAATATTGTTCCAGTTAAGTTAGCAAAGTAAGGCCAAAAAATGAAATGCACGAATTTGAGTGTTCAATTTTGTACTCATAATTAATGTTAATAGTTACAAAGTTATGCAAAAATCTTTGGTCACATAACGTGCACGATTCAAAGAAAGAGACCACAGAATTGGCAATAATATTGAGAAGTTTTAAAGGCAATCGCCCATCGAGAATACAGGCTTTCATAAATGAATAAATGCATGCTCTGTAAAACGTTGGTGGCGAATTGCGAATTGCAGACTCTGAGTGTCTATAACACAATAAATGATGCTGTCAATGATCTCGGCAGGTTTAAACTTCTTAAACTCCTCCAGAAATTTGTGCAGACAATTGTTTGCTTAGAGGCATTACAGTAGGGTGCGGATTGGTTAAAACAGTACACAAAAGATGGCAACGAGGGCGTGGGTGCTGCAGGGCAACATTTTCTAGGTCAATTAACTCTGTAGAGAGGAGAGATAGGCATCTTACGTGCAAATTTCTCGGCTTGCATTGCAACAAGTCTTTTAAGAACTTTCTCATAACCAACCTCTCAAGAAAGGTATCGAATTTTTCCATATTAATAATAATAGCAAATAATTAATGTTTTCAAGATGGTAACACTAATAACCCTGAACATTTCCAAGAAGATAAGAGATTGTTTTTTATTGAATTATTCAAACGAGAAATTTTCAAGGGTAATTTTATTAAGGTATTTTTATTACTCTGAAACTTCTCATCCCTTTTCCAGCAGATGGAGAAAACATTTACATATATTGTACAGTCTAGATTTTTGCAAGTAGCAACTCTGAAATTTTTCCATTTTATTCCAAAATGTTTTCCTTGAAGGCTACATTCAGTATTAGGTCTTATTATTGTCACAACTATTTAAAACTTGCAAATTCCTTTGGAAAACAACTAAAAAGCCAATTAACACTTAGAGCCATGAGAAATAAGTAGACTTCTAGTACACATTTCAAAACATATAAAAGAAAATACTATAGAAACGCTGAATCAATTTAATATATTACAAAATTACAGCATGTGCAAAACTATGCCTCTAAATTTCATGCTTCATTCTTTTGAGATACGTCAAAAGATTTGGGAGATGGACCACTGAATACACGTCATCCAAATTCGGTGACTTGTCCAAAAACTAACAGTTGCATATTGGTAAACAAGGTAGTTAAAATGGTGGAGGTGCGAGTTACCCACACTCTCTTCCCTCATGCCATTTCATTTTCCATTGGCCACAGGAACAATGCCGGGTGGCTGAGCTGGGTAAAACCTATACAGAAGGCTCTGGTTTGTAGACCTATGAAAAATAAAAATTTCTTAGAAAATTTGTTACTTCTTCCTACCGGGATACGACCATTCACTTTTCATATATGGAGAATAGTCACAGGTTAAAGAAGACCAAGTCCCACCAAAAAGATTTCAGTTTTCTGGTGGCTGTGCTAGCAAGAAATAAGAGACAAGAACAACCTCCTAACACTCTGATGTAAAGAGATCAGAGGGGTAGGGCCATGTGCCTAAGTTCCCTGGAGGGAGTGGGAACTTATGGAAGAGTGAAAGGTTTGGAGAAGTTGTCAAGTTGGCCTGCAGTCTTTGTCTGGCTAATCGTAAGTGATGGGTTCACAAAGTGTGCCATGTCATTTCTCCCCTTGTTAAAGAAGGAAAGACAGAAAGCAATGCATTCTAAACTAATAGAATAAGCACTTGTAGTGCACTTACCTTGGTCTCATTTGGTTCTAGTGTGTGCACTGGCCTGGACACACCCAGAAAAGGAAAAAGGGAAAGGAAAGAAGGTATAACCATTCATTCCTCAATCACTCTCCTGACTAGAACAAGACAAGCCTATACACTCGGGTGAGATGCAGGATGGCTGAACGGGACCCAGTAATTACACCACTTGTTGAGCACCCACCACAGGTCGCAAGGGGAGGGTGTCGAGGTACTTGAGGGTAACATTCTTCAAGTAGAATGGGGTTAAGCTGATCTGCTCATGCTGCCCCAGCCCTCATTACCTGACAAACTGAAGTTCTTTCGAATGGCAAGAAACAGTCCCATGCGCAAAGCTTTGTGAACTCTTGAGCAGGCAGGGAGGCAACACTCCTCTGAGATGAATCGTATGCCTGCGTGGTAACTTCCTATAGCCAGGAGGAGAGAGTGTTCCTGGACACTGGGCACCTTAAGTTAACCTGTGCTAATGAAGTCTCGTATACTCTGGCCTCAGGTTCTTTTCAAATAAACCAGGTACAATGTCTCATCTGGGTCTCAAACAATGAAGTCTTTTAGGGAAGGAATCGAGAAACTCTCAAACCTATCATCAGGAACTGAAGAGTTTTGAGTCTTAGCTACAAATTCCAGTACAAAGGAGAATGAGAGGGATCCTGATCCTTAAGAGTTTCAAATGAGGCAAGGCAATCCATGCAGTTCCCCCAACCTCTTTGCTTAAGTTAAAGCTAGGAGAAGCAGTTTTCAGAGTTAGATCTCTATCCACAGACTGAGAAAAGGGCTCACATGGGGGACACATTTGGCTATGTAGGACTAACAAAACATCCCACTCCAGGAGACAAAGTTCCTATGGCAGGCAACCATTGACAACTCCACATGCTGGAAAGATCCAACCCTTTCAGTTGAAAGACCTGTGAAAGTGCTGCAAGGCAGCCCTTCATGGAAGAGACTGAAAAATGTGTGCCTCAGTGAAGAAAGACAAGGAAATCTGCAATGTGCTGCACAGATACTCCAAATGGAGAGTAACCCCACTAAAACACCATTTACAGATGTCCCACTTTCCTTGGTGCACATTTGTTGAGGAACAGCAAAAGTACCAAGACATTTCTCTCACTGCCCTGTGAAAAAAGGAAATACTGGATAACCTCCATCTGTGAAAGTGAAGGGACTGAACTGCCTGGCGATGTCTGCGAATGTGTGTGGCTGACAAAGGAGGGTAGACCATGGTGGCAACGCCCTCAGGGCCTCAACCAGAAGAATCAGTAGATCCACATACCATTTGGCATGTGGCTTATCAGGTGCCCAGCAGAATCATCTGAAGTCCTGAAGGGACAAACACTCTATTGGTTACTTGGTGGGGAAGACTCAACAACTGAAAAACATATACACCCAGGGTGTCCCAAGGATGCTGGAATCCATCTTCTATTACTGCCCACAGGTCTGGGACTAGGGAGCAGAAAATAGGATCTTTTGTGTTCAGTCTGGTTGGGAATTGATCAGTCATGGGAGATCCCCAAGGATCAAATGACTTCTCTGCCTCTTGAGGGTATAGGGACCAATTCTTCTCCACCACCTGACCCTGGCAGCTAAGCTCATCTGCCAAAATATTTTACCTGCCTGGAATGTACCTGGCCCTGAGTTTGATGGCTTGGAATGCTGCCCACTCATGCATCTGCAGTGCTAGCTGGCACAGGGTCCAGGATACTGTCCCCCTCTACTTACTGATATGCAGACGTAGACAATCCTGGCCCACACCCCTGAAATGAACTCTCTTCTTAGGTGTGGGTTCCCAACCTCTCTGCAAAGTGTAGAAGGCTGGTGATATCCAGCCACCAGGTAATATCTTCTTTCATGTTCCAGTTCAAAGGAAAAAGCTGGGTGGATGGGTCCTGGAAAAACTGAGGGTGACTCTAGCTATGAAGGACGAGCTTTTCCAAAGACAACAGATGACCCAAAACTACTTGCCTCTGCTTTATTTCCAAATTCCCATCCATCAGGACTCATCAAAGTACCCCTGCTTTGTCTACCAGAAGATGGTGTTCCAGGTCAAAGCTTTTTGCTTTGGTCTAGCAACAACCCCTTAGATGTTCACTTAAGTGTCTGTTTGTGCTCACTCTACAGGCAATTGCCTCTTATGGCACCTAGGGATAGTGATCAACTGGCAGGCATCCAATGTCATCCACAAGCAGTAGGGGAAGTACTGATGGATGGGAATTTGAAAGCAAGCGTACTGTAGGTCTATGAGATCATGAAGGTACCCTCTCTGTCGGAATTTAACACTGAGTGAGCAGTCTCCATTGTGAACAGTCTGCTGAATGTATTCGTTCAGTGCCAAGAGATTGATGACCAGTCTCCTGCCCACTGAAACCTTCTCTTTAAGGAAAAGATGGCTGTAAACCCAGAGACCAGTGATCCATAATTTTGACAGTGCCTTTCTCTGTCATCATTTCCACCTCTGCCCACAAGGTTCGAGAATTCCATGAACCCAGAGAGTATGTCAGGAACTGGATCAGTGTCGTGGATAGTGCAAGAAGAAAGTCCTACATGGGAAGCCTGTATCCATCCTGTAAAACTAATATGACCAAAGGCTCCGCTCCTTATTGCTGCTACTTTGCCCAACAGAATTGTAATGGAGTAGTATGCGATTGTATGTATATGTATATAAATAATAAATAAGTATGTCTTTCAGTTTTCTTCCTATCATACAAAAGCAGTTCTAATATTTTGTTTATGAGAAACATTACTTAGTTTTAGTGGGTAGATGTTTTTCTAGAGGGTGCTAATAGAGAAAGAAAGAGTAAGGTGTTGTTGAGCCATGTTTCAGAGTGCTTGGTGGAGTGTCGCCATAGGTAAGTCGCCAATTTCGCGAAAGTTATCCTTATTCTAGCGCTTATCCTCCTAAGTTATCCTTATTCTAGTGCTTGTCCTCCTAAGTTATCTTTATTCTAGTGCCTATCCTTCTAAGTTATCCTTATTCTAGCGCCGATCCTATCTATAATGCCATACTAACCAATCCTTTTTCCCATTGCCTTGCCTACCTAAAGTATTATTATAGATCAGTGTTATTGTGATCTGGTAAGTCTGAACTATGTACATTCTTTAGTCTATAATGCTATGTTGTGTTAGCCTATGTACCTACTTCCATGTTAGGCCAATTGTGAAAATGAAAAAAATATCTGTACATAATTCTTGCAAACTAATATTTATCACAATAAAAATTAAGGCAAGAAAATACATGTAAGTGATTGAAGATTTTTTCTAAGCTTCAGTTTTGCAAAATACACTTTGGGACATTTAATCCCCCGGGGACTAGTACTAAACACAGCAAAATACATTTGACCCCCCAGGGGCTAGTACTAAACATGGTGAAGCAGCCTAGATGAATCACTGTTTAGTACTATCCCTCATTTAGAATTGGAGTTCGGACCGGAAACGAACTTTTACCTTAAATTTAACCTAACCTGAAGTAGATTAGGGAATTGGAGAGGTTTGCTATGAAATTGATTTTGGATGTAGGCCACATTTCATGTGCTGAGTTTATTCTATGACTAGCCTATGTATAAGTGTACATAAGTTAGCCTAGCAATAGGTAAACCTAGCCTAACGTAAGTTTTGTCTTGTGAATCTATGAATTATTTCTAGCCCTGCAAAACTAAACTAGCCTAACTTTGTATTAGCCTAGCCTAACCATAACATCTTGGCCTAGGGTAATAACAGCTACCTATTTGAGTGCATTGATGCAATAAGCTAATGTTATTTAACCTGACCTAATTAAGACTTTGTAATTTACCTATTTGTATCACCTGTTTGTGATTATTTCTGATTTACCTAATTGTATTAAGCCATGGCTTTCATAGGGAATGTTGGTCCTTATGAGGAATCTGAGAAATTTTCTCCCCATGTGGGTAGTGTTTGTATTTCCAGGCAAACGACATGGGACGATAGGAAGTTGCCATCGTTTCTATCAATAGTGGGTCCTAAGTTTGGACTAGCTATGGACTTGGTGAGTCCTAAGAGTCCTAAAGAGTGTACTTTCGAGCAACTAGTTAGCACTAGAGAATCACTATAAACCACAAGTGATAGTTATCTATGAGAGGTGTAAATTCTATAAGAGGAGTCAAGAGGCTCATGAAAATGTTTCAGGTTTTGTGGCTGCTTTAAAATCCTTGGCAGCTACTTGTGAGTTTGGAGACAAGCTAGTTTTGGGAACCAAAGAAGAGAGTACGCAGCGAGTTATTTTGACAGAGAAGAACCTAACTTTCACTGGTGCAGTAGAGATTGCTGTTGCAAGGGAAGTAGCTGAGAAAGATGTCCAAGAGTTCAGTCAGAAAGCAAATTCTCATAGTAGAGATGTAAATGCTATTAAATCTACTACTCCTAAGTTTAGTTTCTTGTCCAAGCAGAAGTCTAAGCAAGGAGGGAAGGGAAAAGCTAGAGAAGTTCTTTCTAGTAAACCTATGAAACCCTGCAGTGGCTGTGGGAAATGTCATTGGGAGAATTACTGTCCATTTAAGAATTCTGAGTGTTACTTGCACAAGGTTCAACTTACTAAAGTATGTTTTTCTAACAAGTCTAGCGCTAATAAAACTTCAGCTGTGTCTAAGAATGTAAGTTCGGTAGAGTTACCGGTAGATAACTCGAGTGGTAAGGAGTCGAGTGAATACATTTCATCAGTTAATTCCTCTAATATGGAAGAGCTGAAAGAACCCTATTATGTTAGGCTAATGCTTAATGATAGAGCAAATGTAGAATTTCATCTGGACACTGGTGCAGCACATACCCTAATGAGTGAATGAGAGTACCGAATGAAAAACCCAAAATTATGTCTTATTCTACAGAACTAAACTGATATGGAGGATCTAGGATCCAAGTAAGGGGGCCATATTTGGGTGAAGATTGGTTTCCGAGGCCGGGTCTTGGAAGACTGAGCCATTGTCTGGTTTCCGAGGCCGGGTCTTGGAAGACCGAGCCATTGTCATTGTTAAGGACAAGGGTCCTAACCTATTGGGCTGTGAATTAATGCCAGCTCTGGGATTTCATGTCAATTTAGATGTCTGTACTATGCATGCTGTTGCTGATAAGCCTAAGTCAGTAGTGGCTAAGTATCCAGAATTGTTCCAGGATGAACTAGGAACTTTCAAAGGTCTAGAAGTTTCTTTCATCTGGAAGAGTCGGTATACCCTAGGTACTGTAAGGCTCGTAACGTTTCCTATGCTGTGTGTGATAAGGTTGATGCTGCTTCAGATAAGCTGATGGAGCAGAATATTATTCAGCCTGTTGCACACTCTAATTGGGCCACACCTATTGTGCTTGCACTAACTGTGGTACAGTTCATATCTGTGGTGATTATAGGTTAACAGTTAACCAGGCTACTAAAGTCACAACCTATCCTGTACCTAGGATTAAGGATATTTTCGCTACTTTGGGTAGTGGTAAAATTTGTTCAAAACTTGACATGACAAATGCATACAATCAAATTTTGCTCAGTTTTGAGTCGCGTCCTTTGACTTTTATAAATACCCACTGAGGTTTGTTTCAAAACAATTGCTTGTGTTCTGGTATAGCTGGTGCTCCAGGAATATTTCAGAGAGCTGTAGAAGATCTCTTACGGGGTATTCTGGGCATGTGTGTGTTCTTTGACTACACTTTGGTGTCAGGCTCAAATTCTAGTGAGCATGAGGAACGTCTACGTGAAGTTCTAAGAAGATTACAGGACGTGGGACTGAAATTGCATTCTACGAAGTGATCTTTTGGTATAGATAAGGTGCAGTATTTAGGTTACACCATTGGCTCTACAGGGCTGAAGCCAACACCAGAGAAGTTGGAGGCTATTTTAAGTGCTCATGAACCTAAGGATATAACCCAGTTGCGTAGTTACCTGGGAACATTGAACTTTTACTGTAAGTTCCTTGTAAATGCCACTGTGGTTTTGGAACCCTTGAATGAACTTTTGAGTAAGGATGTTCCCTGGAAGTGGAAGGCCGAGCATAGTCAAGCTTTCCAACAGTCTGTCTCTATTATTTGATGCTTGTTTAATCCATTTTGACCCTTCTGTACTTATAATTGTTTTCTGCTGACAGTTCTAAGTATGGATTGGGTGCAGTTCTATGTCAGAAGAAGGATGGTGGAGAGTTACCAGTTGTTTTTGCATCCAGGACTCTATATAAAGCAGAATGTAATTATTCTCAAACTGAGAAGGAAGCACTGGCATTAGTGTTTGCTCTTAAAAGGTTCCATCATTATCTCTGGGGTCATAATTTTTCTCTAATTACAGACCATAAGACTCTGTTAGGTCTATTTAACCCTAATAAACATATTTCATTGAAATGACTTCTGGTAGAATCCAGAGGTGGGCCTTAATGCTACAAGCCTATTCTTTTGAGTTGTATCATCGCTCAGGCAAGTCCATAGGTACTGCTGATGTACTATGCAGATTACCTCTAGCTCAGGCCCTGAGTCTGTACCTGTGTGTAATGAATGGGTTCAGTTGGTAAATACCTTCGGTACAACTCCAGTAACTGCTAAGGAGATTAGTAAGTGGTCTGCTAAGGATCCTTTGATTGCTCAAGTTCTACTGTCTCTTGATTGTGGTTGGCCCGAGACAGTTGAGGCTGAGCTGAAAGCCTCTTTCAACTGTAAAGACGAGTTGAGTATTCAGCAAGGTTGTCTTCTGTGGGGATCTAGAGTGGTTATTCCTTTGCAGGGAAAGGAGAGTATGTTAAAGGAGTTACATCAAGAGCATTTAGGATCTACAAAAATGAAACAGCTAGCTCGTAGTTATTTTTGGTGGCTGGATTTAGATAATGACATTGATGAGTTATCGAAGAGTTGTTCAGTATGTCTTGCTACAAGAGTTTCACCTAGGAAAGCGTCAGATAATGACATTGAAGAGTTGTTCAGTATGCCTTGCTACAAGAGTTTCACCTGAGAAAGTGCCTCTGCATCCGTGGGATTAGCCTGAAAAACCATGGGTGAGGATTCATGTTGATTATGCAGGTCCCGTGAATGGTACTTATTTTCTGGTACTAACTGAGGCACATTCTAAGTGGATTGAAGTCTTACCTACAAAGGACACTAGTTCTTTTGCTACTGTTAACCTAATCAGGAATATTTTGTCACATTTTGGCCTACATTTAAACCTAGTATTGGACAATGGCCCTAATTTTGTCTAGAGTTTGAACTATTCTTAATAAAGAATGGAATTTGTCACATCACATCTGCACCATATCAGCCTAGTACAAATGGACAGGCTGAGAATACTGTTAAAACTAAAGAGTTTCCTAAAACACAGCTCTGGGGAAGACTGGAGTTTGAAGTTGGATCAGTTTTTATTTCAGTATAGAGTAACGCATCATTCTACTACAGGAGTGTCTCCAGCGGAGTTGATGTTTGGCCGGAAGTTACATACAGTACTAGATCTGGTCCATCCTGATAAGTGTGTAAAACAGACTGTGTTGTTTAAGCAAGAGACACAAAAGTCAAATTATGATGCTACCATTCCTCAGGGGCTACAGTTACAGCCTGAGTCACTTGTCTTGGTGAGAAACTATTCAGCCATTTCCAAGGATAATTGGATTCCAGCAAAGGTTTTGAAACAGACAGGTCCTGTGTTGTATAAATGTGAGTTGCCAGTAGGTAGCGTGGTAAGACGTAATCAGGATCAGATAAGATGAGGTCAACTAACACTATTCCGATCACACTGTTGAAGACTAATTCACCCATTAGTGACAGCTTGTCTACTCACTTACCTATAGGGACTGAAAGAATGAGGGAGGTCAGGAGGACCCATATATCTGAAGCTCCAGTCAAACAGGCTACTCCAGTACTCAGTTCTGCTAGAATGGTCAAGCCTCTTGATTGGCTTGATTTGTAGGGGGGAGGGGTGTGATGGAGTAGTATGTGATTGTGGATATATATATATATATATATATATATATATATATATATATATATATATATATATATATATATATATATATATATATATATATATATATATATATAATAAAGAAGGATGTCTTTCAGTTTCCTTCCTCTTATATAAAAGGAATTGAATATTTTGTATGAGAAGCATTACCCAGTTGTAGTGGGTGATATTATTCTAGAGGGTGCTATATAGAGAGCATAGCAACAGCATGTGAAGCCATGTTGCAGAGTACTTGGGTAAATGTTGCTTTGGGCAGTTCTCCTAAATTATCCTTATTCTAGCACCTACCCTATAATCCCATACTAACCAATCCTTTTTCCCATTCCCTTGCCTACTTTAAAGTATTATTATAGATCAGTGTCAGTGTACTCTGGAAATTCTGTACTACTGTATATACATTCATTAGTCTGTAATGTTATGTTATGTTAGCCTATGTACCTACTTCATGGTGTTATCGTGAGACCTCTGGTTGCTGTCCAATGAGTGGCAGCAGACTAACCACCCAGAGGAGTGTGTCCTACTAAGATACAATATCCCTAGCCTATCCTACCACGAAGTAGTGATCAGTATCAGTATAACCTAAGTAACCTCATAAGTAGTAAGTAATGCTTGTCAGCCAAGTCATTACAGGAATGACAGGCAACCGCCCCACTTGTGATAAGAGGAGGGGGATAGCTGCTTTCATAGACCATCTACCTCCCCTCTTGAACTGGCTTGAGAAAGGGGGATGAAAAGGCTGCAGAGGCTCCCCACCCTTCCTAACATAGGAAGAAGACTGCTACTCTTGTCTGGCTTCTGAAGCTGGACCTATTCTGCCCACCATATGTGGAGGATTTTGCTAAACCTGAAAGGCCACTGTGCAAGTGAACAGTCCCAAAAGTCCTCCCAGCAAAGTTAAACCGCTGCCTCTTCCTCTTCCAAAGGAAAGTACAGAGGCAAACATGTAAAGTCCCTGCTCAACGCGTTCTCTGTGGAGAACAATCCCGTTTTCTGCAGTGCTTTCCACGCCCTAAGGTCGAGCGGAATATATATTTGTCATCACAATTATAAATTATGTATATGTTGTCTTTCCAAGCAATCATTTATTATGTACAACTAACAAGTTATTCATTTCATATGTCAGACATTGTTTATCACACTGTTCTCTGTATGAACCTGTCCGGTTTTTTAGGGAACTAGTTTGAGCTCAGGTCATCTGTAAATCTTTGTACCAGCGGTCTCTGCGCACTATGCAGACATCCGCATCCTGCTTTATAAGCAGCTATTTTTTATCAATAAATCAGTAGCACTTGTCTCCCTGCTCATTATTTTGCACCTCTCTCACAGTGGTGACCCCCGGAGTGGTTCTCGGAAGCCATTAACGGACCCAAACGGCGACTAAGTCTTGGCCCGATAAATCTAATCCACACCCATAACAGACTAACTACGGCACTCTTGTAAAGTCCCCCTGAGCGAGTTTTCTATGATGAACCACCCGTTTTCTTCAATACCGCTCCTATAGGATTGGGTCAAGCAGAATTAGCCATAGTTTTCCTGTATAAATATGTATCTATTACTAATTCATTTGTATCTGCTTCTTTTGCACATGTGTTAGAATGTTATGTCAATTCTTGTCAACTCACTTTTTACATTACTTGTATTTATCCATTGTAATTATTGTCGCGAGTAATTGACTTCAGGTCACCGAAATTCTATTGTATTCCTCTGTGTGACATCCGCACGACACTTTATAAGCGGCCTGCGTTCTGAATAAAGTAGCAGTACCCGTCCTCCTCCTCATTATTTAGCACCTCTTAAAGTGGTGACCGGGGAGTGGTTCCCTGAGCCATTAGCGGACTCATACGACGACCTAGTCTTGGCTCCATGAACTACCCCATGCCCCTAACGGACTAAAAACGACACTGTAACCAGCGTTCAGGCGTGCTGACTCTCGTCGGCAAATCACCAGCGTCATTAGCGGACCCACACGGTGCGCTCCCAAGTGCGTATTGACGCGAGTAGCCCACTCCAATTAAGAGGGCAATAGTGAGTGTGGACCTCGACATTCCCTCCCACATACAGTTAACTGTGAACTTTGTGGACTCAGATGTCTCCCTCATGCATGTCCCGCCTGCCAAAAATCACGCATTCCTCCATGCTGCTACCCGCGCCCCGCGCGCTGCCCATCCTGGCGGAACAGACTAAATCCGCCCTCGCCATAAAGCTGCCGCCCTTCACGCACAGCAACCCATCATCACGGCTCTACAGGGTTTAGGGACAGTTCAGACTGGTGAGACTCGCTGACAAGGTGCTGCAAGCCGACGCCGTGATCAACGCCCTACCGGAGGAGGTCTACAGAAAGCTCGTCCCGTGGGTGTCTGCTGCATGCCCTGTTGCCTACCAGCATCTAAAATCCTCTCTCGTCGAGACTTGCTCCCTGCCGGTCTCTGAGAGGGCCACCCACACTCTTGACCTCGTCAACAACCTGCAGCATGACCAGAACATCCTGGAGACTTGGGGCGTGATCCAGGACCTCCTCACCCTTCCCGAGACAGACAGCAGCGGTAGGCAGTCAGAGGTTAGCCTATCAAGGGAGATTCTCCTCCATCAGTTCCTCCCAGAGGTCCGAACCCAGATCCTCGACCCTTGCACCATGCCGCTCGAGGACCTGATCAGGACGGCGCAGTGGCTGATGGACTCCACAAGGGCAGCGAAGCGGGCATCCACGACCGCACACCCCAACGGTGATCTGTCCGCAGCGGAGAAAATATGGGGAGCCCCTCGTAGTCCTGGGTGAACTTGTCACGGGACCTCAGACGTCCTCCGGACCCAACTACCTGCCTGACGACCGCAAACGGGTCCCCCATCCTCCCCTATGGCACCAAGCTCCTGTCGATCTCCATCCTTGGCTGGAGGTACAACTGGGAGTTCATCATCGTGGACGTCAGGACTCCGCTCCTGGGGCCGGACTTCCTCGCCCACTTCAGTCTGGCAGTTGACGTCGGCCGCAAACGCCTGCTAGACACCCAGTTCTGCCAGTCCCTGCCCTTGTTGCCAGGCCCCAGGGAGCCCGCCATCTGTTCCATCGCGCCCCACCAGTATGGTTCCCTCCTGAAGGAGTTCCCGGAGGTCTTCAAACCCGAGCTCCGCCAGATGCCTGGGACTCCTGCCAAACACGGATATACCACCATATTAAGACAAAGGGGCCCCTGACGCATGTGAAGTTCCGATGGCTTCCCCCGCAGCACCTTCAGGAGGCCAAAAAGGCCTTCGTAGGGATGGAAAGGATGGGCATATGCAAAAAAGGCTCCCAGTCCGTGGGCTTCCCCTCTTCACTTGGTGCAGAAAGCAGACGGCACCTGGAGGCCATGCGTCGACTACAGGCGGCTGAACCTGGAAACAGAACCGGACCACTACCCCGTGCCAAACATGCAGGACCTGACTTCCTCTTTCCATGAGGCCAGGATATTCTCCAAAATGGACTTACTAAAATCTTATTTTCAGGTCCCAGTAGCTCCGGAGGACATCCCCAAGACCACCATCATTACGCCCTTCGGGTCTTACGTCTTTGCCTGCTCGACCTTCGGCCTGAGGAATGCGGGTTGACCTTCCAGATGTTGATGGACAGCATCCTGGGGGACCTGGACTTCTGCGTCTGCTACGTCGACGATATCATAATCTTTTCCAGGTCCTGGGAGGAACACCTGTGACACATCCGGAAGGTCCTGCAGTGCCTACAGGAGAATGGCCTCGTCATCAGGTTTGACAAATGCACCTTCGGCGTCGAGAAGGTGGAGTTCCTAGGCCATGAGATATCCCCGGAGGGCATCCGCCCGATGTCATCGAAGGTTGAAGCCGTCGAGAGGTTCCCCACCCGTACCTCCATCAGGGCCATACGAGAATTCCTCAGGATAGTCAACTACTACAGAAGATTCATCCTGGGGATCGCTCACACAATGGCCGCCCTGACGGAGGTCCTGAAGGGAAATCCAAAGACCTACCAGCAGAAGGCTTTCCTCCTGACAAAGGCCTCCCTCGCCAAAGCAACATCTTTGGCCCACCAGGATCCCAGCACTCCCCTCCAGCTGACGACGGATGCCAGCAATGTCGCCTGCGGGGCAGTTCTGGAACAAATCATCAGAGGGACCCCTCAGCCCATTGCCTTCTTCAGTAGGAGGCTAAACCCCACTGAGTCCTGCTTCAGCGCCTTCGACTGAGAACTCCTCGCAGCATACCAGGCGGTATGGCACTTCAAATTCCTTGTGGAGGGGACGCCCTTCACAATATGGACCGACCACCAGCTGCTGGTCCAGGCCTTCACGAAGCTGGGTGACGCATGGTCCTTTGGGCAACAGCGACACCTCACAGCCATCGCGGAGTTCACCTGCACCATCAGGTACCTCCCCACCAGGAAGAACTTGGTAGCCAATGCCCCCTCGAGGATCGAGACCGATTCCGTACAGCTCGGGATCAATTACGAGGACCTCGCCCGCGAACAAGCTGCTGACCCTGAGACCCCAGCCTACCGTACAGCCGTCACGTCGCTGAAGTGGAAGGACGTGCCCTTCGGCTCAGGAGGATCAACATTACTGAACGATATCAGTACCAGACGCCCCCGCCCCCTGGTACCCGCCTCCAGACGTTGGTTGGTTTTCAACATCATCCACGGCCTATCCCACCCCTCCAGAAGGACGGCAGCCAAACTGCTAACGGTGAAGTTTGTCTGGCATGGCAGACAAGTAAAGTGGGGCAGCACACAGAATCGGGGTGGACAAATTCCCCCAGCCAAAGAGATGTTTTGGTCACATCCATGTTGATGGTCACATCCATGTCGACGTAATAGGACCTCTTCCCCCATCAGGAGCAGCCAGATACCTACTGACAGTTGTCGACAGCTCCACCAGATGACCCGAAGCTACGCCCATGGAAGAAGCCACCTCCAGTGCATACACGGAAGCCCTCCTCTCGAGCTGGATCAGCTGGTTCGGTGTCCCGGATGACATAAAGACAGACAGGGGACCCGCTTTCCTGTCCGAGCTGTGGACCGCCCTGGCACATCTAATGGGGACCACTCACCACAGCACCACCTCCTACAACCCTGCAGCCAACAGAATGGTGGAAAGGTTCCACAGGTCTCTGAAGGCGTCCCTCATGGCTCGTTGCTCTTCTGAAAACTGGAAGTACCAGCCACCCTGGGTCCTCCTCGGGTTGAGGACAGCCCCCAGAGCCAACAGCGACCCCTCCTCAGCAGAAAAAGTCTACGGGGAGACTCTGGTAGTCCTAGGGGAACTCGTCGCACAGAACAGGGATGAAATAGAAATACAGAGGCTCCGAGACAGGGTTGGAAAGTTCGCCCCCTGCCAGAAGGCATTCACCGACAGGACATCCCCCTTCATGCCCCCTGAGATGTCCTTCTCCACCCACATCTTCATCAGGGACGACGCTTTACGCCCACCCTTGACCAGACCCTACAGAGGACCTTTCCTAGTCCTGGAAAGGAACAAGAAGGCATTCCGAATATCCATCCATGGGCGGGAAGACTGGGTGTCAATAGATAGTCTCAAACCCGCATTCCTGGAGGGGGGCAACGGAGGTGGACCCAAAATTTTCGGCAGGATACAGCAGCCCCTCAAACAACCCCGGTCTCAGGAAGGAGGCGAGGGCATCCCCGGAAAACCCAGAAACCTGACGAAAATGCACCACAAAAAACCACTGCAGAGGACATTGGGGAAGGCGACCACCCTCTCCAGTTGACATCAAGAAAGAGAGGGCCCCCTTCGTCGCCACAGAAGATACCTGGTTTAATCAGACGTTACTTCCATCTTGGGGGGGAGTATTGTAAAGTCCCCGCTCAACACGTTCTCTGTGGAGAACATCCCGTTTTCTGCGGTGCCTTTGCGTGACCTAAGGTCGAGCGGAATATATATTTATTATCACAGTTTTAAACTATGTATATGTTGTCTTTCCAAGCAGTCATTTATTATATACAAAAAGTTATTTATTTCATATGTCAGACATTCTTTATCACTATGTTCTCTGTATGAACCTGTCCTGTTTTTAAAGGAACCAGTTTGACCTCAGGTCACCTGTAAATCTTTGTACCAGCAGTTTCTGCGCACTTTGCAGACGTCTGCATCCCACTTTATAAGCAGCTATTTTTTATCAATAAATCAGCAGTACTTTGTCTCCCTGCTCATTATTTCGCACCTCTCTCACAAACGCAGCATAGATCTATTCTGTAATGAGAGGCTGCTCTTATGCGGCACATGGCTGGAAAGCGATGAGAGAATGCTTTCTCCCCTTGACAGGACTAAGATTTTTCCCCTGGTTAGATATCTGGTTGACCAGGTGTGAAAGGGCCTTACCACCTGACACCAACAACCTCTTTAGTGTTGCTTTTTTGTCCGCAGAAGAAATGCTTGTGATGATGTCAGTGAAGGGTGCCCATCCACAGGTCCAGCCAAGACTGCTTGCACCAACACCATTGCTACAGATTCCAAGGCATTGGCCTTCACAGCATTGAAGAAGTCCTCTTGATGGAGTCTCTTGAGAATTGAATATAGAATTTAGGCCAGAGGTCAAGCACAGGGACCTGTGAGGTCATTCAGTGCTGAAATGGAAATTGACAGTGAAAGGTTTGAAAGGTGTTACAGGAGGAAAACTTAAGTAATGCCTGCAGTGCATCGCATGAGTTGCACTGATGGCACTGCCCCCCCCTCCCCTATCGGGGGAGTCTCTTGAGAGGGAAGTTGCTTGCCAGTTTGTAGACTGACACATCATCCAGTCAGAGAGGTGGACCCTCCGCACCACCAAAGCCACTGGAGGATCACTTGTAGCAGACAAGGAAGACACTGGAACTGCAGAGGTAGCAACAGACATGTCTGTGGTTGGTTGATCAACCTTTTTTCCTGAGTGAGTCCTGGAATGCAGCAAGTGATGGAACACTTTAAGTGTTCATATTTGGCCAGATTTTTCTAAGCAAGCGAGGTTATCTTCCTGTTCCACCTTTCAAACCTTTCACTGTCAATTTCCGTTTCAGTGATGAATGGCCTTACAGTAGTTGTCCTAGTGCTTGACATGTATGCCTAACATCTATAAATCAATCAATCAATCAGAGGATAATTCATTGCTCTCCTCATCTTCAGATAATGGATGAATGGGTTCACAGTTCTCAGGTGACAAAGCCCTCCTAGGAATAGATGAGCCATAGGAAGGAGGATACGGAATGGTAGCTGAAGACAGGAAGGTTCTAGAGGGGTTCAGTGGCACCACGGAGGTGAACCCAAATAAACTTTGCTAGGTTTCCTCCTCCTCTTACCATACTTCTTCCACTGAGGCGAAGTCCAATAGATACATTTTTAACACTGGATGGGAACAAGTACACTTCCTTCCCATACAAGTACTTAGTACAATACGTACATGTGTCCTTCATTGTGGGAGACATGAGAGACTATATGGTGGCTTGTTCAATCTCCATAACTGAGAAAAAAAAGCAACAATCAAAAAGTAATCACACAATACACAAGGGAAGGAACAAGGTATAAGGAGTAATGGTAGCAGGCTACTCATCCAAAATCCATCATATAGGCCCTCTTTGATGGCACCCAAAGAAAGTGGTGAGCGTGAGGTGGGCAAGGAGTCACTCCCTTTCTCCCCCTCCAAATATTTTAACTACCTTGTTGGTAAGCTTCAAAGGACATTTCAGCTGAGCAACTGCTGCTGCTTATATATACTCTTTGGGTATAAAAAGCAAGCACAGTGTATGGTATGAGAAGTGTATACATACACAAGCATTGGCTGGACTTTCGTTTGCTTTTGTAATTATTATATACATGGGCCTCTTGTATGTTTGTCATCCGTATTCTTTTGGTTTTGGACTTTTTACACTTCTTGTAAAATACTTACAATAAGCATACAATGCATTAGTGATGGTTGAAATTAATTTCAAACTACTGTACTGCTAGGTTCCAAGTCTTGGTCTGCTGTACATGTAAATGTTGTTTGCTTTATTGAAAATTGTTTCCTTACCTCTCAGATTTTCACTGACCTAAAGTGAGTATTTCCACTCATGGACCACAGGTCAACCATAACATTCATCTGTAGTCCATCGAAACCAATAAACCCATCTAGTACAGTGAGCCCTCACCTCTATTGTATCTTGAACACACTCATGTGCTCCTAATATTTGATTTTTATTTAAAGTTTGGTCTGATGACCTGGCACTAGGACCTTTTTGGTTATCAGTACGAGTACCTCATAGATATTTAAGGGCCTCCTTTCTAATGCCTGCCATTTTTATCAGTCCATTACCTAGACCTCCTTCCCAAAACCTCCGCATCATCAGTTTTCTCCACATGAACAAAAACCATTTCAACACTCAAGTACAGTTTTCTAAACCTGCATCTCCACATCTCTCTCACTTACAATTCTTCTTCATAACTGGCAACAATTCATTAAAATTTCAAGTTTTTATTTTTTATCTGCAAGCAAGAATGTTGGTTCACTAACACCTTCATGCATTTTTAACTTGGCTCTTAATCTCCTAATTGATATTCTTAAAACCAGTCACTTTGCGTAGATTCTAATTAATATTTGTTCCTCATTCAACCAATCATCGAAAACAGCTGGCATTCCATCACCTCAAAAATGCATTTACTAAATACTCTCTCCTTTGGCATCTTTTACAAGTTTCATTTGTCATGTATCCCTGAAACAACTCGCCTCCCTGTAATTCTGGCACACCATATTTTCACGACTTGCCCTTTTTCTCTCTTTCAGTTTCTTTTCGACCACTATTTTTGGTCTCGTCAAATTAATGCTCCTCCAATAGTCCATTTTTCTTTCAATAAACAACCGTTCATTCACTTATCCTATCTTGTTTTATTAACTAATCATTCCCACTTCCCCTATGATATTTTTGCCCAGGTACTCAAATAAGTTCTGATATACCCCCCACCAGCCTTCTCATCATTACATCCATTTGCTTGCTCTTCATAATACTTAATAATAATGACACTTAATCAAATACAACTTTTATCTTCATTTCTTCTTTAAGACACACTTCAGAATGTAGCTCTGCAATCTCTCTCTTACCCAAGAAATGCCACACCCATCAAAACTCCCTCTCTATTACCTGCATTCTCAGTTAAATTAACCATACTTTCACATTCTCTCCGAGAAGCACTCTTTCACTTGCATTCTTCTCCCTTCCTAAATAGCATACAATTACTAATACAAACTTTACTCTGCCATACTAATTCATCTCCAAACAATGAACAAAACAATGAACAATCTGCCATACTAAATCATCTCAAAACAATCAACAAAACTATTTGCAACATTTCATCAGTCCGTCTTGACTCTACAAATGTTAACTTTTGCTATGAACTTTTTAAGCTACCCGAAGCACATTCAGCCTTTGTTCTATTCCCTTACTGCACACACTGCCCTATGGACTCATTTCAATACCAAAACAGAGCATAGTCATTTTACTGTACCCAAGTACTTGGCATCCATCCATTCTGACTTCTTGCAATATCAGTGCACAGTATGGGTTACAAACTCCATTCTCCGACTTTGTATAGTATCATCAGCAGACAATATATGGTTACAACCTCCTTTCTCTGATTTTTGCAATATCAGCGCACAATAGGCAATCCCCGTTATCGGCGGGGTTTCTTTCCAGTGTGTGTGACGATAATCAAAAATTGCCAACCAAAAATCGGCAATAATAGCACCGATTGTTGGTTATCGGCGCCGGTATCGGTGTCAAAATTCCAGTTACCGCCGTCGCTAGACAAGCGCCATTAACCGGATCGCGGATAACCGGGGACTGCCCATCATGGAGTGGCAGGGATGCTATTATTTCTCTTGCATGTCCAAGGAGTAAAATTGGAGTTGCCTACGACATTAGAAGAGGCTTATTAGCCCTAGTTAAGGGATATATAGCCTCCCTTGAATGGTCCACAACCCTCTAGGCTTTGGTAAATGCTTATATGAAATTTTATCTATTATATTATTTTGGGAAAATATTTAAAATAGAAGCTGGGCTACTCAGAATACTCAACTCAACGTTTCCTACATACTTCTGAGAAATCCCAGCAACAGAATATGTAGGTTTGAAAAGAATATCGGCATTATTTTATCCCAAGTTCAATCCAAGAATACCACCTACACCATTGACTCTGGTTCCTTTTTGTAATCTCAGCTCCATCAAAATTCTTCATACTGATGTGGTTGTTACAGAACTACCAACAATAGCTAGATTTGAAAAAAATAAATTGTTACCGTAATATCACCATTAGATTTAAAAAAAAAAAATACTACTGTACCAAGTCACATTTCTAGATTCCGATGCAAAACACCAACTTTAAAACAACTTTGGTATTGTTTATAGTATGCCCTTGCAAGGCTAAATGTATAAGTGTTTCCTCCTCAAGGTAGACACTGGTGTTGTGACCTTGTCAATAGTGCTAATCAACTTACAGCCAGTGTTGTGACCTTGTCAAGAAGCACTAATCAACTTACAGCCATTCATTGGCCAACAGTACTACAAACATACAAAATCTGTGGAAGCAATATCTCGTCCCTTACAACTGGTGCAACACACACACAAGATCTGCTGAAATATGTAGTTCATTAGGAATGTCAAAAAAAAAAAAGGGGGGTTCATGAAGTTTATTAGGAATGTCAAAACAAAAGGTACAATTATAAACATTCAGACAATGAAAGGAAAATAGAAAACAGTACAAAGTCATCATAGCAACACTACAATAACAGATATTATGTTGGAGAAAATATAAAAGATATGGTAAAACAATCATCAGTTTCTTTTACAGCAAAGCTGCCAGTTTTCAAAAATGGAATGACATAATTGTATGATCTTCATTTAAAAAAAAATAAAATAAATATTAGCACCCCTCAAAAACTCCCTCCAAGATCCACAACACAACCATGAATGGACTTTTCCTGTAAAATTAGGTTAATGTTAAATAACGGACTCGATTACAAAAAAGGGGACACACACACACACACACACACACACACACACACACACACACACACACACACACACACACACACACACACACACACACACACACACACACACACACACACACACACACACACACACACACACACACACACACACACACACACACACACACACACACACACACTATAAAAATTCTGGATTTCAACACAGACACTATAAAAATTCTGGATTTCACGCGTTCAATTCAAGTTACCTGACAATCAATCAAGATAGTTTCCGAGTGGGACATTTTGTTTGCAGGTGTCTTAACTGTTCTTTGAGTTGATATAGATTATATAAAAATAAAGCAGATACTAATCTCCTTTTTCAATTCAATACAATTTTGAATACACATTAGGCTAGGATTTTAAGCTACTAGTCAGTATTAACAAGAACCGACTTTGGACATACCTGTAAACCCGTTGGACTTTATATGCCAAACATAAGAGGGGTTAATTTACAATCAATTATCATATGACAGTTTTCAGCAGACAAGATGTTATTAGCATTTTAAATCTACACTAACTAAAACCCTAATAATACCAAAATATATTTTAGCCTGAAATTTGTGAGGCTTGTAATTTTTTTTTTTTTTTTTTTTTTTTTTTAAACTTTGAACCTTGTGAATTAGTTTAAAAATCTTCCTTTAATAATAATTGTCTATACAGTACAAGGTCAAACTTATTCTTTTGCTTAAAGTGCGTTTTAACCATTACAATGACAAGAGAGTACATACAGAACTTTGTGATAAAAATTCTTGAGCTCTTCCTGTCAACATTATGAACTACAACAAATATCCTTGTAAATTACAAAATAAAATAAAAACTGAAGAGTGTAAGCTAAAATTATTACTTAGTTATGCAGTTTATCAATAACAAAAGGAAAGGTATTTCAGTTTGTGTATCAATGATCTTCCAGTGACATCATTACACACATCTAAATTATATGATTTGTTTCCTAACAATACATTAAATGATATGATTTGTTTCCTAACAAAGTTATTTCACAATAAAAGATACCATTACAATTACATCTAAATTATATGATTTGTTTCCTAACAAAGTTATTTCACATAAAAGCAAATTCACAAAAATTCAAGTGACAAAAGCACTGCTATATGTGAACCCTCAATTATTTAAAAGATTAATGACATTTCTAACTTGGCAAAGAAGGATATTCTGTAAATTTATTACAAAAAAAAAAATTACAAAACTAAATTTATGTAAAAAAATTTTATACTTTGTAGTATTTATCTAGTGTATTCCCATCATTGGTAAGAATGAAGACACTAGGTATTCAGCAAAGGAGGTTGCGTTATATGTAGATTATGCAACTTTTATTTGCAACTGGCATTATTGACGGGGAGGCCATGCAGGCATTATAGCTCCATCCATTTCTGATGCTAAGGCATTATCAGTCCTAAGGGTGTGACTACCCCCTCCAATTACAGCTTTGCATTCAGGACAAACTGCTTCTTGCATGGCTCCTCCACAGTCACCTATGCAATAGATATGACCATTAGGGCATTTAAACCAGTGACCTTGTTTCAGCCCCATGGCTTCTAAGACCTGAAGCCTCTCTCTATCAGTAATTCCGAGACCTCCCACATACTTCTCGCTTTTCTTCAGGTATCTCTTGACTTTTGCTTCTTGTTCCTTGTCAAACTTAATGGTTGGATCCAAAAGGATTTTGATGCTACTTACTATCTGTTGTAGTTCAGGACGACTGTATTGTTTAGATCTTTCATATAAATCCATGCACAAAGGTAGGACAGTCAGGCGTTGAAGCTCACAAGTGATCTCTTCGACCATCTGTGGAGCAATACGCATGTTCTGCCCCATCACACGCTTTCTCACAAAATCTAATGTTGGCCTTAGAAGAGCATCATACTTTTTGTTGTTATTCAGTATAGAAAGGACTTCCTTAAGAACTTGGACCTGGAATTTATAAAGAACCATCTGGTTGTCACTAACTGCATGGTGAACTTTTACTGCAGTCTTTGTAGTAATGTGAGAGAGAGCCTTATTTATTTTTTCCACCTCAATCTTCATTTCCTCTCCAGTTATCACTGCTAAATCTGAAAGAAAATAGAATACATAATCTGTCAAATTAAAGCAATAGGAGGCATGATAATCAGGAATTTTCAATTTGTGTTTTACAAATAGCTTGGTATTTTTGGTATTTTTCCCATTTCATATGGGTACCAAAGCCTTCTGTTCTTGGTGCACTGCACAGAAGAAAGGCTATCTCCTTGGGCTATGACATTACTTTTCTAACCTCAAATAGAACCACAACTTCAGCAATCATCTCAAGTAAGTGGGGAATATGTAATTTGTCTAATGGTTTGCATAGTGTTTTTAACTGTGAAACTATTATCAAAATAATTTTTTGGTACAATCCACCACTAAATTAGTGGCTTCATGTGTGCCATCTATACTTAAGATTCTCTATCAGTATAAAATGGTCTAACAAGAGCTGTCTGAAAGCTCTGGAAGGCTGGGAGGAAGGTAGATTACCTAATGAAGTGATGGCTTTTGTATTATAATCAATTTTGTTTTTCAAAAATTAAATTTCATTTGGCAGTAAGCTACCATCAATTTACAATTATGTGGATAACTACTTTGTAGAAAGAAGACTTGCAGCTATTTGGACATCAACTCTCAAGGACTTGAACTAACAAATGGCTGAACAACTGGGTCTGGGATTTCAAGAGTTCTAAGGACTTACAAGGGGTCATGAAATGGTTAGTATTAACACTCAAATCTCTCTCATCAAAGGACTAATTCAACACTGAACAAAACCATTCACTCTTCACTGATCCTCTACAATATAAAATCAAGTACCCAGCTAACTGGAAGTGACCAAGATTAGGAGGAAGAGGAGTCACAGTCAGGAGTATCCTCTTTCTTTTTTGTATCCTCTTTCTTTTTTGTATCCTCTTTCTTTTTTGAGAAGGAGCAACTTACTGGGACATGACTAAAAGGTTTTTGACTTTAGAGGATTAACCGTAAATGATCGTGGCACAAAAAAATCCCTTACTGGTCTTATTTTTAATTTTTGTTTTTCGTTTTGCCACGTTTCTGAAAAGACAAGGATGAAGTAAGGGTGCAAGTTGAGGTTGAGAGGTAGGCTAGCTGTCTGTCTCTTCATTACAAATCAGTGACTTTGGAAAGACAAATACGATTGGTTTTTTTTTATAGAAACCTCACTAGACAAAGAGCCCACAACTCTCCTCACTTTCCTAATTGATGCTATGGTTATTATGAATGCTTCCTGGTATCCTCAACTGGATACGAGTTTCAACCCTCAAGGGAGGGCTACATATATATCGAGCACACCCTGGGCAAACTTTAAGGTTGGCCAATGTAAGAGAAAAAAAAAAAAAAAAAAAAAAAACCACATCAATGGAAAGAGGAAGATATGTAAATGCACAAGGTGTAAGGAAAAAATATTGACTGGTCCTGCGCACTAACGGGGATACCAGGAACTACTAAGCAGACAACCTCATTCTGTTTATGACGTATGTCCATCGGAGGAGAGGAGGGAGGGCTTCAGTCATGTAATTACTTAGTAAGTATATATAAAACTTTATTATAAAATGTCATTTTTTTATAAGCAACTTACCAAGTAATTATATAGCTGATTCGCACATTGACAGGAGGAGGGATACATGGACATGTTCTGCTTCAAAGCATTAAGTCATAATGAATTTGAAATGGAAAAAGTTGCTAGCTTTGAATACAATGCTTGTAATTAATCCTGATGGGTTCCGGCGCTTGGTCTTCAAGACCTAAATTTCATTATCAACCAATGCTTGTACAGTAGTTCCTTATTAGTTAAGAGAGCCTGGAGTAGAAAATTGCCTCTGGTTGGTGCTCAACTTGACCTGTAGTGGCGTGGCGGTACAGCCGTGGAACGCCTCTACCTAAATGGGAACCTTGCAGCCAAGGAGTAGTCCGATGACTAGCAAATCATAATTGCAACTTTTGCAACAAAGGAGCTAACCAAGGGCTAGCTAATCTTCAAAAAGTGCCCTTGCCGCCTTGGGCACAGTACCACAATAAAAAACCAGATAACACCGTCACCTGCACTGAAATGAAGACCACGACCCAACAATTTTAACAAAATAATGCCTCCATGGATGATGAGTGCTCCCCAGATATGTAACAAACTATGTACAATACCAGTTAATAAACTGAATAACCCACTTGCTATGAAACTGTATGCTCTGGAACATATCAAGGTACATAGTAATAATCATTTATATACTGATGGTTCCAAAGATGATATGGGAGTTGGACTGGCTGTTTACGGAAACAATATAAAGAGCCAAGCCTCTTTACATAACAAAGCATCAGTGTTCACTGCTGAATTACTAGCAATAAAAACAGCATTAACAACTATATATGAAAACCAGTTTAATGAAGTAACCATCTTTAGCGATTCACTAAGTTCAATAAATGCAATAAACTCTTATACTCCAAAAAATCAAATTGTAAATGAAATTAGACATACATTACATGAAATGAAAATGCAAAAGATATCTGTTACTCTATGTTGGATACCATCTCACTTAGGATTAGAAGGCAATGAAAAAGCTGACACCTATGCAAAAGAGGCTAGAACACTCCCAATATCAGCAGAATTATTACCATTAGAAGATTATACTAGATACAGTAAAGCGGTGATTAAGAAGAAATGGCAAAATAACTGGAGGGAAAGCAATCTTAAC
Source organism: Macrobrachium rosenbergii (assembly GCF_040412425.1). NCBI lineage: Eukaryota > Metazoa > Arthropoda > Malacostraca > Decapoda > Palaemonidae > Macrobrachium > Macrobrachium rosenbergii. Next base: position 38,465,309 of record NC_089794.1, read on the forward strand.
AATAAATTAAGAGAAATAAAAGAAACTGTAGACCCGTGGCCATCATCCTATCAGAATTGCCGCAGATTTTCAGTAATGTTGACATGGCTAAGAATTGGTCACACTAAACTGACACATGGTTACCTGATGAGTAACCCCCATGCCCCTATACCTATGTGCGAAATATGTAATATACAAATAACAGTAAAGCATATTTTAAAGGTATGTCCAAAACATAGAATCCAAAGAGACATTTTATTTAGAAGATATTCCTTCAAAGATATACTGTCAGAAAATGACAATTTTTCACTTTTTAATATTTTAAAATTCCTTAAATTTAATCATTTATATGATAAAATATAAGATTCATAGAATAATTTATAATATATATTCGTAATTAACTTAATTAGTTCTTAGATTAACATATGTCGTTAGGTTTAATTAAATTATTAGAGTTTAAATAGCTAGTCTAATCCTTCGGGCCAGCCCTAGGAGAGTTAATATTAACTCAGTTTAACCAGACCACTAACGTTAAAAAAAAAAAAAAAAAGTAGGAGAAAATCCTATGGTTCCTTCCGCTATGCAAAGCCAGTTACTAATAATCGCAAGGCACTGGAAACATTTTTAACACTGTTTAAACTTTTCTGAAGAAGTGAGAAGCTAAAGTTGACTGCACTTCCAAACTGTGGGATGGATGTAAGGGGCGTATATGCATAAAGGCTAATGAGGTAGAAGTTGTTCTGGCGTCTTTAGCTTTCACTTTAAAGTAGGCCCAATGCTCTCCTGAAACTAAGAATGGTTTCATAGACCATGTCCATACATGACAAAGAACAATGCTTTCTTAGGCAAGAGGGCAAAAAAGGGTCCTTGTCATAACACTGACAGTTATGAATAGGACCCTGTCCTTCCAATCCTGCTCAGATAATACCTGAAAACTCCAATAGAATAGAGCTTCCTACTCTTCCCAAGAGCCAAGGATGTTGGGAGATTTGGCACCAGACGATCGGAAGCTAGCACAGGGGTGTGCATGGCACCAGCTGAGCTGGCTGCCAGATCACTAATCGGTTGGGAGCTGGAAGGCACATCTAGGAGCTCGGGGCAGAGCTGACACCACGCTGTAACTAGTGTCAGGAAAGTTGGAAGCCATGCGAGGAAAAGGGTTGGGCTGGCAGGTGCTCCTGGGAGCCCGGAGCACTGTGCCTAGCTGTCAAGAATGGAAGGGTTCTTGTTTTCGGTTAAAAAATCCCAGGGTAAATGAGCAAACTCTGTTACTGGGTCAGACGTCGCTCGATACCCCTAAAAATGAGGAACATCAGAGATTCTATATCCTCTCCAATAAAAAAAGAATGTTACCTTTAAGTCATAAGTGTCTTGGAAGTAGAAACTTGAGTCCGAGACACCCGATTCGGAACATGGTTCACTTAAAATGGTAGACTGAGCTAGAAGATGATGTCTTCATCTTTCAAATGTCTCTTGTAGCACCTCTGAAAGAAACCCTCCATCCTGATAGGCACCCGGAGAGCCCAAAGCCTGTCCGCGTAAGCATGTACCACCATCTAGTCTCTCTTGAAGTGAGGGTGTTCGAGAAGAAACAAATAGTGGAAGGATTCTTGGAGAGTCCAACAGTCAACCATAGCAATTCAGGAACCATAAATTATAGTTCAGAATGGGGCTACGAGGCATGTCGTAACATTCTGACGAGCCCGAAAAAGTTCAGCCCTTCTTGGTCATGTCGAACGGTTGGAACGATCTTGCAGTATGGTGTCTGTTGCCCAGAAGGTTCCTTTAAGGTGGCAGGCAGTCAAGGTCGGCCTGCCCTTCAGAAGCACATAACCTGACAGTTCAGGGGATTCAAGGTCCACTTGGGAATAAGAGCAAGTTCCTGACGGCTCAGTTCATCTGCCAGGAATTCCAGCTGGACTAGAAAAAACTCGATTATTGTCTGCAGTAAACCCCTCTTGTTGCCTGGTGGCGAGTGCTAATGTAAAAAACGTAAGGACTGTGGTCTTGTCTAAAGGAACACCCGCAGTCTAGGAGTGAACTAGGGTTGAAAAGAACTGAAGCCTTAAGTAAATGGCTTTCAGCTCTCTGGCATGTATGTGAAGGTTCCGTTCCCCCGGGGACACGTCCTGGAAATTTCCTGGTTCCCTTAGCGGGCTCCCCCTACTAGAACAAGGAGATAGAGCAGCAGTCTAAGACTGGTTTCATGATGAGGGACTTCAGTGCCAGCCGTGATTCCCTGTTCCAGTATGTGTTCAAAACATGATGAGGGACTTCAGTGCCAGCTGTGATTCCCTGTCCCAGTATGTGTTCAAAACCCTCCATCTTTCTTCAAAGGGAGACGAATACATCAGTCATCTATATTCAGGAAAAACCTGATGTGCATGGCCAGAAACAGAAGAGAAATGTCAGAGAAAGAGGACTGCTAGGCTGTCTGGTTCGTCTCTGTCTAGAACCTCATTTTACATCAGAGAGAGATAGAGGGGAGTTGCATGCCATGCAGACTCGCTGACAATTTTGCGGACTCAACAAGCAATGGAGTGAGCTTGCGTATCATTGTGCAGGCTCACAGACAACTGAATGAACTAGTAGCTGACCCTGTTGATCCCCGACAGTCATGTAGACACGAAGACATCCATGCAAGAACGACTTACTGGACTTGAAAAACGGTTTGTGCAGGCTTGACGATACCTTGTACAGACCGAAGACATATGCGAAACTGAACATGGCAGAACTAATATCTGGCACATTTGTAAACCTTGAAAAATTCATCAGACACACAAAAGCCTGGTCACAGGATAACAGAGGCCTGTCCAAAACCAGGTATGACAAATTCCTGCAGCCCGACACAATACTCTCTAGATAGTGCCGGGCACTCTAGAAGTCAGGAGTTAGGGAATTGGTGCCAGGAAGATGGTGCTTGGAGCTTGGAAGTTGATTCCAGGCATTCGGGACCGGGCGCCGATAGGAAGCACTGGTCCTGGAGGGATCATGGTGCTTTCTTAGTTGGAGCCCAAGTAAGGACTATCAACAGAGCATTCAGAAGAGATATCAACAGAGCATTCAGAAGAGATCTCCTCTCATCATTCCAAGGAAGACAGACTGGAGAAGAGATTGATGAAAACACTGTGAAACTGTAGGAAGGCTGAGAGATGAGGCTAGCCTCCTTACTGGTTGACAGAAACAGAAAACGGCATGCGTCATGCGTATCTTCAGTGGCTGTGAAGAACCAAAAACCATTACGGTACAGTATTTACTGCTGTGCCTTAAACCTAGGAACTGGATGAAAACTAAAGGAAGAATACCAAAACCCTCCTATGAAGTTTGTCAAACTTGAATAACAACTCTGTGAAAGACAGAGTCCCTGTAGACTCATCCACTAATGTTCCAAGATTTGACACTGACATCCCAAAGGCCGACTCTTGAGACGAGACTGTAATGTAAGCTGATTACTACTGTGTATTAGAGCTGTCTCTTCCAGAGATCCAAAGAAAAGGGCGGAAAACACTTTCAAGTTATCTCCACTGTTCTTGTCCACACCGGACAGAACTAAGACACTCCGAGGATATGCCTCTCGATAACTGCCAGTCCTCTATCTTCTTAACCAGTACTCCTGTTCAGTCAAGAAAGACCCTATTTCAAAACCCTGACACGATCCTCGACAAGTAGGTCCAAGTTCTGTCGAAGCACCAGAGGGAGGAAAGACAAAAGGCATTAGCCATATTACCCAATCAAAGAAAATCAAACTTTCAACTCCCTGAGAGACTCCCAGGGGGACGAAGAAAATGCTAGAGAAGGGAGCTTCTACAACCAGCTCACAAATTCCAGACACAACAGTCCTTATCTGTAAATGACAGGACTCTGAGACACTATTTGTTTCAAAAAGGAAGTAGTGTCAGTTCATCTTGAGCCTTTAGGAGAAAGTGAAACATACTGAAGAGAGACAAAACACTTGTGGGGTGGTTGTACAGCCTGGTACTGAAGAGATGGCACCGGATGCCTGACAGTTGGTGCCAAACTGCAGGTGGACACAGGTGAACACTCAAGACACTAGATGCTAGACACTGAGCACTCAGATCCCAATGGGCATGCTCGGACACTTCAGCAGCTGAAGCGAGCATTCTCAGTGGCCTGGAATCACTAGAAAAAATGCTGTCGACACCACTAGCCCACATGACTGGGCGCTCAGACACTCAGCAGCCGAAACGAGCCTCTTCAGTGACTGAGAATCACTAGAAAACACACCATCAGCACTTCTACAGTGAAAGCACATCCTTATGGACGTCCTTCCAATGTCTGTCCATCAACACCTGCAGACATGCTCGACCGAGGAGGCAACTACCCGGGGACAAACCCCTTCGGAGTCCCATGGGCTTCCAGTATGCCTCCTCCAGTATGCCTCCTCCTGGTGCATAAGAGTCTGACTGGGGCTGAGTAGGAGATCTGATGGGCTGGACAGCTACCTCCTTCATTACAAACCTGTCCATGCTTGGGACTGCACAACAAGCTCAACTGAGGGGGCAACTACCGGTGAGTAACTGCCCCACCCCCTCCCCTCCAGACCTCCCTTGGAATAACAGTATGCCTCCTCCCTGGTGGATGGGAGTCTGAAAGGGACCTTTGTCTAGGAGCATTGGGGGACGAGTAGCCACCTCCTCCACTGCACAACACTTCAATACAAGGTTAACTTTTGTTAACCCAGACAGAAGACTGGCAATGGCATGGAAAGGAAGTGAGGGAGCCAGGCGCGGGAGCAAGTGGAAATAAAACGGCTAGTAGCAGGAGAGTTGGTACCAAACAACCAGGAACTGGCGCTGCGTGCTCCCAGGTGCCCGGCGAGGTAGCAGCTCAGGAGCCAAGAACTTGGGAGCTGGTGAGCACTCCTGGGTGATCAGCGCCAATTCTCAGCTGTCAAGAAACGTCACTTCTTCCAAAAGCCCAGAGCCACCAACACAAGCACAAATTCTCTCCTTACTACATTCTGTCCTTACAAATTCTCTCCTTACTACATTCTCTCCTAACTACATTCTGTCCTTACACTTTTTCAGTTCTCTGCAAAGGAAAGTGTAATAAAAAGATGTTTACCTAATTCTTTACTGAAAAAGGTTTGAAGTATCCTGAGTACCATCATACAGACATAATTCAACTCCTAACAAACATTATTTGAAAGTTGCAAATACAGCACTGTATGTATTTCATTACCAAAAACCGGTTCGGTAGCGAACGCAATGTTTACGTCTTATTACGATGCTCAGAAAAGGAAGGTGACCTTTAAAATATACAGACATATCTCAATTCCTATCAAATATTATTTGAAACTTATAGATATGGATTTCATTATCAAAATTATTGGTTCGGTAGCATACAATACTTACGTTTTATTGCGCTAATGAGCAAAGGTAGTAGTGAACACAACGTTTACGTTTAATCGGTAAATTACACTATTGGTAGTTACTCAGTTTGAATGCAATTTGCTACTGTAGCAAAATATGATACATTTGAATCATATTAATAACAAAAATATAATACCGATGCTGAAAGCTGTAGGCTTGGAGACTACCCGAAATCATCGATAATAATACAGCACCTAAAACCAGTCTCCAATCAGCATATTTAGGAATAAAGGTGCCTTTGACAATCGATGTTTACTTGTATGCCGGCAGAAACAGAATGAGGTTGTCTGCTAAATAGTTCCTGGTATTTCCGTTAGTGGGCGGGCCCCATCACGTGTACTTAACTTTGAAGCATTACCCACGAATTTTTTAATTTAAGCTACAGTGCAAGAGGAAACTATAGCTACGTAATTACTTGTTAAGTTACTTATACAAAAATGTCAATTTTACCAAGTTATGCATGTTTATCTGATTATTTTATTTTGTAAAATTATAATTACAGCTAACACAATATCATAACAGATAAGAACTAAAATCAGTAACAAATTCCCAGTATACTTCTTGTAAAATATTTACAAGATTTACTGAGATTGGGAGATGCAGTAACTTTTTGTATTGCACTTTTCTTTTCAAAATTACAATTATAGCTGACATACTATCATAAAAGATAAGAACTAAAACCAACAGCAATCCCTGGTTATTTATGAGTAAATAAATAAAAAGACATCCTGGAGCTGCAGACAGGCAGGACTTTCCCTGTGAAATCTGAAGGCATACTGATCGATGTCTCTCCCGTGCTATGATTATCCAAACCGAATGGTACGTAATATTAATACTCATATGAGTTGTCACGTCCATCACTCAAACGCCGTTATCGATACAGTACTCATATAAATATTCCCGTCCATTAAGGGTTAATAACAGTATCAAATACCAGAGTGAGGACTCTTTAAAAGAGTGGTAGCCCTTGATGGCAGCCTGGAATGATAAGCCTCTCCTGTTGAAACATTGCTGGAAAGCCTTCATGAATGGAGATTGAGGCAGCTGAAATTCTGGTGGCTTCTCACTTTGTGAGGCTCATGGAAGAGCTTTTACCAAAGTGTAAGGGCTCTTAGTTTGCAGGGCTTGTAACAAGTCCACCAAAAGGAGTGATTAGGTCTGGGATACAGGCATGCTGAGCCCAAAATGGGGCTCTGAAGGTTTGGAGACATTGCTGTATTGCCAGTTTGTTCATCACTGACTTGACTAAGAAGAGAGGAAATGCGTGAAGCACCACTTGTTACAGGAATTCATGAAAACATTGCTTGCCTAGGTTACACTGTTTGGTATGGCTGAGCAGTAGTTTGTAAGCTTGCAATTGAGGATGGTGGAATACAGCCTATGAGGGGAGCTCCCACTTTTTCCAAAGCCTACTGCAGATCTGATGTAGAGGCCATTTGGCCAGGTACCTGGTCCTGTCTAAGTGTCACATACCATACTGCATTCCCTGGGGTGTGCTGTATCTGGGGATGATATGACACTGTGATCTTTTGCCTGCTCTTTTGCCAATAACAGTATATCCACATCAGATTGGATTTTCACTTGAGATTTTGGTACTGGCTTCATTCCTAGGATCAGCCACCATGGTGGAATTGTCCAACATCCTGCAGACAGGTGGCTTTCAAATGACAACAAGGCTACCTGTTCCAGATATTTTATTTTATTGGCAGGCCCTTCCTCTCTTGCAAGCCATAGGGCAACATTTTGTGAAAAGTGCCACGGCCACACTTTCCCTTGAGGCATCTGTAAAGAGCAATATCTGTAGCAGGCCAAGACTGGGATCTCAACTCATAGGTTCTGCTTGTCTAGCAACCAAACTAGGTTTGCTAAAACCCACAAAGGGAAAAACAATGGTTGTCCAGCTGATCTGTGGAAAACTGCTACTGGTTCAGTTCCAGTTGAAGCAACCCTAGTCTGGATCTCCTGAGAGGATCTAGTTTTCCAATTAGTTCAGGTGATTAAGCAACCTTTGTCACACACCTTTGTCACACCTCTGCAGGCAGGGCTGAGGTTTTTAAGAGGTTTCAGGACGTATTGAAGCTTCTTCTCTGTTACTGATAGTGCCAGAATACTGATTCATCTTATTTCATTTCCAGATAGTTACCTTTGCTGGTGCCATATCCCACTTGAACCAGTTAATGGCTTGACCAAAATACTGGTACAGACTGATGAGCTAGAGGAGGCTGAAATGATCTGCCCATCTCTCAGGTGTCTCAGTAGCCTCCTGACATTTCTCCTGAGACTTCTGATAGCTGTTGCTATGGATGCTATCCTCTTGAAGTTAGAGATGATGCAGGGCAAAGGCTCTACAGCATGGAAAGATAAGAAAATGAAAAAACTATAAAATTTTCCCCATTACCAGGTCTAGACAGCATTATAAATAGGCAAGGTTGCCCTTGATATGGTTCAATTCCAGTGAATCAGACTCCCGGGAACATTTCCTGAAGGAAAGACTTATCACTGACAACTGGCAGGAATAATGGTTGGGTGCGGCTAGTAGTCTCTTCAATGAAGTTGTAGGTAACTGAAAGAATTTAGCCAGGTGTGGTGGCTTCTGTCCCCATTATCTTGCTGACAGCATGCTGAAGAAGGGGAACATCTTTTTGACATATCCATCCAATTTTGTTGTTCCCTGACTTCAAGAGCCTGAAGATGGCAGACATTAAGGACCCAAACCTCTCTTGGATCCTATCCAATTGGTTAGGTAGATTATTAAGAGTTTAGATTTCACCACTGCGAGTCACTTGTCAGCTCAACTCTCTTTTGCTAGTACTAGTTTCTAAGCAACAGGATCTACAGGAACTCATAAATGTTCCCTGCACCCTCTTATTCCTGGAGTAGATAATCATATACATCAGCAATCACGACCAGGCAGCCTTTATTATTACCCCTTCCTGTCCTGTGATAACCAAAGATGACCTACTCACCCAAGGGTTTTAGCATGTGAGAGAGACCACCTATCTAAAAATGTTCCTTTGGTCAGTGCAGGAGGAGAGAGCAAGCTCATCAACATTCAGTGCCGCTTTTGGTGGAGGCTTGACTGGGGAAATTCTTGAATCACTAGTTGGAGACTTGACGCAGACCCACATACGAGTCACTCTTTGATCTAAAATTGAGGTTATCAGTTGCCTTGTCTGGAGACAAACTCTCCATTAACATCAGAACCTAGCTAGGAACTTCTTGTCTTTATAAGAGAGAGGCGATTGGTGAAGGCTATATTTATTCTTAAAGCCCTAGAAAGACGGAGAACAGTTATTGACCATAGTTCTCGCATACATCTCTTGAAGCCAACACCTTTTCGTAGTATATCAGTCCTTCCAACAGCTAACACCTTTCCTCAGTAAAGTTGCTCCATTCAGACAAGTGACTTTTCAGCATCCCAGGAATTGACTGACGCATAGTTTCATGTCTAAAACCAGAGGTCTCGGAGGATTTTTCTCTGGTTTAGCTGGCAAGGACAGGTATTCCAGTTGCAGATAGTGTTTTGGCTGACCACAGCCCCACGTCTTTATTCATGTCATGGCTAAAAAGTTAATTATCAGAATAGGTTCATAGAGGAGGCATTATGTACTACCTTGACAAATGGCTGATTGTGGCGTCTTCCTCTGCAAAACTTCTAGAATATCTCGCTTACCTCATCAGCCTGACCATCAACTGGGACAAGTTGGACCAAACACCAGCAAGAGGTAATTTGTCTAGAAATGGCAATACTGTAAATACATTTCTTACACAAGCACAACCCCAGGTCCATAGAGATACTAGTTACTCACTGCCTGTTCAGACTAAGGTCTCTGCAGCTGAAACTCATGGTCCTCTGAAAATCATCCAGATATGTAAGAGTTAAGTGTTCCTGCTCCACATTCACTGCTCTTTACGGACTGGTTTTTTTAATGCCAGGCCTATAGACACAAATAGAAAAGAGCATGCGCACAAATGTTCTAGTCAAATTCACCAACTGTCTGATAACATGATAACTCTGATGTTGGACAATTTCACAAGGGCTTGTCTCAAGAAAGCAGGTGGCACCATATCTCGTGTGATATGCCTACTGATAGTGAATATTCTGTTGTGGGCAAAGGATTAATGCCCTGATACAATGTGGTACCTGCAAAGTTGGACATACAGAACCAACTGTTCCCTGCATCATGAGATTTGCAGCATTCCTTGAGAGCAGTGGGGAACTATCTTATTACTGTTCAGACCAGGCAGCACGGGCAAGCAAAGCTATTAAGGCTCCCTGGGATAATCTGAGACATTTCCAACCAATCTTCAACAGCCCAGGGCTGAAAAACTACAGTAATCCAGCACCCTGGGCTGAAAAACTATGGTAGTCCAGCAATGTCCACATGAACCTCAGAGCCATACTTTGGTAGCAGCAAGCCTGGTTCCCAGATCTCCCAAGCACCCTTCCAGAATGGAAGATACCAGCAGAATCTCTCAAGTTATCTTCATGCATGGAAGTTACTGTGACAAGTCAAGGGGGAGGCTATCTCGACTAGTCAAGAGAGGCTTCATGAATCAGGCTGAGGGTATTTCAACTGTGGCAAGCAATCTGCAGCAAGCTATAACAGGCTTTGTGGACTGTTCTGTGGTAGGTATGGCTCTGCTCCACCTGGTATCTATTATGCAAATACAGGATACCAGACCTTTCTCTGCAAATATCAGAGAAAGTTTCCATCATCAAGGGCTACCTCTCTGTCCTCTACCAAGTGTCTGAGAGCTGGGCACCAACCTGGCCTCTTTAAGTTTTGTAGGATGTGCCATCCTTCTGAGAGAAAAGCTCTAACAATTTTTCTTTTGCGTTAAAACATCGGTCTAGTTGAGTGTTCACGCCCATGAAGAGTGCTTCTCTAGAGGATCTTTCAATTCCATGATCACATTTTTCGGAGCACTGGCCTCAGCTAGGTGGGTGCGTCACTTACACCCTCTAGCTAGCTTTCTTAACATGTATTACTAACAATAACAAAATTACATCATCTATAATTATGGAAGTGTATACGTAGTACTGTATATTATTTTCACAACCTGCTTCTTTCCAAAGTTTTGTACTTTGCTATCAACTTTTAAAGAGGATTTCCCAAGCCTGAAAAAGTGAAAGGGGGAGGGGTGAGTTAGGAAGGCTTGTCTCTAAAACATCTTCCAAAAGGAATCGTGTAATAAGCCATTTGTTAAGAGTTAGAAACACTGGAAAAGTTCATTAAACCAGCTACACAAGTTGAAAAGAATAATAATTTTGTAATAAATGAAAATCACTTACAACTAATTCAATCTGTAATTGAATCAATAGTACATAATGTATACAGTAATCCAAACTCCAGTTTAGGTTGATGATATGACAAATTCGAGTGCTGTACAGTACCCTTTTAACTGATATTATCCCAGAGCTGTTATCTATTGCTATTACTTTCCCATCTGGTACTGTACATAGGCAGCTGTAGTAAGGTCTTTACTTCATACGTATCAATACAAAATTTTATTATGTCTAGTTTTAAGGACACAAACCATTGGCCTAATCTTTCTGACTGGATGCATGTGCATCAATTTAAGAATGTTTCAAAATGGAAAAGCTTTTACATACTTATTTGTTTATTTGGGGCCCTCCATTATGTACATGACATTTCTAAATTTGAGGCATCATTTCCTCTCCTTGGTGATCAATCATTTTCCTTGGTAAATAAGGTTAATCAACTGTGTAATTGTGGCTGTGACTATTATTAATATATATTTATATTATTATATTATTATAATTATATTTATTATATTTATTATTATTATTATTATTATTATATTACTATATTATATATTATTATTATTATTATTATTTGAAGGGAGTAGACCCTCTTTTATACAGGTCTTATTAAAAAGGATGGCTGTATTATGCGAATTTATCTTATATAGTGTCTTTTCTATCCTCCTTATGATTCGCTTTTCAGGCTCAGCGATGTTAGTCAGTAACTGGCTGATATTCATGTTGGAAAAGGACACTGTCCTTTTCCAACATGAATATCAGCCAGTTACTGACTAACATCGCTGAGCCTGAAAAGCAAATCATAAGGAGGATAGAAAAGACACTATATAAGATAAATATTATTATTATTATTATTATTATTATTATTATTATTATTATTATTATTACAGTAGAACCTTGGTTCTCGACGCTAATTCGTTCCAGAAGAAGTGTCGAGATTCGATTTTGTCGAATTCTGAGTTAATTTCTCCCATAAGAAATAACTGAAAATGGATTAATCCATTCCTGACCACCAGTCATTGCCCCAACCTTGCCTTTTTATACAAAACTTTACACAAATTACAATTAAATAGGTTCAGAGTTGAATAACTTACCGTATCAGAAGCACTTTTTACATTTTTAAATGCATACTGTATCAAAAAAGTTGGCCTATGACCAATGCGGCCGTATTACTGATGATATACCGAGAGCCATAGGCTAGGCTAAGTAGCCTTATAGGCACTACCAGAATGTACTGCAACAGGTACACATGAAAACCGTTGTTAATAATGATAACATTGAAAAACAAGCCATATTATCACATGAAATTAATAATACAGTATTTATAAACCAAATTACTGTATGTCTGTTATCATAAAATTAAGAAAAATTTCCGAAATTACGTCGGAACTCGGCAGCTTGTGGCAGATATAAACAAACCAGAGCGCCGCCCTGGTGGCGATATAAACAAACCAGAGCGCCGCCCTGGTGGTGTACCGCTGTACTAATTACATAAACATATCTGCCACAAGCTGCCGAGTTCTGACGTAATCTCGGAAATTTTTCTTAATTTTATGATAATAGACATACAGTAATTCGGTTTATAAATACTGTATTATTAATTTCATGTGATATGGCTTGTTTTTCAACAGCAGCAGCATGTGTGGGCTTTAAATGCTTTTAAATAAGCATGGGAAGAACGCCACCAACAACGCCAACTAGCAGCAGCCGCCCGAAACTCTTTTTTTCTACAAACATCATATGATTCATCGGGTCGGATTCCGGTTTGTTGTTTGAACTCCGACGCAAAATTTACTCAACATTTCGTGTTGAAATCCGATTATTTGGAGTTCTAGTACAGTCGAGGACCGGGGTTCTACTGTATTATGATTACAATTATTATATTATGGTTATGATTATTATATTATTATTATGATTATTATATTATTATTATAATATAGTTGAACAAGCCAACTGACAATTTATTTAGCTCCTGCAATGTGCCTGTGACAGTTTCTAATAAGGCAATAGTTTGTGTTTATGAAACAAAACCTTACTTTTCAAAACCTCCATTATATTTCAGATACAAATACTGAAAGGGATAAAATATGTTTGTTTCCTCAGCCCATAGAAAAAAAAAAACCTGTTTCCATGCCCTTAGAAAAAATAAACAAACCCTACCCCTACACCCACCAGTAAGACCTAACATTACCAGAAATTAAAACATCTGCATTACTAAAATTTATAGTGAAACTTCATAGCCTACTGCAATTAAAAAACAAAATACTAAAGAAAAATACCTGCTGAGAGTTTTTTGACATCATTTACATGCTGTTTTGGATCTTTCTTGAAATACTGCCGTTTCACTTCATTAACATTCTTGTAACTTTCCAGGACAAATTCAAAGTTGCGACGGTTATTATAAATGGGATTCTTGCATCGTGGGCAACATATCATTCCTATTTCATGATTACTTTGTGAGATCCAGCTTTGTAACCCAGTGGCTTCAATGACATGTCCACAGTCTTCTAAAAGAACAAATCTGAAAAATATATCAGGGAAAACAATTTATATAGAAGCAGATAAGTATATAACGTTCTTTAAAAGATTAAACTTTAAAAAACCTTTACAAGCAGAATATGACAATTACCGAGTAAATCTGCGCAGAATATGACAATTACTGAGTCAATCTGCAAAGTATAAACCAAATAAAACTACTGTGCAGTGGGCATCCACATGCCAACGATTCATTGTAAACAGTTTTTCAAATTCTTCCAAAGAAAATGTTCAGAGGTGTTGCAATTTGTTTTAAAATGTGAGGAGACACTACACTTGTATCTGAGGGATAGGCATTTGAATACAGAAATGCTTTGTTCTCAAGAGGATATAAACCATCACCTTTTAGGAATATCCTTCAGCACGAGCCAGTGGTAAGAGGGCAAGTGGGGAAACCCATCTGCCTGACCTCACCTAGCACTTACTCTTTAGCCAACATTAAGTGAGAATGTCGTGCTATGTAGCACTTACTCTTTAGTCCACATTAAGTGAGAATGTCGTGCTATGCTCATGCCGTGCTATGCTCATGCCAACTGCCAAGTTGAAACTGGTTTCATCTTTTTTTTTTTTTTAATATGCATAGTGTTTGTTTTTCGTTCAACATGGATTTGAAAAAATAAACAAGGGAAAAGTGTAAAGGATGTAATTGAGAGTTTAGAAGCTCTATGACTTTGGTGAGTGTATCTAAAAGTAAGCAACTAGTCTGTACTCAGTAACAGTGAACCCAGATATGCATTTGGTATCAAGCACACCATCCTCTTGATTACTTGCTTGGAAGAACTAAACTCATGGATGGAGTAGGGTAAACAAACAAAAGCCCTCTCACAAGAAGTTCCATCGGACTTCGTGTGTCTTCCTTCATAGCGGTTAGTGACCTGTTGGGGCATCTGCCATAGGTAGGGTTGACACAGGGTTCTCCAAAATACGCTCATGAACTAGTGTTGTCCTATTTACTTTGGAAACATGAGAAATGTCCCACTCTCTTCCATTCTTTCCCCATGCTTGCAATTCTGGAATGCATTTCCAAAATGTTGTGTGGATGACTTTGTTCTCTGCACGCACGCATGCATACTGCTGTTCTCTGCACGCACGCATGCATACTGCTCAGGTGTGCATCGTACCTCTCTTTCTAAGCATCCATATATTCCTGCTCAAGGGCATGAGCTGAGAAGGACGATCACCAGAGGCTGACCAACGTACCTTGTTCCCACTGAAGGAAACACAGGCTAAGTCACCTGTATGTGACATGCTTCTCCACAGATGAATGTGACTGAGGATTACTTGGAAGTACTGAGCTGGTTGCTCCTGTCAATGCAGGAATTGCACTGAAACTTCCCTGAGACTGGTAACATGCAAGTCCAAAGTAAAGACTAACAACTGCCAAGCTGTGATATCTATAATCATGCCCAGGTATGTTCCCAGCTGCTTAGAAGGTTCCTAGCAATGGATTGCTCAGTAGTAAAAGACTATATGTAGTCAAAACTTGCCTCGAGAAGAGAGAAGACACCATGTTACGTCCTCTCAAGACATGTAAGTCAGCAACCTCCTGAACTTCACCTTTCTCATCCTCAGAAGAGATGCCTGTAACAATGAAGTTACAAAAACCAAGAAGCCCCCATGGCTTCTGACTCCACAGCCAAGAAAGTGTACCTTCTTATCAGATTTTACCAAATGGAGGTTACTGGTTAGTCCAGAGACAAACAAGTCCAACTGCAGGGGTATGCTCTAGAGTTTACTCTGGCATGTAACTGGTGGGAAAGTAGGTTGCTCAACCTGCCAGACAGCAGGGAACCTAGTCAACTGTTAACCTGAGCTAAGATGTCATGAGGAAGCAGTACCCATACCAGTCAGAATAAGTGCTTTGCTTCCTGAAACAGCCTAAAACACACACTAATGATGAGATGGGCTCAACAGGGTGGTAGTAGTTCCTTCCCAGAGATCTCAACAGGGTGGTAGTAATTCCTTCCCTGAGATCATTAAGCTCGCATCTCCAATCCCCAAAAAAAGTGCTCACCCTTAGTCCAATGGAACTTCTTGTGAGGGGCTTCCGAGACCTCCTTTCTTCCCCCACGAGGAAGAAGAGCTGGACAACGAGGAGAAAATGACACATTCTTGTGTTTCCTCACCTTACTTTGTCCAAGTGTCATACTCTCTTCAGCTAAGTAAAAGATATGTCAAGGCAGGAAGTAGCACTGGGTTCTTGTGTGTGTACCTACCCAGATATATGAATAGGTTAAGAGTCTAGGACAGTTCTCGTGTTTCACAAGTAAACAGAAAGACTGGTTCATAAGCATGCTCAAGAGAACCCTGCATCAACTCCACCTGAAGCAAATGTCTGCTGCCAGGTGTGTGAAAAATGTCATCAACACCTGGAAGAGACGGGCACTTTTATGTTCAATGGAACTTCTTGCAAGAGAGCTTCCAAGACTACTACTTCCCTAGGATGGAAGAGGAGGAGGAAGAGATCAACACTGAGGAGGAAGACTTGCATTTCTTCCCCTTACTCTGTCCGTGAGTTGTACATCTCCTAATGGAGCAGAGTTTGAAGGAATGTGACTTGCACCCCACTAAATTCAAGGATATAAAGCAGCTTAATGACATAAGGCAGCTCAACACCCCCAAAATGTTCTTTGCACCTTTCGTTGTACACTTTTCTTGTTCAAATTCATGTCGTACAAAAACCCCCAACATCATACATAAAATAACAAAATTTTAGTTCCAACTCAGTAGCTGACAAAGCAGCAAGATATCCTCACTAAATGGTGGCTCTTATGCATTCTCAAAATAACTTGGAAAAAATTATTTGCAACAATTAAAGCAAGGCAAACTTCCAGAAAATGAGAAATTTTAGTGGCATGCAAATGAATTTGCTAATGAAAACCAATGGTAACATATTTTGAATTTGAATAAGATCACAATAGTAAGTAATGGCCTAATAACAATTAAGACATGTTTACCTACATAACTCAATATATTTATAATTGAATAAAACTTTGGATATATCATGGGGATATACTTGCCTGGCATCTTCCTCGTCTTCAGACCCAAACAATATTTCTGTGAGTGCTTCTTGATCACAAATGCGACAGAGGGGAGGGCAAGGATCCCCACAGTATCCGACACAAGGATGACCACACTTTAATTTTTTGGGACATGGTAGCTCACAAAGTTTCCCAGAGCACTTTTCCCCACAGATATTTCCACACTTCTGATGCTTACAAGCCCTATGGCACTTCTCCTGTTAATATCAATTAATAATTTTTTACAATTTTATAATAAAATAAACCTACAATCAATACAAGGCATGCAGAATCTTTTATCAAAATGTTGTAGTATTCCTAACAATTGTTGATAATGCTATCCTAGAAATACTCTAAAGATGCTGTCACTGGTCTATACAATAAGGGAATAAAAATAATATGCTGCCAATAAGAATAAGCTCTGAGGAGCAAAGACTATTAAATGACATAGTTGAGGACAAAATACATAACATGCAGAAATGTAAGGATAGAAGAATTGAGAAAATATGATGTAAAAGCCCTGGAAAAGGCTAGGGAAGTAAAAAAAAATTCAGAGGAGTATTAATGATCAGAGTGAAAAGACCTTGAAAGAGATGAGAAAGAAAATGAAGACGAGTTTCACAAAAAGGGTTCAATTAGAATCAATACAATACGGAACTTTAGCACAGGATGTTGGCACTGCGATAAATTGGACCTTGAAAAGTCAATATGGAAACTACTATCATTTCACAGTACCTGTGCATCTGATATCCAACCCCGTCTCTTACGACGCTCCTGATTGGCCATTGATCAGCCAGTCACGGCTGGAAACTCATCACACTGTTCCAGCCGTCACCGAGTAAACATCTACACTGCAACCTCTCCTCATAAAATGTCTTTCAAAAGTTATAACTTTCATTACACCTCAGTTTTACCCGAAGAAAAGTAGTGTTTCTCAATTTCATCACTAAACATCATCAAGCCAGTGATTTAAGGATTACAGTATAATGATGTATGAATTATGTACTTCAGTAAACTTAATGCTAAAACATGTACAGTGAAATAAACATGAAATTTTTAATATAAAATATATTCTTTCATTCCTTACATGACATCGCAGTGCATTTATCATTTATCGTCTTGTGTTTCATACAATATCGTAGCTTAAACGTCATGGATGACAATGCTACCAAAAATTCATAGGTAGGGCTATCAATCTGAAAATAACAAGCAAAAGATCAAGAATATTAAAATGAGTGGGGATGCACGCAGACAAGATACTCATGTTATTTCACTATACAGTACATATTTTAGCATTAAGTTTACTGAAGACATAATTCATTATCATTATAATCCTTAAATCATTGGCTTGACGATGTTTAGTGATGAAATTGAGAAACATTAATTTTCTTCAGGTAAAACTGAGGTGTAATGAAAGTTATAACTTTTGAAGGACATATTTCATGGGGAGAGGTCCCAGTGTAGATGCTTACTTGGTGACAGCTGGTACAGACTGATGAGTTTCCAGCCCTGTGACTGGCTGATCAATGGCCAATCAGGAGCATCGTAAGAGACAGGGTTAGATATCAGACACACGGGTGGCGTGAATTAATAATAGTACAAGGCTGAGGACAATTATGAGTATTCATTCTCAAGTACCGAATTATTGAAAATAAAGGATTTTGACATATCACTGGAGACCAAAAAACCTCCTGCACAAAAATCGGGAAAATACATGATATACTAACAATAAGAGATGTAAATTATGAAGCACTGGTTGTTAAAACTGGAGACATACTACCTCAGCAACATCCAACAGCACAAAAGAGAATGACTGAACAAGAATGTCATGCATTACCGATGCTAATTTGCAGTTCAAAAAACTGAGTAAAGCAGTAGCACTATAATTTTCAGGAGGGAATTACATGAGGTTACAAGATCTGAAAGGTACTGCACTGATTCAGTTGTTTTCACAGGAGTTATTTAAAAGTAGTATTGCTTATCAGAAGATTAATGGTCTTGGAATAGGCACAATCATTATCAGTAAATAAACGAACTACAATGGCATTATATAAAAATCTTATTAGCGGAAGAAACATTGGATAAGTGAAATCAGTGTCCAACATAAGAATGACACCATACAGAATGTAAAACTAGAAAAATTGTGGACATGAAGTAATTACCTAAGGTCATTTTTTGTTACAAAGCTCAAAGCCTAGCTCTAGAAGAAGTGAAGTGTGCCTGACACTGTGTGGGCATGACACTTAAGGAATAGGAATCTTGATTAGGTATTATGCCAATACTTGGCTAATTGCCAATGATGAGCAGACTTAATAACCTCTTATACTGAGGAGAGCTACAATGTAAAATACACATCAGTGAAACTATAATAACTGTCAATAATGGACAGATTTTCTAGTCTATCTCATTAAATCATAGATAAGACAATAGCACAGGGAACCAAACAAGGCTCAACTCTAGGGATCTGGCCTTCTGGCAAGGAACAAAAAACCTGTAGTACAGACTGTACTTGAAAATATTCTAGATTTCCAACAGCTAACAGGAATTCCACAAAGTCTTCGGCCTCAAGTAACCTCTACTGTAAACCTTACCATTCAATTTTGGAAGTTAATCTATAAATATATCACATCTAATATGGTAGCCTGGCAAAAAACCATCAGCATAATGTGGATGTTATGTACAGAAGTCTGGCAAGTTGAGGTTAAGCCAAGGTGTTACTGGCTACATTTTCTTGCCAGCCTTATGTTGATAAGCTCCATTATGGGTTTCCCTCCTGGCTTTTAATAACATCTTCTCCTGGCTAGACAGAACATTGAACTGGCAGCTTGTAACTTAAAAGTGACTTACAAATCTGTGAATGCAGTAAACACTCAGAAAGACCCTGAACACCCCCCCCCCACCAACAACAAAACCACCCCATGGATATCAAGTGACCACTTTCTACCTTGCTAGATTGATCTGAAAATTTGTCTGCAAGGCAAAGCAGGGGGTGCTTTTAGCTATTCAGTGGTTAAAACAATAAACAGAGGTAGTTGGTTGGACAGCAAGCTGGAAGAAAGCAAAAGGCTAATCGTGGGTACAGCTAAGAAACGAGAGATGCTGCAAACATCCTTCAGTAATGCCTGCAGTGTACTGTACCAAAGAGGTGCACTGACAGCACAAAACACCAACAGGGGCTACCAAGGTAAAGCTAATCTGCTTACTATGTTAACACCACAGGCCTCTGTGGCATCTTTTAAATTTTTGGAAGTTCTTTCAAGTTTTTGGAAGTTCATGTGCAGCCTTTGTCTTACAAACAGCTGGTTCCTTTTTGTTGTTAGTCAGTATGCTCCACAGCCTTTGTTTGATGTATCTGTGACTGTTAATATCTCAGGCAAAAGAAGGGTCAGTGGTAATGACTGGTAATATCCAAGGGGAGAGAGGGGGTCAGCAGTACTCCAATTAACAGGTGTCTTGAATCCTAACAACACTGGAGATACCTGAGAAACATCATCTGAGGAGGCAACTAGGTTACAGTTGAAAAAACTGTATCAGCGAGCACCTAAGACCAAGCTTTTTTTTGAGAAGAGACGTGGAAAAAGTGAAATGAAATGCAAATAATTAAAAGGTGAAAAATAACCTTATCACACAATACATAATAAACTCGTCAGAAACAACAGTACTGGCTAATCGACGTTTTTCCCATTAACAAAATTAAACCTAATTTATCAACATCAAAAACGTGAAAGTTTTCAAATACCCAGGAATACAATTAAGAAAATGCTGACACTTGTTAACAGTTGCAAATTAAGCACTTTTTCCAGAAAACAAGCAGTAATCACTGTACTTACACAGGAACTTAATGTGTAAAAATAAAAAAGTAAACTAAGGTGGAAAAGAAAAAAAATGAATTAAGATCAACAAGCTTTAGGTAATAGAACAACAATTGCATGAACAGTGTAGGGAATTTTGCTCAATTGTTGAAGCCTTACAGACGTGTCAAGTTAAGGAGGGGCCTTGTGTGTGTCTAAGGATGCAGGTAGAAAATACATCGTTCGGAGGGGCCTTGTGTGTGTGTCTAAGGATCCTGGTAGTAAATATACTGTTCTATATGTATTTATCTTTTTATTTTTTTATCTATTTTTTTTCTAACAAGACTGCAGTCCAAAATATTCAAAAGACCATGAATAAGGGCTTTACATATGATACAAGTTTGTGGGCTCTATGGAAGATACAAATTTAAGGCAAAACAAACTTTTTTTTTTTTTTTTTTTTTTTTTTTTGCCTACCTGACATGGACTACATGGGTCACCACACTTCTTCGTACAGCGGCTATGAGCACATTTCATTGGGCATGCTGCCTGACACGGAGGACATGCACTGCTACAATCCGCTTTACATCTGAAAAAAGAAATGGAGGTAAAATCTGGAATAAAATCACAACTATTGTAATACTTTGCTATGCTGAATATATGAAAAACACACGCCCACCCAGTTGCAGATAATTAACAAAACATCAAGCTTGTCATTTACTAGAAGTGACTGTTTTCCACTTCTTCCAAAAACAATAACAAATGGATACATAACTTAATTTCTTTCTAACTAACTACTTGAACCATCCCCAATTACTTATGTGAAGAGAAAATTTTGCTGTACCACAGGTATAAGGGAAAATGCATGAATTTGCAAAATTCCTTGACAAAACATTGAAAATTAATTCTAGAAACTATTATCAAGACCAAAATCTAGTGTGCCATCTGGATTAAAAAGATTAAATCCACTAGTAGGTCAAAGAAAACAACACAAAAATCACATTTCCCAAACGATGAATAACTTATTAATGAAAAGTATCTTTCATCTGGTTCCTACCGAACGAATACCTTAAAAAGGAAAAACCTATCTTTCATATGGTCCCCCAACAAGGATACCCTAAAAATTAAAAAAAATATTTTTCATCTGGTATTTCTGCTTCCAAACTGTCCCCCAAATTAGACAACTTTCAAATTAACCAAAAATAGACCGCCAACTTTTGGAAATCAAGACTAGTGATACAAAGGAACATGATCTTGAAAGCTACTACTTATACTTCAACTTATCTGTACCATTTTTTTTTTTTATAACAAGCCTTTTATCATAAAATAACCTTTAAATGCGTGGAATACATCCAGACACCGAGGTAAAGGATTTAAAAGCCAGCAGTTCCAGCATGCAAACTTATCTAGTCTCGGCGAGTAGCAGATATGCCACAATTCTTTCCACGACTTTTCAGCACTTCTGTCATGTCAAGAAATGTGCCATTTCATTTCCACTGTATTTGCACTTACAGTACTCTCATATTGTGTGATGTGCTGGCAAGTCTTGGGGTTCAGCTGACCGTCCATTACTTGGGATGTTTTTATTGTCAAAATCAGATAATTTTGACAGCAAATTTAAGAGACCCTGCAGTATTAATTGCTTGAGGTCACGTTCCCTTACTACTGCTTACAAAGCCAACAGTAATAAATGGTTTTTATGCCATCCACTGAGCCTGGCTACATTGGTTTGTGTTTTTCATCCATTCCCATTGGCCTCTTCCTTAGGCTACCTTGTTTCCCTTCAAGAATCCAATCCTTTGGCCAAAACATGTGCAAGTCAAGCAATCTGCTTTGGTGGCCTAATTAACTACCTTGTTTCACCCCATGACGCATTACATTAACATGGTCTCAAAATATCCCCGTTTTACAAGAAAAAAAAAACTACTTTTTATATACCCATCCAACATGATAACACATATGTAAGTAGTTTCCCAACAGCCCAAAAGCCACGCTGTCTAACTTCTTGTGAGTTTCTGACCAGGTCACAGCTCGAGATATTCGAAGATTTTTGGAATGGAATGGCAGACAGAGTTTAGGACATTGGCCAAGTGCTGGGACCCTTGAGGTCATTTGGGTTGAAGGGATACTGCAAAGAATTAGTTAAAGATTACAGTGCACTGCATGATGTGCACTGACAGGACTACCCCCTAGGGGGAACTTGTTCATGATTCTGTCACTTTTTCATTTTTCATTCATATCAAGCAATCAAAAACTAACTCCTTCCTAATTAAATTATTCTTATTGTTCTGTGAAATATTAACCCAAAATTTTCAGACTGATTCTCAACTTAGGACTGTGCCATCACCAATTCAGAGGTACATTTCAGAATGCCTTTGGTATGCACTCCCCTTCATGCTTTTGTCCAGAGGCCTCAAGTTTCTTACGCATTTAATGAATGTTTTTAAATCTGTAGTCTTTGGGTTTCATTGTTGGTTTCCTATCTACCAATGAATTCTAGGGTGTTAGCTTTTGTATTCAGGGTATTTTCCAGTCAGTGTTCCCTTACACTGTTAGTTTTAGTATTCAGAATAGTCAATAGCTGGTTCACAACCAAGCAAGTGGAGAGGGGGGGAGACAAGCCAGTCCACCTTGCTGCTGGTCTCAAGCCCAGATAAATGGGCAGAGTTGCTGCCTGGTCTAGCCAACCGAGTATGAAAACAGTGGCAAAAACTAAATAATTTAATGAATCTCGAGTCTATAATTGGATGCTATAGGGTTAGCATACCCCGTAAGTGACGCGCTGCAGTATCCCGACAGCAACGAAAAATATGCAAAGGGTACCGCAGAAGTCACGACTGCAGCTAAAGAAGTTAGTGAGGAGACAGGATTGGAAAACAAAAGGAAAGATGAGAACTGGAAATTGGAATGTTGGTAGCCTCACAGGAAAGAAAAGAGTTGGTTGATGTCATGCACAAAACGAAAATTGTGATTCTATGTATACAAGAGACCAAATGGAAAAAGTGCAAGAACGCTTGGAGAAGAGTATAAAGTTTACAACATGGGGAGATACAAGGTGAAATGGGGTAGAAATTTATTCTCCATCCAGATCTGCAGGAGAATGTCACAGAGGTAGAGCGTATCAGTGGCAGGCTCATGGGCTTAAAGTTTGTGAAAGATAAGAGTACAGTATGTCATTTCATCTCGGCATACGCCCCTCAACAAGGGTGTAGTGAAGAGGAAGAGGAGGAGTTCAAGAGGGAAATTAGAAGAATATATAGAGAGAGTTACAAGAAGTGAACTATTAGTGTTATCAGAGGACACGAATGCCCATGTAGGCGAGAGTTCTGATGGCTTTGAAGGAATACATGGAGGAAGAGGTTCTGGAAGAAGAAACCAGGAATGTGATAGATTGTTGAATTAGCAGAAGCTATGAATCTGGTAGTCCTGAATACTCAGTCTGAGAAAAGGAGAAGTCATCTGGTAACATACAAAAGTGGTTAAATTGAGACAAATTGATTATATTTTGGTTAGGAAGGAAGACAAGAAAATCATTACGGATTGTAAGGTTATTCCACATGAATCTGTTGGAGCTCAACATAAACTGGTACTGACACCTTTCAGGTTGAAAGCAGTAGGGAAAAGAAAAGCCCCAGCCAGGAATAGGAGGATCAAACCATGGAAGCTGATGGGGAAGAAGGCAAGAGAGTTCAGAAGTGGAAAGAGCCGGAGAAGAGAGATATGTAAATGAAATCTCAGAATTGCCTGAAGAGATATGGGATAATATGACAGGGATTGTGGTTCCAGCAGCAGCAGAGGTGTGGGAGTGGTAAGCAGCAATAGGAAAGAGAAACACTGTGATGGACTCATGAGGTTCTAAAAGCTGTGAAAGAAAAGTACAGCCAGAGGAGGGTGGGAAGAAGATAACTACCAAACAAGAGAGAAGTATAGACGAACAAAGTGGGAAACAAAGAGAAAGGTAGTGATCGCATAGGGAGAAGCCACGAGACAGTGGTATGAGAAGATGGGAACACCAGAGGGAGAAAAGATAATCTACAGAATTGCAGCAGCCAGAATAAAAGATAGGCAGGATGTAGGAGAGGTAGGAATTATTAAAGATGAAAATGGAAATATCTTAATTGAGGAAGAGGTCGTGAGATGATGGAAAGAATATTTTTTACAACTGTTAAACACTAAGAATGAGTGTGAATAACTGGAAAATGCTCCTCCAGTACAAGGACCAACAGCAAAAATGAGAGAGAGTGAAGTCGAGAATGCTATAAAGGAAAAGTAAATAAAGCTGCAGGAAAGAGTTAACAATAAATGATTAAAGCATGGGGTCATCTAGGCAAAGAATGGGTGCACACATTATTGGAAAAAATCTGGGATGTAGAGGAAATGCCAAGGGACTGGAACAACAGTTGGGTGATTAAAATGTATAGCCAAGGGACTGGAACGATAGTGGGATGATTAAAATGTATAAACAAAGAGGAGACGTGTTAAACTGTGGGAACTACAGAGGAATAAAGCTTTTGGAGCATGTACTCAAGATACTAGAAAGAATAGCAGAAGGGAGGTTGAGAAAATTGACAGATACACATGAGCAGCAAGTTTGGGTTTATGAAAGGAAGGAGCACAGTGGATGCTATTTTTATAGTAAGACAAGTCCAAGATAAATATTTACAAGGACAGGAAAGTTTACGTTTTGTGGATCTTGAAAAGGCGTATGACAGGGTACCAAGATGAGTAGTTTATTGGTGTTTGCAAAAGAGAGGAGTAACAGAGAAGTTGGTTAGGTTAGTGAAGACGATGTATGAAGGGGCAAGAACCAGTATACAGACAAAATATGGGGAGACTGAGGCATTCCAGCCTCCATCAGGGATCAGCTCTGAGTCCATTCTTGTTCCTCGTTGTTGTAGACACTTTGACATCAGATTTAAGGAGCAACACACAACTGTGGGAACTGATGTTTCCTGATGAATTAGTGAAAGCAGGAGTTTTATCTACAGCGAAAATGGAGGGACTGGAGTTGTTTTAGACAAGAAAATGCCACCGAGGCTCAAAATGAAGATTTGTAAGACAGTTATCAGGCCCATACTATTATATGGCCAGAAACTTGGGCATTTCAGAGGAAAGAGGAGGGACTGTGAGAGAGAAATGAGACGAGGATGGTGAGACGGATTACTGGAATATCACTACTGTACAGGAAAGGTGGGAGAATCAAGATATAAGAAGAATGTGTAGTATATGTAATGTAAACGAAGTGTTTAGCATTAAGATGTTAAGAGATGTAAAGTAACTTTTAATCTTGTTCATTCCTTATTTCTTTTTTCATACCGCTCATGCACTGGTTTGAATTTACTGCTCTGGTCATGCTCTTTTCCTTCTATGTTTTAAATACAAAGGGCCTGCATTTATATTCTTTGTGTTGAAAATTTATGTTACTGTTAAGTTACTTGGTATGTCTACTTTCAGTGCATATTCTTGGTGTCCTGTTCTTATTACTGAGCTGGTTCCACTTGTTACCACTATAATTACCATGATAATTTTTTAAGCAAAGAGTGTGAGGTGACCAGTCACACTATACCTATTCAAAGACTAAGTAAATAACAATAGAGCATCTAACTTCCAAATTTAAAACAATAATGTTTAAGCATTCTAAACAACCACTGATTTGGCAAACCAATTTTAAAAGATGCTTTATGTACTCATCCAAACCCAATTATATTCAAAGAAAGAAATTTTGATTTTGAACATGATTTTTTATGACAAAAGACCACAGAAAGTTATATTATAAACTACATTATACAACTGCTTAAGAGTACTTACATATGACCACAAACCAGTGGCCTTTCACACTTTTCCATGCATGCTCTGTGGAGACGGCCTTGTAAGCATGTACCGCATTGTCCTTTGCATCGGTGATCACAATCTAACAAAGCACCACAAGGCTCTGAACAGTAAACCGACGACTCCTCTTCAGTAACTGAAAAAGCAAAATATTATGAAAGCAATGTACACATTTTTGGACTTTCTCCTAAAATAATATTGCCCACAGGAACCAGGAGCGACCAAAAGGCTTTTCTTAAAGTATTGATAAATTACATTTCATCAATAACCTGGAATTATGTACTTTCCTCATGAGCTTTGTCAATTTGAGAAAATCTACAAATAATATATACTATATATGTCTATATAATATATATACTGTATGTTTATATATACAGTACATATAACAACTCATATTCACAATGTTGCACAATTTGAGCTTTGCATGGCATACACCATATTATTTATACCTCCAATCCAACGCTGTTAACACCCAGAAAAAGTCTTCAATTTTTCCTCGAAAGACGATATTTCAAGTGTTCTCGCTTTCAAGAGGGAGCCCATTGTACAGACTTGCAATGCAAATTTAAAAGCTCTAAATGCAGTACGTGAAGTGCATCTTGGCTCAACTTGAAACAATTTGTAGCTAATCTTGTGTTGATTCCTTCCGTAAGCTGTATTATATACCGAGTCTTTCAAATTTTCAGACACCGTCTTGATAGCTGGACGAGTCATTACACACATTTTAACATTATCCAAGTTTTTTTTTTTTTTTTTTTTTTTTTTTAAACAGTGAGCCAGTGCAACTCAACCAATCCAGAGGTTATCCTGTTCCCAGGTGACACATGTCTTACTAATCTTGGCACTCTTATTTAATTTTTCAGCTTCCTATGTTAGATCCTCGGTAGAATACAAGAGCTGCAGTAGTACACTTCTGAGTACTACTGCAATAATTTTTTTTTTTTTTTTTTTTTTTTTATAGAACACTCAACAGGATATTTATCAACAAAAGCAACATTTCTAAGATGATGGCCAGAAACCCTTGTACACAGGTACTTTATTAGCAATCAGAACTAGATTACTACTTATATTTAACCAAATATTACCCATGTTTCTCAAGGTATTTTCCTTAAACATAAATTCAGTTTCATTTTCATTAAATTTTAATGCTTAAAGTTCATCAATTCTTACCAATGGTAAGAACACAATTTAGAATGGCATGTCTCTTCAACATCGTTTACAGAGAAACAGAATTTAGGGTAGAATACACTTAGTACACCCATCTTTATGGTGTTTTGTATAAGGAATAGGAGTTTCTAATCTGGACACAGGTATCTGTCACACAGGTAGTCTTTTAAATAATCAAAGGATTCTTCAATGATTCTAGTGGAGTGTATATTATTTAGAAATTCATACACTGCCATCAAAGTAGCGCAGAGAACCATATTTGCCCTTGTTCATCGTTTCCAACAGATCATAAAACACAGAACATACTAAAGTGTGTATCTGTAGAATATAACTGTCTACAAGCTAACTTACTGTCCTGCAAACCATTTAAACATTCCAGATGACTAGTTAGTTGCTCATGAATAACTTATTCCTACACACTGGACATTTCAATGTTCACTATTATATCAATAAGGCATTAAAAATTTTTCACTTCAACAAAGCCAGACAAATATTGAACGGACATTTTAATGTTCACTATTATATCAATAAGGCATTAAAAATTTTTCACTTCAACAAAGCCAGACAAATATTGAATTATGTATAGTATACTAAACAGACACGAGTTCATCAAGATGACATTTACATCTGGGGTATTAATTGGAACTGCACTCACTATGAACATGCTTTCCCAGACTGAGTACCCCGTCTTACAATGATCTCTTTTTTTTCTTTACTCCTATGAATTGCATGGCATTCCTCTAGTAAACATTACAAATTACGCATAACGAACTATATTACCCACTACTCAGCCTATCTCTAATATGCAAACTCAGTTATGCAAGAAATTGAAAGGGGTCAGTGTTTGTGTATTCTGAGTTTGGTGAGGAATTACTGTAGTTTGTTTCTTGTGATTCAGTGTGGTCTTTCAAATAAACGGTATACAGTAATGCTATACCAGTTTTTGGTAGTAGTTTTTTTTTTTATCTAATTGAAAAAATATTACATACTAAAGAAGTTCCCTTAACAGTACAGGCAGTCCCCAGTTTACAACGGGTCTGGCTTACGACGTTCCGAGGTTACGACGCTTTTCAAATATATTCATCAGAAATGATTTCCCGGTTTACGACGCATGTTCCAGGGTTACGACAGAAGAAATATGGCTCCAAAACGACAGGATAATCAAAATTTGAAGGTTTTATTGATGAAAAACTCAATAAAAATGCAGTTTACATCGTTTTCAATTCACCAAAAGCATTAAAAGTAAGGTTTTCTTAGGATTTTTCACGATTTTCGACGATTTTTCGGCTTACGACGATTTTCGGTTTACGACGCGGCGTAAAAACGGAACCCCCGTCGTAAACCGGGGACTGCCTGTATAAACACGTTTTTTTGATAGTGTAGCCAGTGTTCATCTTCAAAGGAGTTACACTTTTAAGGTTACCCCAGGGCCCCATAAGACAGAACAATTACAAAGTTTTCTCTACAGTTGGTCTCGGCCAGAACAGTGCTCGTTGGCACAGTGATAGAATATAATGGACTCGGGATAGGACAGGAGGGCTGTAACACCTACAGCGACTACCTCAGCTCTCTACGTCTCACTCACACAGATGTGACACCATATTTCCACCACCTTCATTACACTGGTCTGTCCAAGAGTTCATTAGTCCTCTGGTTGTGCTCCAGAAATTGTGTTACAACTATGCATTTCTCACTTTTGTGCTTTCCCTCATTAAGACCAATCAAGCTAAGTACCACTTAGTTTTAAGACCCAGTGAAAAGCTTCAGTTCCTTAAAATTTTAATGGGCAGGTTTATATTGGTTTAAAATTGGAGCCAGTAGGCCTCTTGCAAGGCCCGAAGTTAGTAGTAGATCACTAGGCTACTTGTAATTGCCGTCTTCAATATGTTTATTTTTTGTCTCATTTACAGCTAATAAATTACAACAAATGTTTAAATTACAACATGTGTTTTTGGTACTTTAGCTTTCAATAGCATTCATTACCAAAATGAGGACCACACAGTACTTGGGTACTGGAGAAGGCTGATTTTTCAAAAGCATGTTGGCTGGTGTTTATATGTTAAAAAAAGATTCTGATGCACTAGGAAGAATTTCTCCTGGAGAGATAAATACCTGGAGTCTTTATGCTGGCCAAGGGACACCTACTCTCAGTACAAGTGGAGATGAACTTTTGACAAGATAGTTGGGAAGGGTGGTATATAAGGGATTTCCCAGCCTTTGCCCTCATTGATGTTAGCTGTACATACACTAGCTGTGTCTTCCTTTATCATGAGAACCACGCTCTTTCAGGAAGAACTCCCTCCAAGTTAAGAAGGCTGGCACTGATAGCAGTGGCATTAATATCTGTGTGACAACTCAGACTGACAACAATGAGAGTTTGGTGCACAAGAAGGGGGGGGCAAGCAGTAGTTTAGGCCGTTTAGCTTAAACCTTGGTCATGATGTCTTGTCCCTAGGCTACTAGTGCCTTAAATTTAGCAATGGATGAGATTAGATCTTAATTCTTCCTAAATGAAAGAGAAAAGATTGGAGGAAACCCCAAAAGAAGACAATATATCAACCCATGAATGACACAACTAAGTTGAATATGTGTTTTAGGTTTTTAGTCACTAGGCACTGATTTACAAATAAAATTTTGTTGCAAACAAGAGCATGGAGAAAACCTTGAGATGTTATAGCCTTTTAAGAAAGGTGATATGAGACAACACACACACTAAGTGTAGTTCTTGCATGAAAGATTACCATAAGATTCGAGGGACTTATTAAAACTCTGACAATGTAGGCCACCTTATTTTACCCCATTTCACCCTGTGACAGCACCAATGAGGAAGTTATGTTATCTGAATGACCAAGATCAATTTCAGTGGCACCAATACAATGCCAACCAAAGTATTTTGCCAACTGGAGTGCACTTAGATGTATTTGCTATACGGACACAAAATGTGGTTGAAAATCATGCATTAGCCATTTCTAAGACTCGACTAAATGATGATGATGATGGTATTTATCATTATTAGTTTAATAAGACAACTGAGTCATATTTATAGACTTTTAAAAGGCCTGTCCAAAAGATTTGTTTTATAAGAAATAAGTTGGGGTGCCTGGTGGAAAGAGACTAAAGGAAACATATTATATGTTAAGTAAAAGGCAGAGAGATTGAAGTTGGGGCCAAAGCTATGCTACAGAAAATATTCTTTGGTGCCACATTAGCAGCATAGCTGTGAATGCCAAGTGGCTGAGGCATTTTTCCTAAATTCCAGATGATAAAAGCAAGGTGAAAGAAGATTACAAACTATCTTCTTTTCTAGCACAGACATTTATGTCAAAGTCTTGTTACTCATTAGGGTCAAACGAGCGACAACACATAATGACTTCAGTCAATTACAAAAAATTATGAATTACCAGATTCGTTTAGAGAATTCAAGACCCTTTCTCTACTTAAAGAATGCACTGCGTTGTGTTATAAAGATTTCCATAAAAGGACATAACATATTATATTATGTTTTACCCATAAATTATTACTTACTAGTTTTTATATGATGTTATTGACGCATTTGCCGGGTTTGGATTACAATAGGCACGGGTAAACCACGATACCACTAATATATATTCAATTTACTCAGTCATGGAATCCCACGCGTGATATGCATATCCCAAGCGAATGTCCCGATCAAGGCAAATCAAATATATGATACTTATCCAAACTTCGGCTGATTCATCCATCTACTTCATTAAACGCTGGGAAGGAACGACATGTTTAATCCAATCGAAGCGAAATTCTGTTCACTTAAATATTACTAAATCCTCCGGCTACCTAACCACACATTACAAAGTTGAGGAACGAACCGAGTGCGGTCCGCGTGTCCACCTCTCACTATGAAAATAATTCGTTCGCTCTCTCACCCATACCCACGACTTTGGCCTCGTCCATTCACGCTTATTACAACTAAATATAAATTAAACATTCATTTGTACACAAACCTGCACATCTCCACTTGACACCACACGATATAAAAGAACACTTTTCATATACAACATAAACAGATATTCAATAACAATTGATTTTCCATGTCATTATTGTAAGTAACGACACAAAGTGTGGCTAGAAGGGAACTAAACGGTAACAGGAGTGAGTGAAGAGCGGAAGAACAACATACCTGAAAACTACATCAGACAAATCTGTAGGACTGTGCTTCACACTAAAAGTGAGGTGAGACAAATGGGCTTATGGAATTTACAAGGTACCTTTCATCGTTGGGCCCGTAAGATTATAACCTTTGTCAATTCTTAATTGGTCATTCATCCATAGTTATAATAAGCTTTGGTAAAGCAATAATTACACTAGTCTTTGATAAAATCCTGGGTGTTATTTTTCTTGGCAATTTTATTAATCTTTTTACATCAGAAATCCACACAATCAGCAAGGATATATTTTTTTCTCTCACCTTTGTTAAGAAGATGGCATGGTAACTTTATGACATGACCTCTGGGACACTTGTAGTTTGACAGGACACGAGCCATGCACTGGGTACTGCATGGATCCTTGCAGCGTGCTTGGCATTTATGGCCACAAGGTAAATCCAGTGTGCATCTTCCACTGCAGTCTGACTTCTCTGCAGGTTTACCACACTCAACCTAAATGCACACAAAAAATTATATTAGCAAAATTCTGGCATGGATTGCTGGGGTAAGTTTGCTAACACATGATTAGTGCAAAAGGATAAATTTTCACTCACAATTCCTGTACTAATAGCAAAATGTCCCTCAAATGGTTTACCATGTGCTCCCAATATTGATCAAATGAATTTGATCCTCTTGCACTACATAGCCTACAATTACACAGTTATAATAAAGTGTGTTAAATTTAAAAAAAAAAAAAAAAAAATCTTGTATGAAACCCATCTTTTATTACACTGGTTCACTTGCAAATCCTACAATTACACAGTTATAATAAAGTGTGTTAAATTTAAAAAAAAAAAAAAAAAAATCTTGTATGAAACCCATCTTTCATTACACTGGTTCACTTGCAAATCCTATGCATGCCATTCCCAAATAACAATTATCAGAGGATTCTCTGCCATGCAGCTTGCAGCAGGGCAACTCAACCCTCCAGTTATATGATGATTAGAAACTTGCTTTCCATGAAGGCAAGGCATGGTTGCAAGAGACAGGGCGTGCTGGGAGACTTAATTAAAAATGTTGGGTTTGTAATACAAAAATATATTTTCAAAAATTACATTTCATTGTTCACCATCTTTAGAAAGGATATTTAAGATGCTAAAAAAAAAAAAAAACACTCAATAGCTAACTGGAAAGGTTAGATTGGCAATTCATAGGCTGGCTTGATAGCAAAAGAATAAAGTGCTCTGAAACAGAGAGTTAAAGATGTAAAGCTCAAAACCCTGTGCGTGTTGTAAAATAAGAGGTCTGCATTTGCAAGTCATAAGGAATGCCACAAAATTTTCTACAGACCGGGGAAAGTTTCATTTGGTTTAAGAGTATTATAATCCCAGACTATGTTTTAATTACAGTCTCACCTGTACTATGTGCTGACATTCTGGAACAGGTTTTCCCACCCTGACTCGACAGTCACCGCATGGATCCTTACACAACTTTGGGCAATGATGTCCACATGGTAAGATTCGTTTACACTTCTTTTCACAAATTATTTCATCCACTTGTGTAGAACAATACACTTTATTTGTATGACCACAAGGAGCTTTTTTATTTGCAGGCAAATAACACAGACCACAGTCTTCAAAGCACAATCTTTTACATTTATGGTTATCAGAGCACCCATCTGGTGACCGTGGACATGGCTGATCACACATGTATCCCAAATGATCAGGATCATATAGAACATGGCAATTTCTTTTGCACATATGACCACATGGTAGGCGAATGTCACAAGGTACAGGGCACTTAAATTTACCAGGGTCAACGTGACAAGCCATAAATGCCTTATGTTGACAATCAGGGAGTACTTTTTCAACACGTGTTGGACACAGGTGCTTTTCATTGTAAGTACTGCATTGTACACCATGGGTATGTCCACATGAAAGGGTCTTAGGAATTTGGACAATACAAGGATTGCATTCTTCCCAGCATCTCTGTGGGCAAGGATGTTTTCTTTCACATGGCACTAGAGGACAAGGTAAGGGACATTTGACTTGTAAATGTTCAGAATCTAATATATGACAGGTCTTTGGACATTTGTGGCCACATTTTGGCAGCAGGCCAGAACAAGGTTTCGTACATCCTCCTTCAGGGTGGTTGAATAAAATCTCCTTGCCAGAGGATACCAGACTTACATCATCTGGATGATTTTCACATTTAATTGCAAGTGAACTGCCAATAGCCTCAGCAACCTCAAGATCTGATTGAATCTTTTTCCACAACGCACTGTTTTCTTGAAGTTGTTCCATGTTTCCAGTGATATAGAGTCCATGTTTAGCACGAGAAAGTGCCACACAGATACGGTTCTCAGTTCGCAAAAAGCCAACTTTACCTTCTTCATTACTTCGGACAAGAGAGAGCAAAATTATGTTGCTCTCTTCACCCTGAAAATTATCTACAACACTAATTCTCACTCCACTGCACTCCACATATTGTCGCTGCAACTGCAAACAGAAAAATAAATTGTTAGTACAAATCCACAATTTTGTTGCAATAGCAAACAGAAAAGTCAGTTGTTGGTAAAACATCACTTTTGTTGCAATAGCAAACAGAAAAGTCAGTTGTTAGTAAAACATCTTAAAATTTACATAGAATTAAAAAACCAATACTCCAGAACAATCATTTTTCAGACTACTGTACAGTATATGTGCTCACTTACAAAAAAAAAAAAAAGGGGCAGATTAAAAGTCAGTTGTTAGTAAAACATCTTAAAATTTACATAGAATTATAAAACCAATACTCCAGAACAATCATTTTTCAGACTACTGTACAGTATATGTGCTCACTTACAAAAAAAAAAAAAAAGGCAGATTAAAAGTTAAAACAGCAAAATTTTGTTTTATAAATTAAAACCACTTCCTTACTACTGCCAAATACTTTGGTTCTAAAGTGTTCAGTTATAAATTAGTACAAGATTTTATTCACTTAAGGAGCAAGACAACTTCCACAACCTGGGAAAATTTTCCAAATTCTCTGAAACCCCTAATTAGCATGAAGCTTTTATGCAAAACTGATGGGTGTATGGCCAACTGAAAGGAAGGGCAGGAGGGAGGGGGAACCTAAGTGTATGGGCAAGACATACTCGGTAAAAACACACACACACGTTTCTTCCTTGCAGAAATCATTGCTTTGTCTTGCAAACCAGAATTCGTTTTCACCACCTCTTCAGTCACGTCTATGCATACATCATGGTCCCAAGTATTCCTAGGGTTTAACAGTCTTTTATCTAACACACAAAAATAACAGAAGTCTCACAGCCCATGTGCCAACAGGGCCCTCTGGTGTCACTCAATTGCTTTCTTTACTTTTTGTGAACCTACAGCACTGGTAACAGCTTTGCTGCACAGATTCCCTGGTTGACTTCCTCCAAACACCATAATATGCCGTTAGAACTTTTATTTTTCCATTTTTCATAATCCAATCATCATTTATACCCTTTCTCAATGTAGTGCTCTACTTATGTAACAAAAAAGATGCTCCTGAAAGCTCCTACTGTTTAGTCACAATGTTGTCTTCATGCATTACCCTATTCATATCGTGCAACTAACCCCTACCCTATTCATATCGTGCAACTAACCCCAAGTAATTAGTAATTTAATTTTGCACTGTTTGCTTCATTCCACTCTATGTCAAAGTGTTTCTGTGCTCATCCCACATTTCATCATTCTGTAGATTTTGATTGAGATTTTATGCATCTAGTGTTTACCCTTAAATATCTATCACCATTCTGTAAATTTGGTAATGGTTCTATAGGTCGAGCGTTTACCTATTACTACCTCATGAGGTTCTCACTTTCATTGAGAACACCTTTTCTTTTTCTCTTTCCTGTTGAGATGATTAAGTTTACTGTTGTTTATTTTTTCTTTACTTATTTACTTTGTAATCTTTTTTATTATGCATCCAAGGCATTACCGATCTGCTTTGTTATCACTTGGCAGGCTGTTTTTTGTAATGTTTGCATTTAACATGCAAGTACTGTACAGGTATTCCCTTACGGGAGAGCTCATCTGCAAGTTCAATTGGTTGTATAAAAAAAAGTTAGCCATCATGTACAGCAGTTAACCTATGGTATATGGCAATGTGCAGTAATAAACCTTTCCTGTTAAGACAGTTTTGGCTTTTTACTGGTTATGGATGTACAGCACAGAGTGAAGAGATTATGAATGAAAATGTATGGGAAATGCTGGGCACATGATCTGATGATTACAGCAGGCACTGAAGAAGAATTGCAAAAAAGGTTACAGAGTGGCAGGAATCTCTTGAAGGGCAGGGAGGGGATAGGTTATTTGTGCAGGACAGAGAAGCCAACATTTGAAACAGGTAGAGAATTTCAAATAGAGATCTATTTTAAGCTACTAAGGTGGGTGTGAAGTTGTAGGTGAATGTAGGATACCAGCAGCTTAGAGGACATGGAGGGAGGTGGCATGGTAGTACTGTGCCATAATCATACCAGTGATCATAGGCGTACCGGCCAGGGGGGCAGGCGGGGCAATGCTGAAGTTCAGGCAAATCGGTCGAGATATTCGGGCATTCGGGGAAGGAATTTTTTACTTTATATAAAAAAAATAATAATGAATAAAAAAAATAAAATAACATGAGTAAAAGTAAAAATACAGGTAAACTTGTCGGGCAAATGGTTGAGATATTTGGGCTTTCGGGAAAGCTTTTTTTTTATTTTTTTAATAAGCATAAGAATAAAAATAAATATAAACCTGTACTAGTAACCAAATAATAAATAATCGCATGTGAATTACCATTACAATTGAGAGTATATAAGTAATATATATGGTACTTGGAGAATATGTTAGAAGCTAATACTATGAACAAATATGTCGTGCAAGAGAGAGAGAGAGAGAAAGAGAGCCGCTCCAGTCTCACCACCATCAGCAGGCTGAAATGCATCCATTGCTGATTTCATGGTTAGAGAACAGGGTCTTGAAAAGTCCCTTTAAATCATTGTGCCGATGATTTCATTATAGTTTTCTGTTATATATCAAATATCGTTCAATATGTATTTATCATTAATTATCAACCATCGGCTACAGCTAGTGTACAGGAATATACGATATTCTAGCCATTAATTCCATAGAATTATTGCCAGATAATTTAGTTAGGCAACACACTTTGTAATGAATATAAAGGTACAACGAAGTACATGATAAAGATTAATGTAATAAGGAATGGTAATCAGTAGGGAAACTGTAATATTAGAAACTGAATACATAATAACATTCTAATGATAAGTCAATGTTATGGTCAGCAAAGTTACCATATGACAATGCTCTTATGCATTCTGGCTATACTGCTAGCGAAACAGGAAGCACAGCAGGCAGACAGTCGACACTCCTGTGACTCCTCTCTCGGTATTCCTTGTTTAATTATTTTTATGTGAGTAATATATGCTGTAGGTAAGAAAAAGAAACGTGTTTCCGTCTGTTAACTTTTCATTAAACCTTTTATAGATATAAAAAATGACTCTTCCAACTGGTATTGCATGTACTTCACAAAATGGAGCTGAGAATTGAGGATGTAATTGGCCAGTGCTATGATGGGGCATCTAACATGAGTGGCAAAGAGAAAGGTGTGGCTACAAGAGTGCAAGAGGTTGCACCCAAGGCCATCTCTGTCCACTGTTATGGGCACTTAACCTTGCACTGCAGGAAAACACTGTCATCAGGAATGCTCTTGGAGTTGCCCAGTCCATCCACAACTTCTTTAATACTTATAGGCGAGAGAATGTTCTCCATTCTGTACACATGCCAGATATTGACCCAACACCATACAGTCCATACATCAAATTGAAATCTCTCGGTGAGAGACGCTGGTCCTGTAGATGGGAGGCTGTGAAAGCTGTAGAGCAACAACCTGAGAGAATTCTACTTGCTCTAATTGAGTTGTCTAAGGAAAAAGATGCCAAAACTTCTGTGGATGCAAGGGTCTTGTCAAAGCTATGCTTAAGTTCCAGGTCATCATTGGCTTGCACACTTTAAAAGAGATCTTTTCCAACACAAATGCCTTGATGTGACGACTGCAAAGATCACTTGTGATGCTACACTAGAAACCCTCAAAAACTGCAGGGAGGAAGATAGGTTTTCTCTTATTTGGGAAAAAGCCAGAAAAACTACAACAAACATGACTGAAATTGCACCAGACATTGAAGAGGTGGAAAGAGCCAAAAGAAACCATCCAAGAGGCTGCAAACACTCTCAGGAGAACTCCTGAAGAACCCATCTCCTTTACAGGCCATCAAAGAGCCAGGATTGCTTACTATGATACCTCAGACAGAGTTCTCACCGAAATGAGAGAGAGATTTGCAAACAGGGATACACATATCCTGACATGCCTGGCAAAAATGATATTAGGGAATGCAGTAGAGGATGATTTCAAGGCAGTGTCTGAATTCTAGAATGTAGATCAACATCCTAATGGCTGAAACTGCCATTTTTCACAATCTGGAAGGCGTGGATTTGAATACTGCAAATAAAGTGATAAGGTATCTTTACTCAAATTCTCTGCGTGAAACTCTGCCACACTTCAGTGAGATGACAAAAACCTGGCAACCTTACCCGCAACATCTTGTTCAGCAGAGAGGTCTTCTCGTGCTTGACAAGACTCAAGACTTACCTTAGATCTGCTATGGGTCAGGATAGGGTCTCAGCATTAGGACTTCTCTGCACTGAAAGAGGTTATGTCAGCAGGATGGACATGAACACCAAAATAGATCTATTTGGCAAACGAAAGGGAAGGGACAAAATATTCTTTTAACGAAATGGAAGGGACAAAATATTCTCTTAATTTATCTCTAAATATGTTATAAATTGTATTTGTACAGGCTTGGAGCCATGATAATTTAATAGAAAAGTAATTAGTTACACATTTATGGAATTATACTTATAATTCTTTATTTCTATCAAATGGTAATTTTAACTGCAACAGAATTTTTTCAAATATGAAGTAACCTTCGGATGAGAATTATTCAAGCTAACATTAATTTCTGCAGGTCTAAAATTTTAGAAATATGTTTCATTTGTTGTTGTACTAAAGCTTTTACAACTTATTAATTTTGTTGTGTGAGTTAATTTTAAAAGGAGACCAAATTTCCATATTTTTTTATCTGCATTTTATTTTCTATGGTTATGTATTTTTAACTGTAATTTTTAATGCTTGAAATTAATTTTCATTGTATTTGTGTTTGAGTGCTTGAAATTAATTTTTATTGTATTTGTGTTTGAGAAGTTCCCTCATTGTAATTGTAGTTGTAATTTGATAATAGCACAGTTAATTATAACTGTAATTGTTATAATTCATATAAAGCATATGTATTTGCTCCAAGCCTGATTTGTATATATTTTCACAGTTGGTGATCTTGCTAGTCATGCCTTTTTTCATGAAAGATAATGTAAAAATAAATATTGATAGTCTGTTCCTTTTGTAAGTTGTGTAATATCTTAAAAGTTGCCTCGGCGTTATATTATTTGAATGAATTTCAGTTTAAAAGCATACATAAGAGGGTGCATGTATATAATCTGAATAAAGAATAGAATAACAGCTAAGTAGTTTTGCTAAACTTTTTCAAATTTGTACCTGCTGTACATAATTTAACAGCTGCTGGTATTTGTTACACAAATATGGTGATTAAAAAAAAGAGAGAAAAATCTTGTGATGTTTAAAATTTGGGCAATTTTGGTGTTGCCCTCCCAAATGAGCTTCACCTCGTATGCCCATGCCAGTGATGATGGGTATTAAGAAGGAAGGAGCAAAGGAAGCTGGAGCCGACAGAAATGAGGATGCCAAGGTGGATTTTGAGAATCACGCTGCATGAAAGGCTGGACAATGACGAAATCAGAAGTGTCAGATCGGTAAAGATTACCAGTCTGACAGTAAAGACAAAGATGGTACGGGCATGTGGTAAGGATGAGCATGGGAGGAGTGGAGAGAATTTTGGGTGGAACCTCTAAAAGAGATAGAAGGTCAAGGGAGGGGCGAAGGATTACTGTAGAGGGAGGACTTGGAGGAAGATGCTTTTTACAGGAACTGCTGGAGTAAGCTCATCAATCAAATGACCCGCTTAGCACTGGGATAATAATGGGGATGAGGAAGGCAACGAGTATTTTGTTTATATTAAAAAAAAAACTAATATTTCCTTGATCAAGTCACAGTAAAATACATGAAACAAAGTTTATATACCACACATACTGTGCAGAACTGACATTTTGTGCAAAAGCCATGGTCAACCGAGTGAAACTGTTGTTAAATTTCAGTCAACCATTCTTTAAAACAACAAAGAAACAGTCTCCACTTAGTCAATGGCATCTTTAATATGTCACACACACTTTCCACATTTTTATTTTAAATCTTTGTAAAGGCTTTATTAATTTGCATGCACAGTTACAAAAAAATGTGCAAATTTCTATAGATATTTTTTCATAAAAATGAATAAAAGAGTTTTCCTATGCTTGATATACACAATAAATATAAATACCTTCTTCAGCAGGAAGAACTGTCCTGTGTAAGGGGTCAGTACAGTTACGTCCTCTTCTGAATAACCCTGCAGCATCAAGTGACGACAAAGTGCCATGATCAGCTTCGCCTCATGTGAATTTGCCTTGGTGTTGCTGTCATTGCCACTCTGTAAAATAATGCACAACTAATCATAAGATTGATTCTCATAAAATGATGGTAAATTTCAAAATACATTGGACTTTTATTATTTGTCAATAGTTTTTCAGTCAGTGATCAAACAAACTGCCTTAGACTCAATACTACTGAGGAGGGAGACACAAGATTAAGGCCCAAAAATATAGAGCCATTCTACAAACAAGGCTGGCCAAGTTTAAAAGCAACTTTAGTGACTGGGATTAAGAAAATAGAGCATCTAAATGTCAATTTAATTACATTTAACAATTTTAACTACTGTGACATCTCCATAAGCTGAAATACCTGAGAGCCCAAAAATATTAATTAAAAGTAGATGGCTCTTTGTGGCGGAATTCTAACCCACAAACAAAACAACACTCACCCTGATCTTTGGTTGCTGGAGATGGGTAAAGGTCCACGGTCGCCAATCACAGCACACAGAAACCACAAAAACAAAATTTCAAACCGACCCTCCACCAACAACGAACAAACAAAAAAAAAGAAGAGACACATGAACCATTAATGTTGGTACCAAAAAAAACAGACGAACTTCCCGTTCACTTTCAAGGTTGGACCTCAACTGCCCAAGACTTCCCCAAAACCGAAAAACTCCCGACAGACCGACAGACAGCGCCGTAAAACGAACTCCAACAACCGAACCACTCACAACGACAATTACACTCGCTCTCTCTCTCTCTCTCTCTCTCTCTCTCTCTCTCTCTCTCTCTCTCTCTCTCTCTCTCTCTCACAAAACGTTGGGAAATGCTAAATAAAAACAAATTTCTTCATCCCTCTATATTTCTCCCCCCTTTTTAGCATTTCCCAACCAACACCTTTCACACCTCTTTCAAATCGCCTTACGCAACACCCATGGATGCTCACTAGCAGGTACTCTAGATCGCGTTCGCGGGCATGCAATCATTCTCTCAGACTCGCTCTCTCTTCCAGCAACATTCAGATTTACATTTTCTCCTCCATTCTCTCTCAGATTCACGCTATCTTCTTCACTATTACCACTCTCAATTTCATCCACAATCTCATCTATACCCTCTAACTCGTTCCCAAATACCTCCCCAATTCTTCAACTAACCCATCCCATTCGCTCATTGACCTTTCCAATTCTTGCAATGATTCATTCATGCTTTCAATCACTCGTATATTACTGCTACGCTCTCTTACTCTTATACTTTATTTCGCCTCAACCGTTCACTAACCCTACACGTTCAGTCAACTCAGTTATATCAAACCCGCATATGCTATACGTTCTATCCATACCATCCCATTCATCCGTATTAAACGCTTTATCACTCATTTCCACTTTGGCACTCACACCCCTATCACACCTTACGACCATTCAGTTTACTTACGTTCTTCCCTTTCTTACGTTTTTACCATACTCTATCAAAACAAATTGCTGATCCTCATGCAACAACCCCTCACGTACATGCATCACACGCACCGCTTGCATCCTGGAGGATCCACCCATTTGAACCCCCTACACACTCAGTTTCCCGAATTCGCTGTCATAGTCACCCTCTTACGTCTACATACACTTGATACATGCCCTTCCATTCCACATTCGACACACTTCGCTCTCGGTTCTGAACACATTCTCGCATAATGCCCATTCTTACCACAGTTGCCACATATTACATTCACTCGAGTACCCCTACAACCATTAGCAATATGACCCACCTGTCCGCACCTGTAGCATTTAACCCCCATCTTTCAGTACACTCCTTACCAAATGTCCTGATTGCCCACACCCGAAACACGCTCCTAAAGCCCACCTACACTCATTCTTTGTATGTCCTTCCTTTCCACATCTAAAACACTTCGCTCGACTTCCACTCACCGACTTTCCTTTGTACACTACTATCCCTAACCCGTCCAACCCGTTGTTCCCTTTACAAACCCATCATTCATCCTCACTGGCACCTCCACATTACTTGCTCTTACACTCCTATCTATTACACTATCGGCCATTCTCATTGGGCCCCTCAACACTGCATCCCTAAAGCTTCCAAACTCTGGCACTCTCTCATCTACCCCAGCCCTTACACTTACACTTCTACTCTCTTTTATAACCCTGTCAAGCTCATAATCTTCTACAATTTCCAAAATTTCTCCCCAAGTCAACCTTTCATTCATCCCATCTTTTCTTCTCCTTCCGCTTCAAGTTCACAAATTCTCTAACTCCATCTGGCACTGTCCCTAACAACTTCCGTACTAACTCCTTACATTCATCTATCCCATCATCCCCAAACTTCTTCCTTGCCAACGTCTCAGCCTACAAGCATACAGTGACAAGGTTTCCCCAGCTTTCATTCTTGCCTCATCAAATTCATTCTTCCTCTTATACTTAACACTTCGCTTTCATACGCCTCGCTTGCTCAACTAGTCTAGCTTTCACCTTGTCATACTCAACATCTCCCACACTCATAATAACCCTATACATATCAAGCAAAAATCCAGTCAAATATTCTCCTAATTCTCGTGCCCACACTCTCTTACTCTACCCGTACTTATCCTGACAAAACCTTTCATACTCCCTAAAGAAATCATGCACATCCCTACTTCCATACTCATTATACCTTTCACCGGGTACCTCCCTCACATACATAGCCTTTCTCACTTCTTTCTCACTTTCACTCTCACTTTCGCTACTTTCACTCTGTCCTTTCATACCCTCTTCCAAATACAAAGAGTCCACTTCCGCACTTACATTCATCTTACTCATTACACTCTTCTTCCCCTCTTTTATCCACTTTTATCCACTCACCTCCATCCACCTCACTATCACTACTGCCTTCACCCCTCTCCCTTCTTTCCTGCCTTTCCCACTTCCTTGCCCTTCTTACCAATTTCCTTTCCCTTTCCCTTCTTCCCTTTTTCCTCCCCTGACTTATCCTTACTTTCCCTCCGTTCCTTCCCTTGCTTTTCATTCCCTTTTCCTTACCCCTGCCTTTCATTCTCTCGTTTCTTACTTCCTATTTCCACATCACTTTCATCACTCACGCTTCCATTCACTTCTTCCTCCTTTTCTTTCTCTCTTGCCCCTTCACACGTTCCAGAGGACCTGCCTCCAACAGCCCCTTCTCTAAAACCACCCTTGAACCTACCTTTCATCATTTCTTCCACACTTTTCATCATTCCCTCCAACTTTTTATCCATCCTCTCTTCCATTCTCTCTTCTGACTCTTTCATCTCCCCCTTTCATTTCTTCTTTTGCACTTCTTAGCATTCCCTCCACCTCCTCCAACTGACTCCTCAATCTCTCATTCTCACCCCTCAACCACGAATTCTCCTCTCTCAACCTTACCAGTTCCTCTTCCATCCTTCTCTTCAGTCACACTACCAGCCACCAATCTCACTTGCAGCTGCAATACCAGCTGCCCCACGTTGGGCGCCAAATATTATGTGGCGGAATTCTAACCCACAAACAAAACAACACTCACGCTGATCTTCGGTTGCTGGAGATGGGTAAAGGTCCACGGTCGCCAATCACAGCACACAGAAACCACAAAAACAAAATTTCAAACCGACCCTCCACCAACAACGAACAAACAAAAAAAAGAAGAGACACATGAACCATTAATGTTGGTACCAAAAAAAAAACAGACAAACTTCCCGTTCACTTTCAAGGTTGGACCTCAACTGCCCAAGACTTCCCCAAAACCGAAAAACTCCCGACAGACCGACAGACAGACAGACAGCACCGTAAAACGAACTCCAACAACCGAACCACTCACAACGACAATTACACTCGCTCTCTCTCTCTCTCTCTCTCACAAAACGTTGGGAAATGCTAAATAAAAACAAATTTCTTCATCCCTCTATATCTTCATTTTCATTAAACATACATTCTTGTGGGGAAAGATAGGAAAATAGGTACAAGCTGTTCCTTTAAGGACCTCAACTTGACTAATTATGGGATTCCTTCCATGGCTTAGAGCACTAGCAAACCATCTTTAAAAAATTTTGTTCCGCAAATCATCTTTAAAAATTTTGTATCTGTAAAACATGATGATGTCAAGACTTCAAAGTCAACTTCAGTGCAAAACTCTCACCTGCACAGCTGTTTCCATTAGTTAGCTTTAAAGACACTCTGCCTTTACAAAAGACATTAGTTTTTGCTATCCAATGGAAATCCAAAGGAAAACCAACCTCTGATGTTTAAGCCTTATAATACCACCACCACCCTTTCAATCTGCTCAGTGTCCTTGCTGTCTTCCAGATTCTGGTTCTTTGTTGGTTATTTTTGGGGCTGGGATTACTTGAAGTGTTCATATCATACAATATTTCAATTCACATTAT
The DNA here is from genome assembly GCF_040412425.1 of Macrobrachium rosenbergii. NCBI lineage: Eukaryota > Metazoa > Arthropoda > Malacostraca > Decapoda > Palaemonidae > Macrobrachium > Macrobrachium rosenbergii. The sequence goes on from NC_089794.1 coordinate 38,509,439, forward strand.
ACACTCATGATCAATGATTCTTCAGCTTACCCTACTTCAGCTAATGAAAGGTCTCAACTGGAATGTTCTACCTTCAGAACTGTTACCCAACTTTGTTGGTTATTTTTGAGGCTGGGATTAATTGAAATGTTCATATTATAAACTTAATTGAAATGTTCATATTATAAACTATTTCAATTCACATTACACACTCATGATCAATGATTCTTCAGTTTACCCTACTTCAGCTAATGAAAGGTCTCAACTGGAATGTTCTACTTTCGGACAGGAACTGTTACCCAGTTTTTATCTTTCTCCTTTCTTTAAATAAACAGATACAAGCTTAGAAAAACAAAATTTTTTCAGGTCTTGCTACAAACATTAAATAACTAAATAAGTTGGTGTATGTCTAAAAAGGATGTAGTCCTGTCCAGCAAAATTCCCAATGCTGTTACTGTGGAGTACTTTGTGACCTGACGTCAGAATCCAAAATATAAAATCACATACCTTGTCCTCATGGTGTGTGTGAGTGATGAAAAAGACATCCTTCAGCAAGCCTTTAACATGTGGGTATTCATGAACAGATTCGTGATCTTTCAAGTTCGGATAGATGGATGGGACTAGCAACCGTGAAATGCTTGGTCGCATACGATGCTGGTACTCCAGTGTCTCATACCTGAAAAGTTGTGAACAAAACATATTTCCAATGGTCACTTCTAAATAGAAATAGGCTAAGTCTCAGGGTAGTACTGATAAATGAACTTCAAATTATACCATTTAATTTCCACTGGTCCTTAAAATTCCTAAATATATATAGAGTATATATCATTAAATATTTCTCCATCATTAAATTTCAATCAGCTGATCTGAATACTAATAAGTACTCCCAGCTATAACTACTTCCATTACATCACATTTTTTCCCTACATCAGCATTCCTTTTAAGCTGCAAGACTGATAATCATTAAATTCGAATTATCCTATGCATGGCATTAAGACCACCTTTTCAAAAACTATTGGTTACAAACTACAAGTGGTAACTGTGCTAAGGAGCATGGTTACAAAGCAGCAAAGAGAGTGGGACACCAACTATGGCAAAAGTGATACAGTAATGGAGGAAACAAGAACAGCTGTTACAAACTGCTACTAAGGGCAAACATAACCTTCTTTGTCAACACCCACATTGGTTAGGACTCGGGGAAGAGTTAAAAAACTGGATGATAAATGAAAGGAATTAGGAAAACTCAACTTTACCAAACTAATACATGAGGCGAAGAGATCAGAAGAAATAGGGAGCCAGTATTTTGCAGGAAAAGAAGGTTTGTATTACAGGTTTATGAAAAGGTAGCATTTACCACTGCTGCATTGCCAGTGAATTATAACTAAAATACTAAAATTCCATAATTTTGTAAAACAAAAAAAAAAAAAAAACATTGAAAATAACTTTTGAACTGGGCAAAAACAGTAATACGAGTATGAATGGTGTTCCTGTACCATTCAATGTACCATCCAACATTAGTATTAAAGGGCCTAAACAGTCATAGTAACAAACCAATTGTCATGAAATGACACACCAGGACCCCTAAGACCTGGTATGTTGTGCTGATGGTATAAAACCGGCCCTTTTCTAATATTGTTGGATTTCTGTTACATGGCAGGGCAAGGGAGAACACAGAATTTGTTGTTTTATATATTATGTAAACTTAACTGTATGGCAGCTTAACAGAAACTAAATATACATTGTAGATTTCAGTAAAAGGTAAACAGTAATAATTACAGTACTCAACAGTTTGAGTAAAAGGTACAATTATAATAAATACATTGTTACGCATAAATACAGTATGTAGTTATACAACTAATTACACCAAAGTGTAATTAGCAATCTCACACCTCCCCCCAAGGTGGCAGGTGCAATACAAGGATACCTGGCATCTTAAGGTCCTTATTTAGCATATGATTTCGAGTCCCATCTTATTTTTAAACGCTCTGGTGCCCGTGTCTGACGTCCACTACGTCGTACTGGTAAGGCAACTGTTAACTGAGTATCAGGCTTAGGTGATGTTGCAGGTGATCTACGATCTCCATATCCTGAAGCTTCACCACCCAACACCGAGATAGGCGGAGAAATAATGTCTCCTGGCAAAAAAGGGTGATGAGGTCGTAGGAACCTCCGATTTCTCCAATAGATGCGCCCACTCCCAGTCTTCACGAGGTAATCCCTCCTCGTGCCAATTCCGACCACAACTCCTGGTTTATCCCATCGTTTTGTCTTAGGGTCTTGCAGATCCACGTACATACCAAGGTTCAGCTTAGAGAGTGGTCTAGCAGTGGCATCATACTGTTCCTTTGCCTGCTGCCGAAGGTACTCAGCCTTTATGTCACATTCGTCAGCTGTACGTTGCCATTCTTTTGCAAATGAACGATGATGAGCAGGAATCTTGGAACGCAAAGGATGTCCAAACAAGATTTGCGCTGGAGATCTACCGTCCGCCCGTGGAGTAGTCCTGAGCTCAAGAAGCCCTCATGCGAACTCATCCTCATCCAGCTTGCCATTTCCTGTGGTCGTCAAAATCAACTTCTTGATAATCTTCACGGTAGCTTCGGCATGACCATTTGCTTTTGGATTATATGGCGATGTCACGCGGTGTTCCACCCCCCATCGTGCAAGGAAATGCCGCAGTGTTGATGAAGCGAACTGCGGTCCTCCATCCGTTTTCAGTATTACAGGCACACCTGTGTCTGAAAATATTGCCCTCAACAAACTAACTAGTTGAGCTGCAGAAGTTGATCCATTGCACGAAGATACATACGGCCAACCTGATAGGCGATCAACGTAACAAGAAATGTCTTGCCAGAGACATGAAAATAATCAGCAGACACAGACTCAAATACTCGACTTGGCAAGTCTTCCTGCATCAAAGGCTCATTCTGCTGACCTGGTAACAGCTCTCGGCAACGAGAACAAGACTTCACTGTATTCTCAACGTCCCTGTCAATCCCTGGCCAGTACACCGTCTGGCGTGCTCGACGCTTGTGCGGTCCACTCCTTGGTGAGCATCATGTAGACACTGCAAAGTTTTCGCTCGCAGGCTGCGAGGTATGAGAAGTCTAGGTCCATAAACTATCAAACCATCATCCATGGCCAGCATGTCCCGAATTCCCCAGTATGCTCGCAACTCTTCTGGTAAGCTATGCTTATGATCTGGAAATCCTTTCATTATTACATCTCTTAATGACAGATATTCACCATCATGTGCAGAAGCATCACGAATCTTATCCAGCGTCTGGTCCCGTAGAGGTGCTAACCTTATGCCCTCCTCACAAGTAGCTAATAAAGACAATACAACAGCAGTATGCAATGGATCTGCATCATCCAGCACATCACTGTCCTCAGCAAGGCTCTGAACTGGTGAACGAGAGAGTGCATCCGGCATGCTGTGACATTTCCCACTTTGCCACCGTGCAGCAAAAGTAAATCTGCAGTTTCATTCTCATACGCTGCAGTCGAGGATTCTCTATTTCTCCAAGAAGTTTTGAATTGAGAATAGGAATAAGTGGTCGATGGTCTTGAATTGAGAATAGGAATAAGTGGTCGATGGTCTACTACCAGGTCAAAATAAGGCAAACCAGCCAAGTAAACACTGCATTTCCTCACTGCCCAAAGTACAGCAGCCATCTCAACCTCAATTACGACATACCTAGTTTCCGCATCCGTTAGAAACCTGGATCCACACTGGATGAGCTTCCAAGCCTCTCCATGTTGTTGCAGCAAAACAAACCCCATACCATGTAACTTGGATGCGTCAGTTTGGAGCATAGTAGGTAAAGATGCATCAAAATGAGCTAAAACAGGAGGAGCTATGAGTGCTTCTTTAGTTTTCTCAAAAGCCACGTCATGCTGAGGGGTCCAGCACCACTCATTCCGAGGTTTAAGCAGGTCCCTGAGTGGCTGTGCAGCGGCTGCAATCGCAGAAGAAAAGCTCCCAAGCTGATTGGTTAAACCCATGAATGACCTGAGATCAGTGATATTTTGTGGCTTTGGAAATTCAGCTATAGCTCTCACCTTCCGAGAATCCACACTATAACCTTCATGATTTATACTGTAACCACAAAATTCAACATTAGGTTGAGCAAAGAAAATTTTGTCAGGATTTAAGGTTACTCCAAATTTGTCACATTTTTGCACAAGTGTGATCACATGGGCTAAGTGGTCACGGTAACTAGAATCATACACCAAAATATCATCAACAATTTTGACAGTGCGTGGAATATCTCCCAAAGCTTGATCTCCTCGACAATTGTACTCACCTCCAGATGATACAAGCCCCATTACAGCTAGTTTGAATTTGTAACGTCCCCAAGGTGTGATGAAGCAAGTAAGATCCTGATCTTCTTCAGCAATTTTGATTTGGAAGTATCCCATCTTCGCATCCAAAGTAGTGAACCACCTGGCTCCAGCATCCACAGACGATATAGCATTGTGAGGGGATCGAACTGGATATGTAGGTCTGCGCACGTAGCGGTTAAGTCTTGTAAGGTCCACACACAACCGCACACCACCCATCTTCTTTGCAATAGGGACCATCGGATGACACCATTCGGTGGGGTAATCAACCTCACCAATGATATCCTTAGCAAGCAGGTCATCTAGCTGAGCTTTAATATCCGATCTCCAACAATACGGAATGGTGCATGGTGCGGTCACTGCAAAAGGATGTGCATCTGCTGACAGCTGAATCCTCATAGGCCCTCCCTGCATTTCCCTTAGAGTAGCTGAAGCATCAAACACATGAGGATAAGCAGAAATGATGGAAGCTGCATGTTCTGCATGCTCTGCTTCTGTAGGGTCTCTGCTGTGTGGCCATCTTGGCAATGCCACTGGCACAGACACCAAACTGCTGGCACTTGCAGATTGCGCAACATCCTGTGTGTTAGAAGTCACTTGTGGCTCCAAAACCTTCCTGGTTCTCGATGCTATATGTGGTTGCGACACTGAACATGTAACATGTTGTATTTGCGCTGGAAAGTTTTCTGGTAATATTCCTAGTGCTACACAATCAAACCAGCTCAGAAGTGCACCTTTCACTTCCTTGATGACTGACACAACTGTTGTCGTACTACGATTCCCCAAAGTTAAAAAAAGCCTCAAAAGTACCCATGTTAGTGAGAGGTTGACGATCTACTGCAATAAGACCACCCATAATGATCGGCTCCAGTGAACTCTCATGAATTCCAAGAGATTTAGCGTTCTCAAGTCCTATCACAGTTGTCTCCGCTCCAGAGTCAGGTGTCCACATAACTGAACTTGATCCTTTGGGGTGAGTGGTACTGATGCAAATCTGAGGGGTTGGACGTGATGACGCACAGTTGCTGTAAACATCTCCAATGACACGATATAGATTCTGCTTAGAAGGCTTGAACGTGCTTTTATTATTCGTTTTCTTCTTCTGAGGAGACAGTGGTTGTCCCTTTGACCTGCACACCACTGCAAAGTGACCTTTCTTACCACATTGTTTGCAGTCCCTGTTTAGAGCCTTGCATGCCATCTTATCAAGATGGCGGTCACCTCCGCATCTAAAGCACTGCTGCTTTAAATGGGCTGCCTTCTGACCTGCTTGTATTGGGACACTCTTGAAACATTATACTTTTCACTGCCCCTAATAACAGCACGACTGGCATTTGCATTTTCCGATGCTCTGCAAATATCAATAGCCATCTGCAAAGTGAGCTTCTTTTCTTCTAACATACGTTTCAAAGCCTCTTCATCTCTGGTTCCAACGACGATCCTGTCTCGTAGTCTGCTGTCCATGCAGGTTTCACAAAAATCACAGAAAGAAACAATCTCTTTAATGCCGCACAAAAAACCATCGAAGGTCTCGTGCAACTCCTGGACTCTTGTATGAAAGTCGCATCGGTCCACAATGACATTCCTTTGGTTGCGCAAGTGCAACTCCATGGCATCCAATATAGTCTTCAAGTCTGCTCCATCATCCAGTGAGAGACCATATCTCAGAGTCTGCGGGTCCAGTCATCGTCCAGCACGGAAATCAATGCTGACCGCTGCTCAGCAAGAGAGAGATGACATTCTTGTCAACACTGCATGTCCCTCATACTTGTGACGCCACGAACCAAACTCTTTAAGAGATACAGAAGACGACAAGTGTGGTGCAGGAACTGCCCTTGCCTGAGACTGATTCCTATGATGTCCCGAGGTACCAGCAAAACCCTCTAGAATTGCGGTTAAACGTTCTTCCCTTTTCGTAGCTGCTTCTTGGGCATGATGAGCCATCTCTGCTTGCCTTGCCACAAGTGCTGCCAGTTGTTCGATTTGATTCTCCATCGTGTACAGGTACTAAAGATTTAACACTGTACTTCTTGAACGACAGTAGACAGCATAAACAAAACCAATCACTGCGCCATGTTGGATTTCTGTTACATGGCAGGGCAAGGGAGAACACAGAATTTGTTGTTTTATATATTATGTAAACTTAACTGTGTGGCAGCTTAACAGAAACTAAATATACATTATAGATTTCAGTAAAAGGTAAACAATAATAATTACAGTACTCAACAGTTTGAGTAAAAGGTACAATTATAATATATACATTGTTACGCATAAATACAGTATGTAGTTATACAACTAATTACACCAAAGTGTAGTTAGCAATCTCACAAATATGAGAAAAAACTTGCCTTAAAGAAAACAATAGCAAGGTGTTGTGTGTTGTGTCATTCATATTCATTCAAAAGGGTTTGTGGGCAAGGATGGAATGAAAATATTTCAGTAACATTAAATGCTTACCCATAAACACGTACAACAATTTTCTTCTTAATTCCCACTGGAATGGAGGAGAAGGGGGTCTTATACGCCATCAAATACAGTAATGTGTGCTAAAAGCGTCATTTAACTATGCAAAATATACTTACGCAACATTATTCTTAATCAGTCGTTCAAAAAGGGATGTGCCTAATCCAAACTTTGTGGACAACTCATAAACGGTTGCACTAGGCTGTAGCTGCTGGTGATCACCTATGAAAGAGTTAAAAGAATTAACAAATTTGTTATACAGCAATAGCACTTCAAGATTATGTGCACCAAACATATAAACATTCAGTGGACCACTGCCTACAGTGGTACACTTGATGTCAAGTGGCATGCTTGATGTTTCTTACAGTGTCCCTTCAGGCCATAGCTGCATTGCTTTCCGACATATTTTTCAGCCACTCACTTTGGTCTTTTACATTTTTCACCCATTCACTTTGAGTCTTTTCCCACTCAGGTGTCCACTTCTTCCATCCATTCTCATCTCTCACTTTTAAACAAATTGTCTAGGCTACACATGAATGTCAATAAATGACATACAGTAGTTGTCTGGTTAGTGTAACTCAGAATATTGACTAGCTCATTAACTGCATAAGAAAAATTATTGGTGCACAGGAAATATTTTTGAAACTGATGCACAGTGGTAAGGTTTGTGTACTTCTGAACAGGAGGTAGTGTTCTAAAAAAAAAAAAAAAAATTTCTGAACAGGAGGTAGTGTGCTAAAAAAAAAAAAAAAAAAAAAAAAAAGTGGTAATATTGTCATGGAATTAAGAGTCATCAGGATAATCCAATTGTTAAAAGAAAACACTAAAAACATTCACAAAAACTAAAAACATTCTCACTGAACAAGACTTTTGGGCTTGTTATTTCACATGCATATAACACTGCCTTCTCATAATGTGAACCTATGGGTGTGAATATTGGGAAATGCATGAAATCCTGCAAATTGTAATGTGGCATCTCGACAGCCATATGAAGTATTTAACAGCCTATCCCGACTGTTATTCTGTTATCATCATTCATTTAGAATAATCCTACATACTGTATTTATGGCTATACGACATGAAAAACAAACAAAACTCAAAACATTTTAAAAATGACCATAAACATCTCGTTTGTTTGATTTGCAATGTTGTGATTCACCACTGATTTGCAATGTTGTGACTAGCCACTCTGAAATGTAAGTCACCTTCATATATGCATGCCTTTACACTTTATTTAACCAAACAAACATGCCTTTAGCATGTGTGTGCCAGATAAATAGACACATTGACTTTTCAAAACCAAAGTACAATTTTAACTATACCTATATATGCACATTAGGTACTTTACACTGAAATCTGAGAGGTTCAAGTCCATTAAGTTGAAGTGTCACTACTACCATCAGTTCAAAAACATTGCTAATGATCTCCTGCCAGTTGTAACTGTCATCACTGAAAACATTACAGATAATCTCCACTTACCAATCATGATCAGATGCTGACACTGGTGTGTTAGGGCTGTTATTACATGCGCTTCCAGAATTTCTGCTGCCTCTTCAATGACCACTGTAAATCAGATATAAATTCTACTATTAAGAAAGCATACAGGACATATAAATACAATACATGCTTTTTGAAGAAATATTACAAATATTTTTGTAATTCCCTTTTCAATGACACCCAAATATTTTTGTAATTCCCCTTTCAATGACATCCAGATTTAATTTTAACAATATGGACACGAGATACTAATATACAGTAACAGGTCTTAAGTTTGGAGGTGTGTGTGTGTTTGTAATGCATAGCCTACTATTCTTTTCCTCAAGTTTCAAAAAAAAAAAAAAAAAAAAATTACAAATCTACATTACTGGCCTGGTGTTTTTCATCTATCTTGTATGAAGAATTTCTACCCAACCTGCCTGCTACAGGTTGCTGGTAAAGAATTTCAATAGATATTATGCAACCTTTACAGGAAATCAGCACTGCTAAATTCAGTCATGAATGCTTATGTTCAATTATGGCCAGTTCTGCAGCAGCACATAGCCCATTTGAACTTACAGAAATGGGGGCTTAAGAGGTGCCAGTTCCCTATTAGCTGGTGATACAGAAATGGGGGCTTAGAGGTGCCAGGCCAGTTCCCTATTAGCTGGTGATTCACCTTCTGCTGAAATTATAAGTACAGCTCATTGGTTTGTTGTTCCCCTAGGCCAATCTTCTGTGTTTAATGTTCTTTACTAGGATACATGTCAATAGACATTGCAATGAACGATGTGAACATGCAGGCTAGTTCAGAACATCTTTCTAGAGCAGAACTTTTCTCCCTGCTGATCACCAATTCCATGGATCCTGGTCCCTTCCCAGAATGCCAGGTATAGTTGTTAGGGAATAATCACCTAAACCATCATCATCTTCTGGGCAATCCATTTCCCAACCCATGTCACTTCACCAACAGAAAAGTTTCTCCACCCTTCAACACAGATCCATCATGCCAAACCATCAGCAGTCTTCATACGCTTATACCTGTACAATGCCCTGTCTGTATCTGCAACATCAGCATTACTCTGCTTCCCAGCTTCAGAGTACTATACTAGTTCTCTGCTTTGGTTACCATCTGTCAATCTTCAGTAAAACCCCACCCCACTCTGCTACCACTCTAGTACACTGAAGAGACAGGTTCCTAAAGTGGAGACCTCATGCTACAAAAGGGTACCGTCAAGATTTTTCCAGTCACCTCTTCTTATCCAAAGTACAGCAGATTCTTCTAGATCACCAGAATACTACAGTCAGCTTTTGCTTACCGCCAAAGTCCTTGGGAGGATGGAGACCTATATCTTAGTTAGGGTAGGTTATTATGACTGCATTTCTTCTACATGGAGGGACTGGGGTTTGTTTCATGTTTTGTCCCGGATCATGTCAAGCTTAGTGAACCCACCACCTCATGCAAAGAATGGCCAACCCTTTCTGGTCCGAACTCTAATTCCAAATGAGGACTAGTACTAAACATGGCGATACAGGGATTCACCTACACTGTTTTGCCAAGTTTAGTAGTAGCCCAGGGGGGTATCAAATGTATTTTGCCTTGTTTAGTACTAGCCCTTGGGGGATCAAATGTCTGGTACTGAAGTGTTCATGTCTAGAACAGCGAATAATTACACTTCAATGTCTAGAACAGTGAATGCAATTATTCCCATGTAAAGAATAACAAACCCAATAATCTTTTTGTAAAGAATAGTGGGCCCGCTGTGAGTGGGTTTGCCAATCTTGAAATGATCCTGTCCCTTGCTTCAACAGACAGAGTGAGAACGTTCACACTCCAAATCATCTGCTCTCCTCAAGTAGAATATCTTTTGTCCAGTTGTTGCCAAGGTACATTAACTGGCTGGCAGCTTTATGGTTTGCCTGACTCCTTCAAGGGATGATTTGAAGAAAATGCCTGATGGTTCTTCTGCACTTCCTATCAGTCCTCAGGCCTGCGACTCCCCATACAAAAGGTCAACTCTGGAATGCCAGAGTTAACAGCTTCACCGAATTGGTGTATTCATCAGAAGGCAGATTACAACCTTCAAGACATTAGCAGCATGTTTCTTAACCATCCTTCACAAGATAGCTAAGACTTAGCAAGAGTTAATTGGGTACCTGGTATCCCTGGAAAAGTTAAGTTCCTCACAGCTGCTCCCACATTCACACCCTAAAACAACGTCACAATGCAACTCCTTAAATTTGACTTAATACAGATACCTCCAAGACAGATTTTACTTCCCTGACATTTTCTTCTAAGAAGAGTAATTAGGTTACAAAAACCAATGGAACTACAATTAAAGTTGAAAACAGTCAAAGTTGCAAATTTAATTCATAAACACAAACTCTTAATGGGGCATGGATTACTCCAATAAACTGATTAAAACAAATCATTACCTGAAGAAGTGTTTTCTGTCCACTGACATGTTAATCCCAAAGTTTCTTCTAACAGAAATATTTTCTGCAGCAAAAATTACGTACCTACTGTAGGTATTCTAGTCTCATGCATTTGGCCACTACTGTATAGTACATTTTTTACTTCTGTTCTTACTTTAAAGCATCTTTTAATGCATGTTGGCTGGCTTTATTAGTTGTGATTTTGTAATAAAGCAAATCTCACACCACACCATTGTTTTAGTAAATTTTTCATCCGGTTGTGATAAACATTCCCCTTGAAGGATGAACAAGTTAGGCAAAAATACATCAACTATGGATTATGAACTGCACTTAATTTACCATACATACTATGTATTATAAATATTATATATTTAAATGTATACTGTATATGTCCATGATTTAAAGTCACACTCATTCTTCACAATTCATGTATATCTACTTCTATACAGTATAAGTAAATTAATGAATGATACTTTCTATGGGTAGTGGCCCTTCATGGATGTCATTCTTCCACAGTGTGGAGTTGTTAGAATTAAATTTCTGATCTACAAATATATACTCAAAATAAAAATAATAAGCAAAATTAGGAAGACTTACCTAAAGAAGGCTGCAGTGCCTTAAGTATGTTAGTGTACTGTGCAGCACCTGTTGTTGTCATTCCAACTACAGCAGCATGACGCATCACATACAAATACTCATGATCTTTTACTTCACTATACACTGCAGAAGTCTGCTCATATTTACGTTCTTTTCTTTGTAGACCCTTGAGAAATTTCTCAGCTAGTTTATCAATCCATAGTCTGTACAAACACCAGCGATCATAAAAATGCAGTGATAATACGTTACATTTTTCAAGAGTTTTAGCTCTTTTATCATCCAATGGGACCTTCAACCCATGAGTAAGCAGTTCGAGACTAACCATTCGCTTGTGAATTTCCTTTTCACATGTTTGAATGTCCTTTTCACTTACATCCTCTCTTTCCATAAATTTCCTGTACTCCATTATGGAGGCTTTCAGTCCCTGAAGGGTTACACTGTGCCTAAGGGAGCTGCTACAGTTCAGACCTGTGGTTTCCAGGTCAAGGTCATCATCCAACTTTCTTGCATCTTCTTCTTCAGCATAAAGATCTATTGCATCATGCCAAACATCTCCATCTTCCGAATCTCGGTCAGCAGACTTTTCTTTTTCTATCTTAGTAGGAAGGGTTGCGTTTAATAACATATGATCAATGCCATTAATGAAACGAGGGTCCAGCAGATACGTGGCCAAATCTAATTTTTGCCTTTGGAACTGCTGAACAACTATTTCAGGGATAATGTCATACTTTATCAGCTCATCTAAATTCAAAATTCCAGTTGGGTTTCTTAGCTCCTGCAAACTGTTTTGAATAGTTCTGACTTCTGACTCTTGTTGTCTCAGCTGTCTTATAACTTCACCAGAATTTTCAAGAAAAAATTTTGGCATTATTCGTCTAGAACGAATATCTTTTACTAGGTTGTTAATCTGAAAGTCCTTAATGATTTCACTCTTAGTTCTTGCTCCAATTCTAACGATGCTCTTTGTGAATGGTATCATTCCCTCTAAAAACTGGTCAAGTGCATGGTTGGTAAAGCACACTACTAATATGGGTGACATTTTCCTCTCTCTTTTCCAGTGCTCACTATTATGGAGCAAAACCTGAGCTATTTTAAGACCTATGAAAGTCTTCCCAGTTCCTGGTGGACCTTGTATGATAGTAAGTTTGCTGGTAAGGGCTCTCCTTAAAGCTCTGCGCTGTGACTCATCAACTCTCAAATCATCACAGGATGGCCAGTTATTAAGCTCTCTTGTTATATTCACATTTTGCAGAGCAGGCACTACTTGGGCTGCTGGTGCAGGGGAGTTTTTTCTTGGTGCGAATAACGTGCTGTAAACTTCAGAGGTCTTCATCATATCTCGACTGAGTATAACACGCAAATCATACCTAGTTTCAGGAGTTACATAATCTGGAGGAACCATATCATTATCAACATTGACAATGAAACTTTCCAGAGGGAAGGTATTTTCCGTAATTCCCTGAAGTGCAAGAAGTACATGTTTATAAGCTGTAAAGTACGATCTGGATTCAACCATGGTAAATGTTTTCCCCAATCTATTTCCAACATGCTCTTCAATTTTTATGCCCACCATGCCCTTCTTCAACATTTCAGGACTCCTTTCAGCAACAGAGCCAAATAAAATAGTCTTAAAGTTATTGGTACTAAGGCAGACAAGATTACCAAACATAAGTCTTTTGGAATTCTCGGCTTGAAGTTTTCCAGGCAATGTGAGTTTGACAACATACATCAACTTGAAATTTTTAATGTCAGTACCTTGTAACAGGACATCTCTGTAAACATAAAGATCTCTATTATTTGATCGTTCATTTCTCTTAATTTCTTGGATGCCATTTCTTAATGGCCTCACAAAATCTTCCCTCAGCAACCGGAACTGTACATCTAAATAATGTTCAGCATCTTCGTATTTTCCCTGTATTATATTTCTTCTCAGAAATGGTACATCTGTGTCATTGAGCTCTTCGGCCGTTGGCACAATTGGTAATTCTCTGAAGTTTTCAGGTGGTTGAAGTTCATCTTGCCATCTTCTGCAATGCCCTCTGGAAGTTTCTTGACACTGGGTCTGCCAATTTTTCTTTTCTGTCTCAAGGTAGGTCTTAGTGTCTTCATACTTTGAGAGAAGTTCTTGAGGCAGGGAATTTGACACTTGTCTCATTGCCATGAGGCAACTTCCAATTAGTAACAAGATTTGACTGATGGCTAGATTTGGCATTACATGGCAAATTTTATCTAAAACTTTCCACAGGTTGTCAAAGTAGCTACGTAAGTGACGTGCTTCAACACTCTCCAAAGTAATTTTTATTGTAAATCTCATCAAAAAATTTGTAAATGCAGTCTTGAAAACCTCAGTCAGCAGTACATTCAAGGATTCTGTATTCGACCTTGTTTCTGTTGCTTTGGCCAATACTTGCATCACTAGGCACATCTTGCTAATGGCTATATCATCTGGGTTATTCAGCATTACCTCAAAACCTGAACTTTCTACTTGCAACTGCATCACTATTTCTTCTGGGTGTTGCTCCAGCAACTTTTCAAGAGCTTTAACGCCAATGGGGTATTCCCGTTTTCTCCTCTGAAATGTCTGCTTGGAATTGTTGTTCTTATTATCAGTTTTGTTCATGGTGGCACTTAGATCATGGAAACTCTGGGAACCCCTTACATTTTTAAATCTAGCTCCTTTATCATGGCCTGCTGTGGTTGATGGTTCTCTCCTCTGCGAGCAAGGAGTCTTGGATCGCTGTCTCCTCTGGCCAGTTCTCGTATTACCAGCGAATGGAACTCTTCTAGTGTGATCACCTAAACCATTTTCAAGAAAAAGTTTGATAGAGTAAGGATCACTCTGGTTTAAATGTTATTGCACTAGGTATAAATCACAGAATCATTCAAGAAAAAATTATTTTAGGATTAAAACTACTAAAACCAACGTTCATATTCATTGAAACAATCATTTTCTGGGATTAATCAAATAATGAATCTGCAAACCAAAGATAGCAGTAAGTCTAAACATCAGTATTATAATGATTTTCCTAGGCTTCATAATGCTAGTCATCCCTGACCTTACATAACACTCCAAGAAAATTAAGGTACTCCATGTGTTCTACTTCTTCAGATTTAAAACACATTCAACAGCTGTACAACTAATAAAAGGAACATAGTTTCTTTTTTTTCAAAATTTACTCAAATTTTACTCTTCGGATTCAAGAACAAATTTTAAAACCATGAAACTTATTTATTTTATGCTGAAACACCACATTCTTTCAGACTGGAAGCCTACATGAAACACCCTGACAGAAGTTATAAGTAAAATTTCAAAGCAGACCACAAATACAGTATACTGTATATTAAAAATGCACTACTTTTGACTTAGTGTTTTTCGCCGATACATTTGGTGGTTATCTTCTTAGTTTGTTTTATGTTTTTCTTTGTTCCATTTGGTCACTTCCTATCTAACTCATCTCTTTTATTATCTTTGATCCTATTTTCATCTCAAAAGAACAGATCTTCAGTAACTCCCTCTGTGTGCTTTGTAGTAGCAACAGCAGTATTGTAGTGACTCATTCTAGCCAAACCAAACCTAGCTTTCTCTGGACTGAAAACACCTCAAACACCACCAAGTGTAACAACCCTCTCATTGGATAAAATAACTCCAATAAGCTATATATCCCCAATTTCCAATAAAAACAAAATAACTTCTAGAGAGAAAAACTGCTAATTTCCATCTGAAAATATTAACTCCTGAGGCCTTTATTTGCCCAAGCTCCAATAGACGATGCATTTCCAGGAAAACATCCGGATATTTTCCGGGAATGCAAAACATCTGCAAAATTTTCCAACTGAAAAAACAAAATCCTAAAGGATAAAACTGGCAAACCAATAAAATAAATTAATTCCCAAGAAGAAAACATGCACAATTTACATTAGAAAAAAATGCCTACCTATAGCTAAAACTCCCAAACTTTCAAAAAAAAAAAAAAATTACAGAAACTTCAAGAAAGAACACCTGTAACATTTCAATAGACGAAAAATCAGTCCAGAAAGTTAATTCAACCAAATTTTCAATTGATGAAATGAGTTCTAGAGAGCAACTGCATAATTTGAGAGAAAAAATAACTAGCAAAAAATGAAACCTTCAAAGAAATAAAGTTACTTTCAACAGGAAAAAAAAAAAAACCAGAATGATAAATTTGTCCAATCACAATTGACAAAAATAAATTCCATGGAGAGAAAACTTGCTCGATTTGCAATAAAAGAAAACAAGTTCCAAATTCCAAAGACCAAAAAAGGCCAAATATCCAATCAGTAAGTCAAGTAACTTCCAGTGAAAAAACCTGCACAATTTCCAACATGAAAAACACACCCATGAACTAGTATTGCCAAACTTGCCAAGCTTCTAAAATAAAATAACTTCCGAGGATAACGCCTGCCAAATTTCTGTGAAAAAAAATTACTGTATAGTTCAATATAAATTTGCTCAAATACCCATTAATATTAGTAAGTTCCAGTGAGAAAACCAGCACAATTTCCAAGAAGAAAAACACCCAAAAGCCAAACTGCTAACTTAAAAAAAAAAAAAAAAATGTTATGGCTGAAAATTACAATATGCAGCAGAAAAAATAAATCCTGAAAGATACATCTGACCAAATTCCATCTGTTAAATGTGAGCATAGGAGGGAAAACCTGCAAATTTCCAACAGAACAAACAACTCCAAACGAATAAAACTGCAAAACTTCCCATAACATCCTGCATGATAACACTTTCAATATTTACAACAAATATTATAACAAAAATGCAAAACTAGCCCAAATTTTAATAACGTAACTCTCTGGAGAACCTACTAAGTTTTCAATATAAGGCAAATAGGGCCGAAAGGAAAAGTTGCTCAAATTAAGTAAATTTCAGGAGAAAACCTGCACACTTTCCAACAACAACAAAAAAAACCCAACAGCTTAAAACTTCAAATCCCAATAACTCAACTTCCAGATGGAACACCTGCAAAGTTTCCAAAAAAAGAAAAAATAACTCGTATTGATAAAAAAAAATACTAAGGAAAGACTTGCAAAAAAAAAAAAACCCAAAAAGTAGTCCTGCCAAACTTGCAATAAACAACCTTCCTTGGAAAAACCTGCAAGTTTTCAAACAGAAAAATACGACTCCAGGAGTTAAATCCAATACACTTTCGATAAAAAAAAAGTTGACTTCCGTAGGATAAAGAGCTTAAAAAACCTCCAATAGAAAAAAAACAAATGAAGTGTTAAGATAAATTTGCCCTAAGTATAATAAAGTAACTTAACTGGATAAAATACGAAGGACTAAAACTAACAATTTTCCCAAGGAGAAAACCTGCTCAACTTACAAAGGAAAAAAACAACTGTCAAAGGCTAAAACCCCAAAAATTCCGGAATATAAAGTAACTTTGAGGGAACTAATGTAACAAGTTTACCAAATTAAATTAAAATTAATAAATAAATAGCCTGAGTAAACTAAATTTGACCTAACTACAACTGATGAAGAACGCCAAGGGAGAAAAACTGCACAACTTACAAAAAAAAAAAAAAAAAATTACCTGAAGAAAATACCGACAAACTCCCAATAAATTAAATACAAACTTTCAAGAGACAGAACATTAAAAATTTCAAATTATATCAATAACACTCCAGAATGCTAAACTTATCGAAATTCCAATTCGAAAAACATATTTAAAAGTTTAAAATATATTTCCATTAAATAAATTACCTTTCACAGAGAAACCCTACAAAAAAAAAAAAACTTATGACAACTATTTGCATGATCCTTTAAGTCATGCCGGTCAAACAACCCAACATGATTTCATACAGTAAAAAAACTATTATGATTTCATACAGTAAAAAAACTTTTAAAAAATTCCTAGGGCTAAAACTCTAATTCCAATAAATTCATTCCAGGGACACCTCCAAAATTTTTTGTGAAAAAAAAAAAAAATCCATAAAGCTGGCTCAAATTCCAGTTAATGTGAATTCCTAGGAGAAACTTGCACGATTTTCATTAAATAAAAAAATTCCAAAATGCTAAAACTTCTTATTAAACGATTTTCATTAAATAAAAAAATTCCAAAATGCTAAAACTTTTAACTTACGAAAAAGTAACTTTTCAACTTAAATTTCCAATTAAAAAAGCACTCTAAAGAAAGGTTAAAAGTTAAGTATATCTTAGTTTAACCAGACCACAGTTGGCCCGAAGGATTAGACTTATTTTTACGTGGCTAAGAACCAATTGGTTACCTAGCAACGGGACCTACAGCTTATTGTGGAACCCGAACCACATTATAGCGAGAAATGAATTTCTATCACCAGAAGCAAATTCCTCTTGTTCTTCACTGGCCGGTCGGAGATTCGAACTCGCGACCAACAGAGTGGTAGCTGAGAACGGAACCGGCTCACCCAGCGAGGAACTTCTAAAGAAAAGTAAACTGCCAAACTTACAATAATAAAAATCCAGAGGTTTCACGATGGGGAGTCAGCGATCATTTTCTCATAAAATTTACTGTCTAAAAATGTCATACAGTAGAAGAACCACTTACTCTTAAAAATGCCACATCTCTGACACTGTCTCGAAGATGTTGAGTTCCTCCACCTGCAGTTTTCGCAAAACCAGTTTCCCGGTTTTGGGCCACTTTGGCCGTTCGTTTTGATGCGATGGGCTTCCATCAGCTGCCTGAAGGTTATCTGCAAGCTCTGGATTTTAGACTCACGCGGAGTTTTCAAGCATTAGGCTACGGCAGTGAACTAACTTGACCTCACCATACCTACAAAAACAAAAGATATTTAGAGTGCGTGAAGCTTACACCCATCTATGATCTCTCTCTCACTCACCCACCCACCCACTCACTCACTCACGCACACACAGACTATCACCATGAAGTTCCTACAGTTCCTTTTCAGGTCAAGACCTCACATAGAAGACCAACATAGAGAGAGAGAGAGAGATCCATTGTCGTTTTCCTCTAAGTTATAAATTTTGATGGAAAAGAAATATTAAATATATATTCTAGTAAAACGCACACACACACACAATATTGAATATATTCTAGTAACACACACGAAAATGTAGGAATGTTCGACACACGAAAATGTAGGATTGTTCCGCACAGTAAATTTGGTATTTGGTGCACTGATGATTTACCGACGCGGGACCTTGAAATCGATGAGGTATTCAACAACAGAACAAGGAAATATATCTCTTCACAGTGCAGTAACCTGGCCGTCGATGGCATTTGTTCGTTACAGCTTTCAGCATTAAATTGTTCCCCCTTAGAGGGAATGTCTCCTGGGCGTATTAACACCCGGTTCTCTGCGATTCGTTTAGGGATGAAAATGCTAGACACACGGCATTCTCTAGCATTGTTCGCAAGTGGATTCGTGAAAGAAAGAGACCAGGTCAACGAAAACCCACCCCCAACCCTTTCGCCTCTCGTCCCGTGGGATCGATCATGATGGTCTCACTCACTCTTTAGACCTTGGTCTCACTGGCAAGCAAGGTCGTTCACCAACGAGGCGTGGATTATTGTCATCAATGTTACTATAATAGTATTCAGTTCCAGTTCAACAGTGTCTCCCACAAAATTAAGCGGTTTCTGAGGAAAGTTGGTTACTAACATTCAAGATTTAACTGATTAATCGAAGACGAATCCTTAATAAAGTCAACTTATTATATTTTAATAGTTTCACTGCTTTTATTACAATTATTACTATTAAGAAAAATGCATGGCTTGCGGCTGTAACAATGCAACAACTGGACATCTGATGACTATGGAGATAAAACATTATAAACGCTGCATCAAATTCTGGACACGTGACGACTATGAACAAAGCAGCTGATCAGACCTAACAGAATACATTTCTGAGGTGAGATTACCCAGCGACATGTTGCGCCATGTTAATGGTAATTATAAAATTTAACTATAGACGATTGATAAATGTACAGGTTTGCTTTGTGACCGTACTTGAAAGGAGCTGGACGAACGCTGAAAGAGATGCTTTGTACTTGAGAGAGAGAGAAGAGAGTGAGTATAAGGGGGGAGAGGAAACACATGGCTCATATTGCAAAGTCAGTGCGGGGGTTCAATCCCAACCTTCCGTAACGAGTCAGCGCAAATGTACATGGGATGGGGTAGGGGGGGGGGTTACTAGGAATAGGAAACCCCCTTAAAAGGGAGAAAATTGTGTGTTGAAAGGCTACTAAGGAAAGACACGATATGTATTCAATAATTCCTGGACGTATAAGTTGCTCTATAGGTATTCAAGTGAGGCAAATGTTAACGACAATGATTTAAAAATAAAACGTATAAGGAGGGGTGTCTAAAGTGGCAAGTTGTAGAAGTTTTCCTCACAAAGGGTTCGTATACAATTCAAAGTTATTAGTTGAAAGTACGTGGCAGTGAACTATATTTTGTTTTGTCTCTGGTAGTACAGTATCAGCTCTTGTTCGGTGAAATGACAGTATCGGAAAATTAAGCAAATTCAACGTTATACATGGATGTAAACAAAGCATACGAAAACCATCATCACCTTGAGTTAAAAAAAAAGTATTATGACAACGAAACAGCAACCAAGAATAGATTCTTGACGAATAAACAAAGACCTGCAACAACAACGGAAGGCTACGAACGCAAGTTACAAAAACAATTATACTGAAGCTAGAACATAAACACTTCAACCAAAAATACTGACACTGATGACAACAATTAGAAATTTTAACGGGAGAACGAAACATACAGTGCAAGATACATAAGATTTTCATTTCATCATAACAACCCCTGCTGGGCAAAACACTGTTCACACAGTGGTTACAAGACCAGGCGGACATAAAGTAATGTGCAAGGCAATTAAAGGAGTGTTTACAGATTAATAACTGATGACGAGTACAAGTGGAATAGTGGTCCCGTATGGTGGAAATTTCTGCTTTGGTTTGACGATCAGCTTGGCTTGAATGATGGACCTTGATTGCTTTGGCTGTAGCCTATGAACCGACAGGTTAATAATTATATTGACGGAAATATTAATTTCTAATACACACTGAATTCACTTGTGCACTTGCTCCGAATCGATTCAAAGTTGTTCTCTATTTTTGGGGAGAGAGAGAGAGAGAGAGAGAAGGGGGCGTCACCGCGTCGTCGCCAGTAAACACTGATGGTTGATATGTTTTTTTTTTTTTTCGCGCGGTCAGCCACAACAACGCAAAACTGCGTACGCTTGACATTGCACAGAGAACACGAAAACCATGAAGTAAAAAAAAATGGTTGCTTACAATGACTACGATGGTTAATGATACCCATTAAATGAAAACATTCATTAGCCCATTATATACAATTGTGGTTTACGAATGCTTACTGAAACCATGCGACATTGTTACTGGTCTGTGGACTCTGTCCCTTGTGTTTCTCACTAGTAACCTAGTAAATTTAAATGTACAGAGTCAAAAGTATGATTCAGCCGTGTTTGTGTGTGTGTGACTTAGTTGTTTACTATTCTTATTAGGCCTATGTATGTCAAATATGCAGTTATATGTTTCTGTGCAGTGGTTTGTCTCACATTAGCACAGGCTTGGTTCCTGAAGCAGACTCATAAAACCAGTAATAAAGTGATCAGGAACCAGGCCCATAAATCCAGTAATAGAGTGGGAGTATATTTGTGAACAAATATAAAGATGCGAGCACATTAATTAACATATGCAAACAAATTTTCTACACCCATGCATATACCAACATCCAATGACTAATACAGACGGAATCTGATAGCAAAGGGTTCCTTATCAGGGGTTCAAAAGATACCGATTTACAGAGATGTTTATGCTGATCTAATTACGTGGTGTCGGTGAAGAAAGAAGGCCTTTTTAAGGCATGCTTAACCAACAACAGCAACTGGTAACCAGTGACAATAATGCCACTCGAGATTAACAGGAAATGAGTAAGAGAGGATTTCAAGCCTTATCACCTTTGTGAAGCATTTCGTTGGTCTAAGATAACTGGGATCAAGTCAAGTTGAGCACTCCCTAAAAAGTATAAGTATTATAAAAAATTAGGAGAGTGCTTAACTGGACTTAATAATTACGAAACTTAAACCATTGCTTTTTTTCTCTCTCTTGATTGGAGAACACTAATTACAGTGAAGAGAATTACGAGAAAATAAATATCACGCAACGAAAATTAAAGTTTTATCCCTTTCCGAGAATCTCGTTAACATTTCACCTCTTTCCAAGAATCTCGTTAATATTTTACGTCTTTCCGAGAAGCTCGTTAACATTTTCTCTCTTTCTGAGATTCTCGTTTACATTTCATCTCTTTCCAAGATTCTAGTTAACATTTTCTCGTTCCGAGATTCTCGTTTACATTCATCTCTTTTCCAGAATCTCGTAAACATTTTCTCTCTTGCCGGGAATCTCGTTATTCTGAGAATCTCGTTAATAATTCGTCTCTCTTCGAGGACCTCGTTAACATTTTATCGCTTTGTGAGAAATTTTGCTCAGTTAGGCTGAGAATTTATCGACCTCAAAAAGGATCGATCTTCACAGGTGCCGGAGACAAACCGAAACGACACTTTTCATAAGTATTGTGAGATAATTGCTGGTCAACAACCTTTTTAAGTGAAGTGTCTTTATAAAAACAAATATTCTTATCATTTATAATTAATTTCGGTAGAACTAAGTATTAGCTCCACATCGGTATTACCTTGGAAATTGACCTTTTCTATAGTATTTTGGTTGGTTCAAGAATTTACAGTTATATTTTGTTACTCGACTTTAACTTCAGAGGTTTGGGTAAAAAGTGGAGTTTCCTTCTAGCGGGGAGGGGAGGGGGCTGGGTGTCTGGGGTGCGGAGCCTCCCCGTCTAAGTAACACGACCTACTAGGTTATTTTGTTTGTAGCTTTTAATTTGCGATGTATGCCAAATCGGCGAGTAGATTTAAAAGGATCACTAAAGATAAGCACTCTTGTAAGCGACTAGTCTAGAAAAACACTCCCCAATTAGTGACCCTGTGAACATTAGCACTCCCTTATGGGAACAAGTACAGTTAAGCACTCCCGCCATTGGTGAAGTATGTTTTCAAACTTAAACGCATTATATTGTTATAAAAAATATTAACTCAAAAAAAATTTAAAAATTTTAAATGACAGTCATAATTACAACAACCGTTTTTTAAATGATTACTTGAGAAACAAATTATATTTGAAATTCATGGGCGAACATATCTGACACATTTATTGATTGCATAAACAACGGATTCAGAGTTTAATCACACCAACATTGACTTGCAATCGTCCCACAGAACCTATCCACTTAATTGCAGGAAGCGGGTCTTCAACCAAACAACGCTTTACTAATTCGGTCATATAGAGAACGGTCCATGTTTGGGGGCTTGACGTCAACGAATTAGATGTATTTCTAAGAAAAAGTAAATTGTTGACTCGT
The DNA here is from genome assembly GCF_040412425.1 of Macrobrachium rosenbergii. Taxonomy (NCBI): domain Eukaryota; kingdom Metazoa; phylum Arthropoda; class Malacostraca; order Decapoda; family Palaemonidae; genus Macrobrachium; species Macrobrachium rosenbergii. Next base: position 38,532,178 of record NC_089794.1, read on the forward strand.
AACTTAGATTTACTTTTACGTGGCTAAGAACCAATTGGTTTACCTAGTATAGTTTAGCACTCCCTAATTTGAGCAAGGAAATATAAGCACTTCGTAATTTAGGTATGTAAAGATTAAGCACTTATCTTTACTTGATCGGTTTAAAAAAATTAAAACATCAGGCCTCTGGTTACCAACCGGTACACTGACATTAATCAATAGCACATAATCATTAGCGATGTTGAACAGCGCCTAAATATGTCGTGATGTTTGCTTAAAAGAAATAAAAATAAAGACTTGGAATAAGGAATTATTAGGTATGGAATATTTTATTTCTTAATTAGCCTTTGCCTACGTATTTCCTACATTGTTATTTTGATTCCAAAACCGTAACTAGACTAATTATCCATATGTTAAGGAGACTCGAAAACCGTAGGCTATTGTATAAGAACAAAATGATGGGTATGTCGAGTAAATGTACTGGTAACCAAAAAACAAAATATAATACTCTGTTTCACGTAAAGCGACAGCATGTTAGTGAAAGGGCTGCACAATCCACTACTCGGAAAACACTTCGATCGATTTCAACTGGCTGATCATCGCCGGCCTTCCTCTGCAGGTCTCTAAAACGTTAAGTTACCTATCACACTTAGAGCGAAAGGCCGTGTTGGCGACCAACTTCAACTCAACTGTATTTGGACAGTCGACGGCACTGGAACACTTTAACTACGTCGACAAAAGGAACTGGGATAAATTTTAATCTTGAATGTTTAATGTTCACAGATTTGAGGCAGGCTACGTGTCGAGGAAACGGAACTACGTGTTCACAATGGTGTAACCCGGACGCCCCTGATAACTTGACGGTAGGGGGACCTCACAATCACTAGTTTCATTCTACTGAAACGTTTCTTAGTCTTACAGTTGAACAACCAATCATTGGAACCAGATTTCTTATAACCGTAAAAATTTTACACAATTACAGCTCAACACCCAACAATATTCAGCACACAGCTCAAAACCCAACAATGTTCAGCACACAGCTCAAAACCCAACAATATTCAGCACACGTTATTTACCCAGTAAGCACAACCCAGATCCCAACTAATACACTCAAATATCTTCACTTACTGTTTGCAATAAGCCTATACGTCTGTAACAAGGGTCACGGGAATGGCTTGGTGACGGCTTCTAATCACGTAGTTCAGAACTTCACCAACTTTCGATTCACAATGATTCATGAGCTGCGTCCCGCAATCTTTATGTGTGGGACTGCGCGCACGTATGCATATTGCATAGTTACACGGCTGACTTGTACGTACGTCCTCTCATACGTGTTTCATACGAACACATCCAGTGGGAAATCAATGGTTGCATCATTGTTGCCCAGTGACGTCGCGTATGTGAGGATAAGCTTGGCAGCTCTGCCAACGTGGATTTCTCGTCGTGAAAACGAGATTAAACGTATTCTTAGTTAATTCGGGTCACGATGGTGCCTTGTTTGTTTAATCTGAATAAAATGTACCGGTGTCGTTTTTAGATCAGGTAGTTTCGACTTTCGCACAACATTCCTTTAGACAGAAAAAGAATTTCAGATTTGGCAGCGGTACACGTTTAGTCTTCATGGTCAATGTTTCTGTGCCAAGCTTAACTATTCTGAATTTTAGTTCCCTTAATGAGAAGTAGCCCGATTTGCAAACTTCCAAAGGTCCGATCTCGGATATAAGAGTGGGTGTAAGAGCACGATGTCCATACATTATATGAAAAAAAAAAGTGGGGTGGCTTCGCTGCAATTTGCTTAAAATAGAGGTCCGGCGGGAGCGGCAATTGAACACACTGACATGCGAAAACCAAAATTGGACTGGGCCTCGGTCAGTATTCGGATGGGTGTCACATTGCCACCAATGAAGGATAAATTGGCTCTTGGGCCGAACCTTTCCCGTATTTATGCAATTATTTAAGGGATCCTAACCAAGTAGTGAGTAGGGCCAGTGTTGCAAAACTTCGCTTCTTACTGGGAGACCTACGGTATGGCGAATGTGTAATGCCGCTGGCTCTTGTTATCCATGGGGAGAAAAATACTTCCACCAGGGGGTAATTTTTCCTTTATCTTTTCCGTTTCTTCAACTGAGTTTGAAACCATCCTAGTCATCTAAATATTAGGTACATTATTCACTGCTCTGAATTAAGATGCAAAATAAACCTAAGCCAGTGAGTATGGTATGCGTTATATGACTGCTCATAATATATATATATATATATATATATATATATATATATATATATATATATATATATATATATATATATATATATATATATATATGAGCATTGTCATATAACGCAGACCATACTCACTAACTTAGGTTTATTTTTGCATCTTAATTCAGAGCAGTGAATAATGTACCTTACTTCTCGATGAGCATTCGATATTTTTCCCACAGTCACGACAAAAATCGTCTTATCTCCTCTGACTCAATAATGTCTCAGTTCCCAGAATCAATTAGAGAGTTGACAATGAAACCGCCGATAGCAGCCTGAAAAAAATAACCCTTGAAACAGTTGCGTAATATTTATTTTTCACGAATGATGTGCTGATATACTATAAATCATCGTTTACTACTCGTGAATATTTTATGTCACTGTTATAAGACGAATAGTCGCACAGGCAAAATGCTGAATACCATCATTCAGCTGGCAACGCCATGTAAACAAACTGTAATGGATTTCTCAAAAACGGAGCGGTTGCTATTATTCATCCGCCTTCCTCTTACCCCCTTGATAATATACCGAGAAAACCCGTAACTCAAGAATTTAACTCGTCCTGTACCACGAAAACATGTACAGAAAAGTTGCACGTGATCTATCCCACAATTTTAAGTGGCCTTTTATCTAGTATCAAATGCCAACGTCAAATATGGCGTCATACCTTGCACAGTTAAAAATCATGGGCTTCCGCTCACTCTCTCTCTCTCTCTCCTTTGATAATTTACTTTCAAAATTCATCATTTAATGTTTGGTATGGCCAGGTCGGTTACACTATAAATGGCACTGTTCGTGAATTCTGTCAAAAGAGTCAAATCTTAGTAACCTTTACAGTGTTAAATGTACCGTTTATATATCACCGATAATTCAGTTTATTATAATTTATTAATTTCATTTATTTTACCCAAGGTATTAAGAATACACGTCTATCATACTTAGTTTTTCACTATTAATAAGGTTGAACGATTAACTTCCGTGAAATGTAGACACACATTGCATATTTCAATATTTTTAAGGCCCGGAAATTCATTCACGTATCATAAATTAAAATCCAATTCCGATTATGCGTGAACGAATGATGCCAAAACAAAACACATCATTTCTGCGATTTCATATTTACCGAAATAACATTGAGAGCAAAGTTAATCATACTGTACACTTTCTTTTCAGTAATTGCCTAGGAAATCTCAAAACCGTTTATTAACGAGAACACTGGGAAAGTTTCTTCTTCTCTTGCTGAAGTCATTCTCTATCACCTTTCAAGTGGATGTTAGAATATTTAATCTCCGAGCTGCACATTTTTTTTCCGTCAATTAGGCCGAACACGTAGAAAATGGGGCCCCTAGTTTTTTCGCGCTTTCTGCCTATCCGTTAGGACGACTGCCTCTGCATTTTGTTGAAAAATCGAGCTCAGCCACATGTCCACTTTAGCTTAGCAGAATGTTGAAACCTCTCCATTTCAACGCTCGTGAACATGTGAAAATCGATGCAGAATCTACTTGTAGCATTATGAATTGTCACAATAACACCCTTAGTCTATTTCGTCACTCTTACAGGTAGGGTTACCCCTCCAGCTCAGGAGGTAAGGATTATCCCAACACTGAGGTTTGGAGGGAGGTGAGAGAAACAAATAGCTGTTTACGTTACCTGCAAATTCCTAAAACCCAATTTTGAGTTTAATTTATAAAGTAAAAATGCAAGCATCAATAAGCCAGGAGAACTATTAAATCGTTGTAAATATACTTTCTTCAACAATACACTAAACGTCTCCGAATTGCGAGGCAGACCATGGCCACTGGCATGGGCGTAATTTCAGTTTTTTGTTGGGGGGGGAGGAGACGGTTTGGCGAGCGAAGTGAGCCTAATCAGCTGTTTTTTTTTATTTTGAGCTATTTTATGTGCTTTTTGAAACCACAAGAGCAAGATATTTCAGGAAAATTATATACTCCCACTACTGTTTATTTATCTCATCAAGAAACGTAATATTTCCGAGAAATTTCATATATTTATGGTTACACATTTGAAAAGAAAACATGACTTGTTTTATATTTTAATGAAAATACACTATAAATCAAATGTGATGACACATTTGAATTTCGGTACGACAAATGGAAAATCAGCTGCTGTTACTTCTTGGGGCTGTGGGGAGTATGGGGGGGGCAAGTTGAGGCTTGGAGGGGGCCCTGTTTCCCACCTCCCCCCAAGAAAATGACGCCCCTGACCTGCTAGATTGCTAGTACAGTACTTAAAATGTACAGAAGCCATTTCACAATAATTATCACCAGATGCTATCAGTTTCAGTACTGTCAAATAGATATATTAACATAGTGAAAGAAAAAGTGATGAATTATGATGCTAGTGAATTCACGACAAAAATACGGGTCAAAGGCGTTCCGCAAGGTTCAATACGGAACACATCAAATTACTCTCCGACAGCTATTTATAGTAATGAGTACATTTAGTACGTTAATTAACACCCTTGCCCATTATGTTATGAAAGGATAACTTACGTCATTTTATCTGTGAAAACGCCTCCTCAAACAGCGGATATTATTGTGGTGAAGATGAGTAAAGCATTTTATTCGTCGGTTCACATTAAGCTACAGCCTAAAAATACTCCTGCTCATACTATCCTGACTAGCCTGGACTTTGAACAAAAACCGTGCGGCGTGACTGGTATTCTCCTTGAAAAAAAATCATAGATAACAAATAATGGAGATGAGTTAAAAGATTGAAGTTATGAAGTTAAAAAAAATAGAAATGCTGAAATTCCAATTGAAGTATGTACTGTAGGCTCTAGTCAGTACACGTGATGGAACAAGGAGCCTGAGAAGCTGCCATCGAAGGAGAAAACCCTTCGCAAGATGGCGTCTCCAACTTCTTCCTATGCTGCCTCCTCTTGGTAAAGATCCTCCACTGCTCAGTAGACCAAGAACGACACTCAGAACAAGGATTAGTAAAATTATAAACATTAGCTCTGCATCTGCTGCAAGTTGAATGAGGGTCAGTCTCAACCAAGGCAAGAAAACGAGAGCAAGGGTAGTTACCAACACCAGGGCATTTTCTTTGAGGCTTATAATTGATGGCTTAGATGAGTCTTGGATTTGCATTCTCAAAAGCAAAACTAGCACAAACACACAATATAACACTAGTTCACAAAAAAGAAAAGGCAATCAAACCAAAGAAAACACGTGCAAAAAGAGTAGAAAAACCTGGCTTCGGTAGGAAGAGCAACCAAACATCCTACCTGAACGGCAGTAAGGAAGAAACTGAAATACTGAATAAAAACGTCAAGGCATCATGGGTGAGAGGAGGTCGGCGGATGCCTCTTCTCTCATCCCATTGGCCGAACCTCGTTGCCACCAATTCCTTGTTCTACAATTTTATATGATTTTTATTGGTTTCCAGCTGGCGCTAGAATTTATCCTCACATTACGACCCAAGTTTGTTCCGCATATGACAAGGTCAAGCAATCAGACCATCGTACTAATAAAGGTTTGCAAGTCATACTGGAACCATGTAGTAGGGCTTTAAAATATCTTTAAAAATATTAAACAAGTCAGAGGGACCCTATCAAACTTGCATGGGTCTCATACTATGAGTGCTGTGACAGTGAATTAAGTGGAGTATGGGTCAAACAAAGAGGATGAGACTAACTGGCCCCCCCTCCCCTTGCAAATTCTTTCCCGAAGCATGTTTGGTTTGTTAGGTCTCGGATAACATCCAATCCTTAGCAGGCGTGGTTCCTGGGCCTTCTGGTATTCTTCGTGGATTTCCTAGGTCTCTTCCTGGTTGGAGTTTCTTCTGAAGCAAGTTCAATTCGAAAGGTTTCATCCTCATCCTTGGATGCTGAATCTTGATTGTTGTGGTTATCAAGCAAACCTCAGAAAGAGAGGTTTTTCCGAGATCACTGCATCCATTATAGCCCCTCCCAGCACATCCGTCTCCACAATCCTTTATGAGGCAAGTGGGCAAGCTTTGTGGTTGTGTATGATGTGTCCCCTCGAAGCCACTATTCCAAACCTAACACACTTTTTCACCCGTTTAATAAACAACATGCTGGCTCTCTTGCTACTATCAAGGTTAATCTGTGACCCTTGTCAGTTTTGCATGCCCTCAACTTGAGAAATGATAGAAGTGCTTCCAACCTTTTCCTCCACTCAATATATCTATCACTCAAGTTCCAGCGAAGCTTCCAATGTGGGACATGATATTAGTTCTGCACAGCCTCCACTGTTGGTCTTCTCCCTGCTACTTCTATTTTTACCATTTTTCTGACATTGTTCCTCAGTCCTTTCTCGTTATACCCATCTCAGTCTTTTGAGGTCAAGGGTTATCTTCCAGCCACTAATAACCTTCTCTCTGCAGCTGCCTCAGTTGTAACATTCTCTTCCTACAGCACTCCAGCAATGTATTATAGCAATCTAGTCACACCAAATACAACACTGTGGCATATGATACCCAATACAGTACTGTACTGGATGTGGGCATCAGAGTAGATTCCTTTCATATGCTGTAATTCCTATATTTTTTCGGTTTTGCCTTACTCCCAAGTTTTCTCCTATCATGTACTGAATAATCATGTTTTTGGGAACAACATATAAAATTCTTTCAGGACATAACAAATGCTTCAAATCCTTTACCAGCAGAGCCTGCACTTAGTTTGGGCATCACAGAAATAAAAGAACATCATCTCAAAATATAACTTTACTTCATAAAGTATAAAAACTTACCATTTAAAATTATGCAATCTTAAAATAAGTACTTCTCTTGGTATAAAAACCATGTTATGAATTGCCTAAACAAAAATGCAAAATAATGAAATTATAATTATTTTGTGCTACTCCAAATGCTTACTTTACACATAACTAACATTGTTCAGCAAAATCCTATTATGTTATGGCATAATATACATTCCAGACATAATACTGCAAATGGCAAGCATACAAGCCAATCTGGCATATAAGTCACATCAAGACTCAGCTCAAAAATCTGGGTTAGACCAACCCCCAAACCATAATGGCAACCCAAAGCCTTTACACTAACTGGCTACATTACAAATCTAAGCCATAAAACTATGGCAAAACACTAACCAAAACACTTTCAAATAACTTGGCACACATTTTGCAAAGTATGCAACCAATAAAATAAAGCAGCAGTTGCCCTACACTAAAAGGATGGATAAAAGAAAATAACTACACAATTACTTGACACTAGCATACAGAAGCAAACAATTACATGGGCAAAAGTACATCTAGATGAAACCAAAGATCTCAGTGCAACTGCAAAGTTTTCTCCTCATTGTATGAATATGAAAGTGTAATGTATCACCAGAAGACTATTTGCTCAGAAACTTTCAGCAGACCTTGAAAACATAATTACAATTATCCACAGCATCAGACTGATAATATGGACGAAATGCCTTGCTTTTCGATATACTGTACAGTACTTCATAATGAAGCTGTTGACTCCAAAATAAAGAAACAATTGAATAAAAAGTCATGAAGAGTATAAAATTCACTGTTACTATAATCTGCCATGTACACCGAACTATATTAAACAGTGGTTAAATTTAAGCCAAAAACATGCCAAACATAAAGCTGCCTCTAATGTTTTTGTCTACATTCATGAGAAAGATTGGATGGATGACACGGACTCCACTTACTAATTTACGATGTGCAGATAGGTGGTCTAGTGGTTTAAGAAAGGAAAAAGTGCTTGCTAGTTTTGGACATTTTCACATCATGCCTAACAATGCCCAGAAGTATCTATAAAGAAACAATGCTTAACTGCAGTAATGTATGATGATTAATGCATGTGCTTAGACCTCTCAATGAAACCCTAAACAGGACTTTGAAGACACTATTAATTAGGAGTGGAACAAGTGGATGGTTGATATCCAAAAGACATTCACAAAAAGTGGCATTATGCACATTCTACCACTGAGGTATTGTGCAACTTTGCAAAAGTGTTTGTGCAGAAACTGTCACATCATTGTTCAAAAAATAGTGGGATTTTATTGTGGCAAGAGAGTAATGACGAGGAGGACAGCAAAGAATAAGACAACAAATTATTAACTCCCAGTGATTCAGATCCAATGATGAACAGTATTTTAAGAAACATTTCTATACATTTAAATGTGTAAGCATACATGCCTTTATTGTTAAGAGATCACAAGCATCACTTTCCAATAAAATATCAAGCAACTTTTATTCTACGACCTATACCGTATTATACAGTACTAATAAAGGGATTTTGACAAAGGAAAAATCTATTTCTGAGGGAAGACCTGTGTCACCCAGTGAAATTGGTTCCAATTAGCACATTTCTAGGTATAAGATTGCTATATATACCAGAGAAAAAAGCTATGTAGAATGCTGGAGTTACTACCTCCAGTTCGATCATCTCAAACAGATGTCGATATATACCAGGGGTGAGCTATTACGCTTCCACAGGCCTTCGTCCAATAGACTTCTCAATTCTCAAAGACCCAAATTGGATGAGCCGTTACACACTTGTAACCCAGAATACTCACCCGACCGCCAAGTAGGCGTCATCACGAGACTGACACGTCATCCCAAATTTAGCACCCACCAAGCTGAGTATTTCTCCCAGGTGGGAAAAAACGAGGGGTGGGTCACTGGGTGACACAGGTCTTCCCCCAGAAATAGATTTTTCCTTTGTCAAAATCCCTTTTCTGGGTCGACCTGTGTCAGCCAGTGAAATAGTGACAGAGAATTAGCTATACGAAAGCTTGGTGGCCCGCCTCAAAGAATACACAATCGGAACTAAAATAAAACATTTAAAGAAAACTTCACTGTGTTTTAATACTGACAATTCAAACATTATCACAAAATCAGAATTCAGAGGCACACAGGTAAAAAAATTCAGGAATACACAGTAAAATTTTGAGGTACTCAGATAAAAATCTTGAATACTAGATATTAATCCAACTAGGATACTTAAGACTAACAAAAATAAATGACAATGAGGCATTTGTGGAAATAAATGGGCTAGGCTAAGGGGCAGAACTGACCCAAGGGTAGACGTAGGGCAAGCAGGTGAGACAGGGGGTCAGGGACTAAATTCATATAACTAAACTTGAGTTGGACCAGGGGGAACCACATTACCCACTGCAACTGTGGAAAATTTAAGGGCCTCTAAAGACTTAAGATAGTGGCGTTTAAATACTTTTGGTGATTTCCAACCCGTATACTTCTTAAGATCATCAAAATTCATATAATGAAAAAAGTTAGTAGAAGTGGCCATTGCACGAACATCATGGACCCTAGGTACTGATTCCGGATTTGCTTGCTTAATAAAATAAAGAATTTGTTGTCTGATGGCTTTGAGTGAAATATTGCCCCCTTCCCTAACAAAAAGGGGACCCGAAGTTCTATTAGAGGTCCTATCTAAGTAAGCCCTTAAAGTATTGACTGGGCACAGAGATAAATCTTGTGGAAGAGGGACAATCTTCCAAGGAAACCACCTATTCTGCGGGTCTTCGTTCTTTGCTAAAAAACTAGGATCTGGGGATAACAGAACTACACCTGACGGGAGGAAATCAACATGATTAGATTCTCTAGAAAGAGCAGACAGTTCAGAAATTCTAGCCCCTGAGGCTAGACTTCCTAAGAACAGAGTTTTCCTTAACAGACTCGGGTATGAACATGAAAGATTATCAGTGTCTGATGCCAACCTAAGAACATCATTTAAGTACCAGGAGACCATGTGTGGACGGGTTGCTGGTCTAAGGCGCGCACATGCTTTAGGGATAGATGAAAAATACGAGTCTGAAAGATTAATATTAAAACCATGTAAAAATATTCTTTTTAAGGCAGATTTAGTTGTAGTAGCAGTACTAGAAGCCAGACCCTTCTCGAATAATGACCTAAAGAAAGAGATTGCTAGGTTCGTGGTCATCTCATGAGCATTTGATTCTCTCAGAAACAAGGCTAATTTCTTAACTGCCGAGTCATACTGCCTGAGGATAGATTCTCTTTTATCAGATTCAATAAATAATATATTAAGAGGGTCAATTTTGGCGTCTTTAAGCGCGGCATACTTCATGAAATCCATAAAGCTAGGGCATTGAGAATTCTTGAGGAAGCTGACACAATCCAAGTTTGTACTATTTGTGTCAACTGTGGGTTGGGAATAGGTCTGGGAGTGAGCTTCAACTCTAGAAGTAAAGGAAACCAACTGCTTTTGGGCCAGTTGGGTGCCACCAGTGCTACTCGGCCTCTGAATGATCTCAGCTTGTGCAAAACTTTCATCAGCAAATTTACCGGGGGAAACAGATAGATCCTTTGCCACCTGTTCCAATCGATTGTCATTGCATCTGTGGAATAAGCCAGAGGGTCCAGATTGGGAGCTACGTAACAGGGAAGTTTTTGGTTGCTCTCTGTGGCAAACAGGTCTACCTGGAGACCCGGTACCTGAAGACAAATCCACACGAACGAGTTCTTGTCTAGAGACCACTCCGACTCCAGTGGGGTTGTCCTGGAAAGTGAGTCTGCAATGACATTCCGGACACCTGCCAGGTGGGTGGCTGACAGATGCCAACAATGTTTCCTTGCTAGGGAGAAAATCGCGATCATCACTTGATTGATATGACCTGACTTGGAGCCTCCCCTGTTCAGGCAATGTACTATAACTGCATTGTCTAGTACCAACCTGATGTGAATCTGTCTGGCCGGGCGAAGTTTCTTTAACGTTAGGAACACCGCCATGGCTTCTAGGATGTTTATATGGAACTGGCAGAACACTCTCGACCACGTTCCTTGGACTTTTCCGTGTTGGGAGTATCCCCCCCAACCGCTCAGGGAGGCGTCTGTATGTACCACGAGAGACGGAGGGGGAAATTGGAGAGGCACTGATCTTGACAAGCTCTTGACTGTCGACCAAGGGCAAAGTCTTTTCCTCAAGATCTGGGGGATCAGAGAAAGTTTGTCTCTGCTCCGCCTGTTGGCTCGTTTCTGCCAAACCCTGTTTATGTCTTTCAGTTTGGTTTTCAGCAGCAAGTCTGTTACCGAAGCAAACTGAAGAGAGCCGAGAATCCTTTCCTGGGTACGACGAGAGGCATGCTTGTTTCTGAGGAACTGTCTGGTAGCTTTGGCTATTTCTTTTCTCTTGGCTGGTGGCAAAGACAGTTTGTGAGTGCTGAGGTCCCAATGAATCCCTAGCCACTGGAATTGAGCTGCTGGGACTAAGCGTGATTTCTTCCTGTTTATTTGGAAACCGAGGTATTCCAAGAAATTGATGACTATATGGGTTGCTCTTTGACACTCTTTGGCACTGGGTGCCCAAATGATCCAATCGTCCAGATACGCAGCCAACATGATCCCTTGGGACCGCAGCTCTTGGACGACTGTCTCTGCCAGTTTGGTAAAAATTCGGGGTGCAATGTTGAGCCTGAATGGCATGACCCTGAAGGAGTAGGCTTGTTTTCCTAGTCTGAATCCCAGGTAAGGGGAGAAGTTTCTCGCAATAGGGACGTGATAATATGCGTCTGTAAGATCTATAGAGGTGGTGACGGCCCCACGAGGAAGTAGGGTCCGTACCTGTGAGATTGTAAGCATGCGGAATTTGTCGCATTGAATGAATGAATTGAGGCGGGACAGGTCCAGAATTACTCTCCGCTTGTCTGAGTCCTTCTTCGGAACACTGAACAGACGGCCTTGAAATTTCAAGTGTCTGACTTTCCTTATTGCATTCTTCTGCAGGAGTTCTTCTGCAAAGTCCTGTAAGTCCTGGGATGGGTGTTGAAGGAACCTGACTGATGGGGGAGGCCCCTTGCACCAGCTCCAACCCAGTCCTTTCGAGACTATGCTGTGGGCCCACGGGCTGAAGGCCCAACGGTCCCTGAAGAGATACAATCTCCCTCCTACCTGGGGTGTCTCATTGATTAGGGGAAGGTCTGCTACCTTTGGTCCCGCGGCCTCCCCTTCCCCGTGAGAGGGGCCTGGATGTTGCTCTACCTCTGTAGGCAGCTCTAGCCCTACTTCCTCTCACATATCTGTTATAGCCTCGAAATGTTCCCGAGCTTTCAAACGAGGCGTTGAAAGCTGGGGACGTCACGAAAGTTGGTGCAGCGGAAGCATGTTGATTCGGATGCACCAAAACAAACTGCTGTTGGGGTTGCGCCTTAGATGTGGAGGGCTGCCCGACCTGTCAAACTGGAACAGCCTGAAGCACAGTCGGGGCTTGAGGTCTCTTAAAGCCCTGGAACCTCCTGAACCTCTTCCCTTTAGGTTGAGGGCCGGAGGTCTCAGAAAACTTCCTCTTAAAAGGAAGGCCCCAACGAGAACGGAGACTTTGGTTGGCTCTAGTAGCTTCAGCCATAACAGCATTAACCTCATCCTCCGGAAAGAGATTAGGTCCCCAGATAGAACTTTTTATTAGCCAGGTTCATGTCTGATGGTGGTCTCCGTAAAGATGTGTTTTCTGCAATTTTGTCTGGCTACTACAAAGTCATAAAGATCTGACTGGAAGGAAGCCAGAACAGACTTTGTAACCACCTGAAACAAGGGCTCATCATGATAGGCTAGAGCTGTTACTTCTGACATAGTGACTGCGTGCAGGGAACGACCTAACCTGCACCTGGCTTCAAATTCTGCTTTGAGCAAAGCTTCTGGAATTCGAGGAAGATGCTCACTGAACAAGGCGGAGGCACACTCAGGATCGAGCTTCCCTACTGTAAAAGTTGCCGGAGCTCCCAACCAACACTCTGAATCTCCGGGAAAAAGGAGAGAGGTGGAATCCGTTTCCTGGAGCTGAGGCATAGGCTTGCCATCCAAACCCGCTTGAAGAGTCAACTCCGCAATTTTAGTAGTGCAAGGAGTCGGAATGGCATCGCCAGTAGAGAACATCGTGAAAGTCCCTTTGAAAGGAGTGAGTTTAGTGTTCTCGCACTGAAATGTGCTAATTGGAATCAATTTCACTGGGTGACACAGGTCGACCCAGAAATGTTAATTTTTATATATTCCATGAACTGCTTTTGGGTATATGTAAAATGGAATTACATATAAACACTAGTGTTGTGTAAAATCATAAATTATTGTGCTATCATGAAATAGAATAGCATTGATTTGGATAAGTAGGAATTTTCCCTGGACAATAGCCGTCTTCCTTCAATAGTGGATATCTTTATTGATCACGCTAGTTTCAATATATATATTTTTTTTTATAAAATAATAAATTACTTTGCTTTTTGCTAATAAAAGGCACAAAATAATGACTTTTACTCTCATAAGTTACCTATGCTGCAACCCAAATAAGAATTCTAGACGGTATGGAGTAAAAAAAATTATCAACTCTTAACAAATGCTGCTGTTATTCCCAGATATGAAAAAGTTGAGGAAATTTAGCTGAAGGAAAACACACAAGAATGCATGTTTTTCATAGCTTAAACTAATGCATGTTTTTAATAGCTTAAACTAAGGAGGTAAATACATGAGCTATAAAAAATAAAGTACCAGTCACAAGTTCCCCACCAGGTTAGGATCCAAGGGTAAACCTTGAGTACCACCCCACTTTTAACCAAAGCAATTCTCTTCATGAAAAATGGAGTGTTAAATACCAATAAATGTGTCATTTCCAGTAAAATTCACGCACACAGATAGATACCTATACTTAATAATGAAGCAAATATCATAATACTGTACAGTACCATGACACTACTTGTCTCGTCTACCTACTTTTTAATGTATCATCTGGGATCTAAAAATCTCCCTGATAAATCCTTCAATCATTTTTAGGAAACATACCGGGTATTATAGGGATTCATTTTAAGCATAAAATGGATCCCAAAACCATGGTCAGTTTTAACACTGACAGTCTTCATTGCCACCAGGCAGTATCACCTGAAAACAGATGCTAACAATAACCTCCTTCCCAAGCCATTCAAACCACCAACCACTGAAGCAGCAGGTCAAAGCTTAGTCCACACAACTGCAGAGTGTATAAAAGGAGAGGAACCAGATATGCATGATATAACAGTGGGCACTGTTGCACCCCAAATTATCACTGTCCTACTGCATTGTAATGATAATAGGTCAAAAGCATTTGGTAGAGGAATCATAAAATGTGCACTAAGGAATATATATGGCCTGACTTTTCATGTTAAAAAATAAGTGACTCAAAGTGCAAACAGCCCCAAACTTACTATTCCGACTCATTCAGAATAAGCAGAGCATTTCAAATCATCAATGTTATCGTATAGCCTAAACGACTCGAAACGTACTAACATAATCGTAGCCTAAGTCTTATACTACGACACCCAGGTTACTTCATTCTTATGCTAGTTCAAATTGCGATTAAATCAATGCACTGCGTTGGGTATATTAATCTATTAATCTAAACATAAAGGATATACAGTAAACTTACCATTGGTGCATTCAATGTTCCCAGCTTGAAATACTTTAGAATCAGATTGGCATGAGCACAATCTCTACTTCGTAACCCTCATCCAAAGCACACCTCAAGAAATTCTCCTTACATTTAGATATGCATATCTCCTAAAGGAACTTTTCCCTAATGTACTTTAAGATGACAAGGCATACTTAAGCGGATTTGAAGGCACCGACAACTATGGCTGCAATCCTCTCTTGAGTCGTTACTAGCTCGAACCACACTGTATCTAGGCTGTGAGGAGACTGACTCTCACAACCGTCTTTGGCCAACACCAAACATTCGACTAGCCACTGGACAAACAACCAATGCCAATGGTTAAGCACTATTACCCGTAAACTTACAATTAAATACATGAAACAGCCAAACCAATGCTTTTCATTACTAAATACAAGCACAACTAAACATAATACCCTTCTACATAATATGCATTTCCACTTTACATAAATTTAAAGAGAATACATAAAACTCTACCACAACTTGCAGAAAAGTACAATCTCTCTTGTTGAAGTTTTGACTTACTCCCCTGCAAGAAAAACATATGCCTACATTATTTACAATAGTCCTGTTCTTATCAATGCCTTTCTGGCTTCTGCAGCTATTTGGGCAGTCCTTCTGCTCGGGCGGGTGCTTGACTGAATGTTTTCTGTTGCAGGATTAATTTCCCTCATCTCCTGCCACAGATCTAAGGGATATAACTTAATTACAAGTCTCATAAGCTGGCTATGTGCCATTCTTAGGGCAGCCACTATTGGGACCTTGTCTCACCCCAAATGTAACTCGATCACTTGGCCCAACTTCCACTTGCTCCTTGGCCCCTCGTCGTGAATGAGGACAACTTCCCCTAACCTGGGCCTAGAGCCATGCATTATTCCTACTCGATGGGTCTCTCTTAACGTTGTTAAATACTCCCTCTCCCATCTTTTCCACAAGTCGTCACACAACTTGGATGCGTACAGGAATCTTTTCTCGGTGAACTCTCTCCGTCCATAGGTAGGGTCACCAGAGACCTCTTCCCAATTTACTACTTCTCTTGGGAAGGACTTAAGTTTTTGTCCAAGGACCAAATGGTTAGCAGTTAAAATTTCCAACTGATTCAAATCCCCGGGCGTGTAACTTAATGGTCTGTCGCTGGTAATTCCTTCCAGCTCCACCAGCACACAGGTTAGTTCCTCAAAACTGAGTAAGGCTTGACCCACGATCTTTTTTAGACGACTTAAAAAGTCAAAAAGTCCTATCAGCCTTTCCCGTATAGCATCAAAACCACGGTGCTCTCGCTGGAATGAACTTCCAGTTACATTTTATATCTAACAGATATTCCTTTACCCTGGGATTCTCGGACATGGTCTTAAGGTATTCTGATGCCGCTACAAACGTGGTGGCGTTGTCACTCAACACGAGTGCTGGGAAATCTCGTCTGCTGCAAAATTTTCTAAAACTCATGAGGGACGAGTCACAGGACTGGTTATCAACTAGCTCCACATGTATGCCTCTGGTTATAGGGGCACATAAATAAGATGATATAAGCCTTCTCAGGGCCTTGTCCTTTTCCCTCAACCCATAATGTGCCAGTGTAGTCCACACCTGTGGTATTAAAAGGTTACTTACATTGCACCCTGAAGTCAGGTAACGGAGGAACTATATTGGGCCTATATGGCCTCCCCTGCGTTCTCCTGCAAATAACACAATGGTGTATTATACTCTTAGTTAATTCTCTTATCTGTGGGATCCAGAACTCCTGTCTGACATTCGGCACAGTTGCATTTACACCCATATGAGCATTAGCATCATGATATTCTTTAATAAATACCCGAGTAACATAGCAACTCTTCGGCAATAGTATAGGAAACTTAGCAGGTTCGGGTATCTGTGCATGTTCTATTCTACCCTTACACCTTATTACCCCGTTGTCCAGGTAAAGATTCAACTGGTGTGCAAGAGCTAGTTTTGGTTTTCTTACTCCATTCATCAAACTCTCGTAGTCCCCTTGGAAAAATTCCCTTTGTATGATGGCAATAGTCTTATTCTTTGTCTCTTGGACTTCT
Organism: Macrobrachium rosenbergii; assembly: GCF_040412425.1. Taxonomy (NCBI): domain Eukaryota; kingdom Metazoa; phylum Arthropoda; class Malacostraca; order Decapoda; family Palaemonidae; genus Macrobrachium; species Macrobrachium rosenbergii. Next base: position 38,548,875 of record NC_089794.1, read on the forward strand.
TCCAAGGTCAGTTCACCAAGCCTCTTCATACTGGTTGAACTCCTACAATTGTTAAAAAATCGTAGGATCCATGCTGTGGTCCTATAGACCTTTTTAACCTTGCTGAATCTCTCCCAATTCAGCAAGTGAGTATTACCATTCAGGTTGTCCCCGTATTGACCAAAACGTTCTCTTCCCTACCCCGCACAAGTGATCCACCAACACATGACCTATCTATTGGCCAAGAGGAATTCTTTAATCAAGGGGTCCCTCCCACCAGAAAGAACTATCCAAGATCATTTCTGTCCTTTTCCCACGTGTCAACCAGTCACTGGGATTATCATCTGTAGGCACATAGGACAAGACCGCCTCTGGAATTAGAAGAGTTTATTTCCTGTACTCTATTTTTCACAAATACAGAGAACATTATTCGATAATAGCCAACTTAGGGCGACTTTACTGTCCAACCAATCAAACAGTTCTGAAAACTCATCCTTCTCAAAGGATTCTTTAACAAATTTGGCCATTCTTGCTGCCAACAACAATGCCATCAACTCAAGTTTTGGAGCAGTTAATTCTTTAAAGGACGCTACTCTTGCCTTTGCCATCATTAAATAAGAGTTTTCGTTCTTAACTCTATACCTACACAACCATATGCTAACTCACTGGCATTGCAGAATATGTGTAAGGAGTCCCCCTTTCCTAGGCTAGTAATCCTAGGAAAGGAAATATCAAGACATTTTTCCAAGTCTTCGGATAACTCAACCCACTGGTTCTGTAATGGGTCTGGGAGTTGTTCATCCCAATCTAGCTGTTGCTTCCACAAATTCTGCAGGTATATCCTTGCCCTAATGGATTGTAAATCCGTGCAACAGTTCTCAACACTTCCCTCTTAGTCTGGCTGGACTTACAGTATTTATTGTCGGTTGTAACGTCAAGGTATCTTTTTCTTTGTCCGAGTTCAGACCTAAGACCTTATGAGTTGTTTGCGCTCTGGCACTAATCCCATATGCTCTCGCAATAGTTTGCAATGAGTCATTGTTGCTCATCCATTCTTTCAGATACAGATATGCCTGTGCAAATATCTTATTTGCTTCAAAGAAAAAATTTACCAGTTCATTATCATCATTGCTAGTGAACTGCAAGTTATCTACATATAGTCCTCTTTTCATCCTTTCTATGTCACCTTCTACCGTAGATAGGCGTTTCTTAATCGTTGCATTCAGCAGAAAGGGAGAACACGTAGCTCCAAACAAAACAACTCGAAACCAATGCACTGACAATTTACTGTTAGGGTTTGTTGGATCTTTTGGATCTTCCAACCACAAAAACCTAGTGTAGTCTCTATCTTCTTCAATGAGTTGCACCATTAAAAATGCTTTCTCTATGTCACTAATACAGGCAAACAATTTTGTTTTAAACTGCAGCAGAACGTTGAGCAGGTCAGCTGTTATATGTAGTCCCATCCACAAAAAATCATTCAAGCTTAACCCACTTTTCCCCTGTCTGACCAAACAGTCAAGTACTATCCTAATAGTGGTTTGTTGCACTGTCCTTTTTAACACCATGATGTGCCAAGAAATGACAGTCTTCCTCTCTTTTAAAATATTCCACTCTCTCTATGAATCTCCTATCCTCCTGATCCTTCAGGATTTTCTGGTAGTGTTCTAGATACTGAGCGTCCTTCTGAAACTTGACACAATGTTGTTTTAATCTATTCAAAGCCAACCCAAAGTTGGAAGTTGATCTTTTATTGCCTCTCCAAGGCTATGCCACAACATGCTGTTTGTCAATTTCAGAATAAATTATAGTACTCTCAAAGTTCTCCCATACTTTCCGTTCCTGTTCCGTTATTTCACTGCAGTCAATACCTAAATGATCTAAACTCCATAAAGTTTCAAGATCTTCCTTTGGATCCTTTAAATGAGTAGCCCCTTCAGCCATAATTATGTTGTCAGTTTCTACTGCCAGTTTCTCCTTGGTGGGAGGAGAACTACATGCCCCGGTTACCACACAACCAAATATGGTCGGTAGTAATACTAAATTTTCAAATTTCCTTAACCCTGGGTGTAAGATGTACACATTGTCAACCCCTATTAACAATTCAATAGGTGATTGTTTCTCTATGGGTAGATCAAAATCTTTATCAGCCAAGCTGATTTTCCTTCTACACAACGACCTCAAGTTTCTTTTTAACGTCGAACTTCTTTGTAAATTCTGGTAGCTCGCCTAGGCTATACAATTCATATTTATTAATCTACCCCGGTGAGGTACAGCGATGTTCACCATTTCATATTCCTTAACTGGTGTAAAGTTAAGTAACCTCTCAATGATATATTTTCAACTCCCTTGCTTTTATAGTGTAGTCCCTCAAGAGCACATTTCTTTATAAATGATCTCTTGGCACAGGTGTCCAACAACCCTCTCTTTTGCACAATACGACCTCTTTTACCCTTTAGGGTTATTGTGGCTGTAGGTAAGACCGACTTCCTGGCCATCTTATTTCCCTGGCCGGTATTTGTCAAAGAGAGAGTTCCAACTTGTACCCCACCTATCTTAGATTTATTTGGCTGGTTTCGATTGCATATAGCACTATGATGTCTAACAGTGGAGCCATTATTACAACCTTGCCTGCCACAGTCGGAACTGAAGTGTTTATTGGATGCAGCTATGAATCACAAACCCAGAGTTCTGAGTCATTCTATCTTTCCTCCTCTGGTTATATAGGATTTACAATGTGGCCATATATGATTGCCTCCGCAAAGTGCACATCCTTTATCCTGGTTTTCCTTGGCTTTGTTCATACTTTCTTTAGGCCTTACCAATGTTTATTTTGGTCTCACAGATTGTCCTTGTTCTACTGCGAAAGCAGATACCGTTGTCAATGTATTAGCTTTTGCTGGTTGTCTGTGGAAATGCCCTCAAATTGCATATTTCTTCTTCAAGATATTTTTTAAAGGTGTCAAATTTCAGCCAATAAGGTGTCAAATTTTAGCCAATCTTCTCCACACCTTCATTTTATTATTTCACTTACACTACTTGGTAGTTTGGTTAGAGCAAGATGTATACAATTCACTCAATTCCAGCTGTTCACTCTCCAATGATCTTATGCAGCCTTCGAATTGAGCTCTAATACCTTGTAGCGATTCTGCATCTGCCTTGGGAGTCTCAGTTTGGACGAGTTTTCTAACTAAACACAACTTGATTTCGCCTTTTCTGCCATAGGTCTCTTTTAATAGGTTCACTGCTTGTAAATATTTATCACCTTCTAATTTAAAACCAGATATCAGTGCCAGAACCTCACCTTCCAATAGGCCCTTCAAATAAGAAAACTTCTGTATATTCTCAAAATCAGTACATTGGTGTACTGATACTTCATAAAGTTCCCAAAATGAATTCCATTCTGATACATCACCAATGAAATGTTTGAGGTCTAATTTAGGTAACTTTACACTAGCTTTATCAGGCAGTATTGGTGCTTAGGTTCACCTCTTACAGCTAAAAGACTTGTGATGGAGGAGTTTAGTCTATGAATTTAAGTGCCTACCTTTAGGCTACATTCAGCTTGATTCATAATTTGGTCAGGTTGTCCTCCAGGATCTGTTAGATCCAATATTTCATTATCCAATTTCTGGATTTTCTGCAAATATCCCTTCAATGAGTCTCTCAAAGAAGAAATACTATTGATATCACCTGCATCAATAGTGGTTTCAACCTTTTTGTCCAGTTAGTTATCACAGACTTAAAACCCCACCCCCGTCTCCTCTTTAACTATTCCAGGTCAGAGGTCAGATGTCTTAGCCTATGATTTACCAAAACCAAATATATATACTCTTAATTACTAAAGTGTACAAACTGCCAGCTCCAAAAAAAAAAATATATATATATAAATATATATATATGTATACTGCATTAGCAAATATAGTATTCAGAAGTTGGCAACACCTCTCCAAATTAATCAATGGTAGATCACTTCCAGTTATATTATATATATACAGTGTGTGTGCCCTTGACTACACACATATATGCACAATGTACAACATTGGGTTTTATTTCAAATTAAAATTCACTTAAGTATGTCATCCATTTCAGGCTAGGCTAACACAAATAATTCTAAAATGGCTGCCACCATCAGCCGGTCTCGTTTTTATCTTTATCGCCAAGTAACACAACATCCTTAAAATTTCATAAACACCCAACTATACAGATCTCTGCTATAACAACCAATCGCTGAGATCCTGGTCACAGTACCAATTTATTCTGACTCATTCAGAATAAGTACAGTAGAGCATTTCAAATTGTCAGTGTTATTGTATAGCCTATACGGTTCGAAACATGCTAACCTAATCGCAGCCTAAGTCTTATACTACAACACCCAGGTTACTTCATTCTTATGCTAGTTCAAATTGCAATTAAATCAATGCATTGCGTTGGGTATATTAATCTAAACATAAAGGATATACAGTAAACTTACCATTGACGCATTCAATTTTCCTAGCTTGAAATATGGTAGAATCAGATTGGCATGAGCACAATCTCTACTTTGTAACCCTCATCCAAAGCACACCTCGAGAAATTCTCCTTACATTTAGATATGCATATCTCCTAAAGGAACTTTTCCCTAATGTACTTTAAGATGACAAGGAATACTTAAGTGGATTTGAAGGCACCAACAACTATGGTTACATTCCCCTTTTGAGTCCTTACTAGCTCGAACCACACTGTATCAAAGCTGTGAAGAGACTGACTCTCAAAGCCATCTTTAGCCAACACCAAACATTCGACTAACCACCGGGCAAACAACCAATGCCGGTAGTTAAGCACTATTACCCGTATACTTACAATTAAATACACGAAACACCCAAAACAACTTTCCATTACTAAATACAAGCACAACAAAACATAACATCCTTCTTCTGCATAAAACGCATTTCCACTTTACATAAATTTAAAGAGAATACATAAAACTATACCACAACTTGTGGGAGAGTACAATCTCTCTTGTCGAAGTTTCAACACTTACAACCCAAAAACACACTTCACTAAGTTATATTGGGTTGCCTGTATCATTCTTTTACATAATTCACAAATAAATTTTTTTTACATACTTATTCATATTTTTAGTATGTAACATTAAAAGTACGTTCATTTATTCATGCATTAACACTCACATTACTTTGTGAAACTGAATTTTTCAAGTTTTGTCAGCTAATAATTTTTGGAAATTTTGGTCAAAATATACCTCCCAGTATCCTTAGCAAAAACTTCATGCAGGTCTTTATCAGGCTCTGACAATCTACAATAGCAATTTGGAAAACTAATGTAATCTTTCAATATAAAAAATATGTTAATATTTAATTCACAGAAAAGGAATGTTAAATATTATAGTAACACCAACAATAATTACTCCACAGGGAGCATTTCAAATATTCTGATAATTTTCACCAAGCAAACTAAGGATTATTACAAATTGGGCATGAATTTCACTATATTTTCTGTTCATACATTACTGTACTCTGTAGACCCCCATATCCATATGTCAGATAACTTTCCAGAACCTATAGCGAAAGTGGAAACTGCAGAAAACAGTGAACCATACGTAACCCAATACGTAATGTGATTTTCATGAATGTGCATAAATACACTGTATATACCAAAGCTAAAGAGGTGAATATACAAATAATGAATGTTTTACATCATCATTACAATTATAAACCCGGTTCAGCTACTGACTGTAATCACTTCTTGAGCAGATGGAAACTTATAGTGTTCACTCTTCTGGAGCTTTGTACTTTAATTTCTTTTTAGGGAAGGAGACAGCAATAAACTATGGAAGAGTGAATCTAGGGGTATTACACCCACAGACAAGGGGGAACCACTACTTGTCATCTCTTCCTTTTAGTTTTTTCCATTACGCTTGACCAACTTCTTTAACATCACCTTGCACCAGTTTCCACTCTTTTCATAATGCATCCTCTCGGTAAGCCATATCAGAGTAGAAAGGTGTCTCAGGGATCTTGTTAAAGTAATATACAGGGCAAGCCATATCAGAATAGAAAGGTGTCTCAGGGATCTTGTTAAAGTAATATACAGGGCAAGCCATATCAGAATAGAAAGGTGTCTCAGGGATCTTGTTAAAGTAATACATAGGGCAAGTCATATTAGAATAGAAAGGGGTCTCAGGGATCTTGTTAAAGTAATATATAGGGCAAGCCATATTAGAATATAAAGGTGTCTCAGGGATCTTGTTAAAGTAATACATAGGGCAAGCCATATTAGAATAGAAAGGTGTCTCAGGGATCTTGTTTAATATATATGTAATAACAATGTCCAGCCTAAGCCCAATACAAAACAAGGAAATGAAGGGCGAAGGCCACAGAGTGGGGCTTGATCCCAGATGATAAGTTTATCTGCCTCTTACAGGCTGGGACACTAAAAGTCAGTAAAAATAAAACTTAAAAGAAATTCCCAAAACTTAGCAGCCGAAAGAAAGCAAGGTCCTAGCTTAATTCCATATAATCAATGAACATATCACTTTTCCTCTTAGAAATACCATATATCATAGAAGTAAAAAATGGAATGTTCAAATGGTCATTTGACCACTTTCGTAAATTCAACTTCAACCATAATGTTGAAAGACTTTACATTACAGTGAACCCCCCGTATTTGCGGGGGATGCGTCCCACACCCCCCCGCAAATAGCTAAAATCTGCAAATACTTCAAACCCCTCTAAAAACACTTAGAACTGCCCATTTTGATAGTTTAAACACAAAAAAACCCTGTAAAAATGCATATACCCGAGTATTTTACTAGTTTTATCACAAAAAGTGCATTTATTCATGAAAATTATGTGAAAATACAGTAATTAGTGAATATTTCTCAGTGAAAAATACCGCGAATGGGCGAATTTTCCGCGAATAAAGGCTAGATATGTTCCACAGAGAAACCCGCGAACCATGAGAACGTGAATAAGGGGGGTTTACTGTATTCATTCTACCATAGGTTTATTATTTATCAATCTTTCTGGTCTTTTCAAACCTATCTTCTGTTAGTCTTCTCTCCACTTTCTACAACCTGATCAAATATATTTTGCACTGCAATTTCATTCAAATAAAAACAGTAATAGGGCTTGAAAGTTGATAACAGTGGTCCAAATTCTACTTTCTTAAAAAAAATTTAAATTTTCATGGTAAAATTAAGTCTTTGGATACTTACCTACTATTACTAGTTAGCTCATTTCTTCACATCATTAGGTGTTACAGACATTCAAAATAAATAAAATAATGCTTGGTTAACCCGCTAGTACTCTGTTTCCCACCTGGTAGTGTGGGAATGTTTACTTTCTTGTCAGAATTCTTCATGACCACCCACTAAGATATGGGGAGGCTGGGCGAGTTTCCACTTTAACAGTAGGTAAATAACCAAATAATTAATTTTATCATAAAAATTTTCATTATTTGAAATGAATCTTACCTACTGTCAAAGTTAGTTGACTACCTCACTGAATGATGATGGTGGGTTAGTGTAGCCAGAGAAACAATAAATGCCAGAGAGGGAGACATACCTGGGGACGTCAACATTGACGGTGATAAGTACCAGTCAGCTGGGAGAAAGACAGCTGGATGGGAGAAGGTACAGGGTTCTTGTATGACGTAACCACGGAAGGTGGATAGTTGGAGCCATCTTCACAATGCTTTAAAAAGGTGATTGCTGAGGAGCAAGAGCCCATCCTAGCACATGGCTAGCTTAATCTAGACAAAGAGCAATGGACGAAGATGAGTCGCTTGTACAAATAAGAACATTTGTCAAAGGCAACAAATACAAGGTGATAGGAGGAACTGAGAAAGAGGGGGAGGGTTAACGTCGAACATGGAAGACGATACAGGGCAAGTAAATGATTAACAACAGAAGTAAATGTAATACCATGTCTATAATCCCAAGATAACTCCACCAGTTTACACACATCATTCTCAGTCTCTCGAAAAACAGGATAATATGCGAGCTAGTAAATGTGAGCACCAAACCCTACCAAATAAATCCTTCGGAGAATGCGTCAAATTCGACTAGGAAGATGGTTGAGAGACAGGTGGAGAAGGGCAAAGACCTTGGCCCCGAGACAACTTGGTTCCCTGTCATTGGTGAAGACCAACTGACATGGCAGTACAGAGGGTAGGCTACAAACATACAAAGGCTCCAACACCTCCTCTCTCACGGGGAAGGCAAAAAAGGTCGATCACTATGGGGGGAACCGTGATCTTCACCCACAATATATACAGTCAAATGTCTAGCCAATAAAAGAATATTCTTAAATTCACCTACCCTTTTTATCCTGAACCACACAGGGAGCATAAAAAGGTAGAGTAGAGGGAGTGAAAACAGAATCAACACCAGAAGCAAAACAAAAAGGAAAAGACTGAGTAGGCTTATGGCCGGCCCTAACAAACTGCATATGTAATCTATCAGCCTCTTGCATCTCCCAAATTATTCACAAAATTATTCATCCTTTCATCAGATCACTAATTATTTCTTCACAATGAGAAGAAAAAGCACACTCATGTCCCTACAGGTAAGCTAACACACACACACACACACACACACATGGCCATCATGAGCTACAAAACATTTGGTTTACACAAAACTTGTTCCAGTACAGCCTAATGCTTCTATATCTGCTTCTGTGAATTATTTATTATTTATTAATTCAGTAGATGAAACCTATTCACATGGAACAAGCACACAAAATGACTTAACACAAAACCAGAAAACAAGCACAATACCATACAGGAGGAAATCAGCCAGAATTAGTCAAAATTAATACTGCTGACTCACACCATATGAACATGGACACAGCAGGAAGAATTATGTCAAGACCATAAACATTCCAATGCCACCTGGTTGGGAAACAGGTGATTACAGACAATCCTAGCAGGTTAGCCAAGTGTTACATGTATTTTGTTTATTTTGAATGCCGATTGCACCTAATGATGCAAAGATATAAGCTAACTTTAACAGTAGGTAAAATTCATTCCAAATAACAGAAATTTACTCCCTGGAAAGAAATCGAATAGGTAAGGGTGTCTTGGGTCTCAGCAAAATTCTCCATTCTTGTTCAGGAGGCTCATAACTTGTGGCTTCAATTCGGAATTTCTGCAGAAGTCTGCACAGCCCTACGTATAAATCCTGCTCTGCAAACCTACGTCCTGTAAAATAAAAAAAAAAAAATGCTTGAGCACCTAGGTACTGTATGACCAAAGTGCTCTCCAATTCCCACAGATTTTTTAAGAAGGCCTCATGCATATTCTGCCTACAATCAGCCTTGTACATAACACTACAGGCTGTACTACAGATTACTTGCAGCATCTCATTGGCCCTAGCAACATAACTTGCTGTGTTTGCTGCTAATTCTTACCACTGAACTCTTCCTTCTTTGCTGTCCGACTCAAAACTTTTCCATGCTCAAATATTCTGGGTCCTTTTTAACACACTCCTTAGGTCAGATGAATGGGTATCTAGATATTAATATCAGTGGTTGTTATTTACATGTTTACTCAAAATTATCAAACATTCAAATGGAAAGGCATAAAGGCCAAGTTCCCACAATGTTCATGTATGAAAAAAAAAAGAGAATGGATAAAGAGAAACAGACAAATGAATAATATGCATAAACATTATATATGTACTGTATATATATTAGTAATAATAATAACAAAAACAAACTGAGTCAGGGTGTCCTCCAGCAGACAGGTCTTCTCTAAAATGGTTAAGAAAGTATCTTTATGATGCCCAGTCTCGATAGAAAAGCCATTCCACAAAAACTGGCTGATTCACAGCAAAAGAAATTAAATTCCTCAGCTTTTAAGAGTTTATTCTTATCCTCAAGATACTTTGTATAAAGGCTATAACATCTTTATTTTCAATTTTAATTTTTGCAAAGAAATTTTTTCACACAATATTGGAAGAAATAATTTTAGATTTCCATACCTTTTCACTTTTATTCCTAAAGGAAACTTCTATCAACTACACACAATCTCAAACTAAAATCTTAAAACCATGTCTCCAGCACAAAAGCACCAAGACCAAAAAATAAAAATGTTTAGTGCAACAATCATTGACGAGCAGCCCATCACAGCCAACAATAGTTTCTGTACACTCAAACAGAAGACAATACAAATAAACTGATCAGCTGCCAACTGAAAAGTGAACTACAAACCTGCACACATACGAGTACCAATGCTGAATGGGTTGAGTATATATGGATCAACAAGTGGTCCTACGCCAGCCTCTCTTAGCCAACGCTCAGGCTGGAAACTCTTAGCCCTTTTGAAATATTGTTCGCTCTGTAACCACACAAATGGATTCAAATCCACATAAGTCTGTAAAGAAAAGAATAAGTGGAAATCTACACCAAAATGAAAAATTCTATCACACAATACTTGTTACTTCACACAAACTCATCAATCACACTTGTGCCTACATCTGAAGTCTCAAATGACCCCAGACTCAACAGTCTTATCTAACAGTAAGAACAAGAATGGTGGTTTCATGACTACCACACCTGGACCCTCAATACCCATCCATCTCTACCTCACTTTTCTTATAAACTGGAAATGAAGCTGTAAGACCAGAGGGGCTGAGAGTTAGTTATAAAAGGGATTTTGACAGAGGAAAAATTTTTCTGTTTTAACCAGACCTCTGAACTCTTTTAGGGTTCTTCTCGGGCTGGGAAAAGAATGGGGAAAGAGTACATAAAAAAATTAAGTAGTTAACTAAATAAATAAATAATAAAAAAGGGGGGAGGGGAATTAGAAAAAAAAACAATCGAGAAAAAAAAAAGGGGGAAGATTATATTTTACTTATCAATTTAATTTTGTTTAGGAAGAGAATGATATTATTAATTGAAAAGTTATTACCTTCTGCTAGAATATCCTTTATTGATTTATTTTGTAAATAAGTCTTTCTTTCATGATGCCATCTGGGACAGTCAATCAAGATGTGTTTGATTGTTACTGGGATGTTACATCTTTCACAAGTTATTGGGTTTGTGTGCGAGTTGACATCAGATGACCATGTGTGAGTCTGGAGTGTCCTATTCTGAGTCTTGTTAAAATAACCTCATTGATTCTTTGCTTTTGGGTAGAAGAATGCCATTTTTTAACTTCGTTCTTAATTTGTTTTAGTTTGTTTTGTGGGGTATATTTGTCCAATCATTTTGCCAATCCCTATAAATTAAGGGTTTAACTGATGCTAGCCAGTCTGATATGGGTGCTTTCATAGTAGTTGGGGGGATTGTACAAGCCAATTTTGCAGCTTTATCTGCTTTCTCATTAACCCTCAATGCCTACATGGGCTGGGATCCAACAAATTTGAATTTGAAGGCCGTTTGTAATTAACTGATGTATTTCCCGTTGTATATTTTGGACAAGGTGATTATTTGATTTAAATGATCCTATTGCTTCAATTGCACTTCTTGAGTCGCTCAATATGAGTGCTGAAGGAATTCCTTTTTTGTTATAATCTTGAGAGCCAATTGTATGGCTGTTAATTCTGCTGTAAATACTGATGATATTAGAGGAAGGCCCATTTGGATAGTTTTATCACTTGAATAGGCTGATGAGCCCACTCCAGCTTCATTTTTGGATCCATCTGTGTAGATTATGAAGGGATTAAGAGGGGCTGAGAGAAGGTAACTCACATGTGAGTGATAGATCTGTACAAAAAAAATTTGTAAAGAAAAAAACTGGTTTCACTGTATGGCCCCTTCAATCTTGTACATATTCAAATTGGAATTCAGGTGTTTCCATATGCTGGGAGATCACAGAAAGGAACTGGGGGTTTCTATCAGTCAGGGATCAAGGTTCTGATAACTCGGGCATGAGTGACCTCATACAGTAAAAAAACAAAATCCTTGTAATTAATTACTAAGTCTCCTCAGATTTGGCACAGAAACACACCTACCATTCATTTGAGACGTAGAAGTTAGTAACCCTGAATGTCTACATCTTTAAGTTTACCATGAATGAATGGAGACCAAGTTACAAAGAAGTAGAAAATGAACACACCCAATGTTTTCCCAGAGGAAATACTTGTACCACTTTGCCATTCAACACATAACTGTAGACTACTGTGATGTTTTTGTCTTGCTTGATTCATGAGATGGACTACAGGAAATGCACCAAGTCAATTATAAGATCTACAATGCTACACTTTTAAAATAAAAACAAACAAAACATACAAAAATTTCTAAAAATATGTTAATATAATATCTAGAGGATTCAGACTATGATCTTGTGTTGAGGTAAATAGTTCTAGCATTTCTGTTTTACTACATATATACAATCTAACAATAATCCGAATTAAGTCTTTACTAACCCCTGCAGGAATATGATAACCACCAAGTACCAGGTCCTTTTGAGGCAACCTCTGCACAGATTCTCCAATGGGGTAAAATCTGGAAGAAAATTTTAAAATCTCACTACAATTTGCTTTAACCCAGCTCTGCTGTAACTAACATACATTGAACTTTAGAAGGAAGTTTCTAATGCAGTTTCTCTTGCAATGTACAAAAAGCAACACCAGACAATATTTTTCTCAAGCAAATGCAGATGTCAGAAGTAATCATAAAACATACCTTAAAGTGAACATGTCGTAAATTAAAAATAAATTTGAATACAGGTATACGTTACATATCTTAAACTTCATAGGCTAGCCTTGCCTAGCCTACCTTAATTATACTCAGAACACATACAGTAGCATAACAAAGGGCAAAATCATTAATATCAAACATATTTTATAATGAATTGTTGAACATCTCATAATTTATTGAATAATATAATAATGTACTGATAACATACAGATATGAAAACACCACTGGGCCTGAGGAAGTTTGAAGAATTAAATGGTAAAACATTTTTCATCCACAATTACCTAATGCAACTCTTCCTTAAACACTGATATATTTACCACCTCCACACTATGAAAATTATGACACCTTTTGAAGCACTGGAACCACCCGCTGCATGTACATAGGTTCAGCTACACGATCTTTAAGGGTTTCAAAAAGACCTCTTGACTGGCCTGGATTCAATGAGTAAAGCAGTATATATTTTTTTCTGTATTTGGTCTTTCATCCATGTAACACATTCTCCATCTCATCAATCAGCCCAGATCTTTTTTACATGACGACAGTGAATTTACTGGATGCCAAAGATTCTACAGCATCACAAATTTGTTTTTTATCTTTCAAGATGGTCAAGATCATGACTATGAAAGTTCAAGTTCCCATGCTATGGCCATTACAGGCATACCACCCTGATGCTTGTGATCATCTTAAGTTTTAGCTCACGAGTAACTACCTTTCTCTTCTCTTCATCAGTAGCAAAAGACACAGACGGGCATTTTGTAGACATGATGGATGCAGAAAAACACAATATAGATACAGGGGGTATCAGAAATATAATGACAATACAGAACACTACTGAAATATCTGTTGTATATGCTAGCGGCCATGTGGTAATCTGGAAGATGAGGAGCACTACTGCTCCCTAGATGCCCCGCATTCACATGAGAGCATCATACTAAAAATTGCTTGCTGCAAAAATGACATTTTTATGATAAAATAAAGTTTTATATATGCTTACCAAGTAATTACATAGCTATAGTTTCCTCTTGCATGGCAGCTTAAATTAAAAAATTCACGGGTAACGCTTCAAAGTTCAGTGCAGATGACTGGACCCGCCCACTAACGGGAATACCAGGAATGACTTAGCAGACAATCTCATTCTGTTTATGCCATATGTCCATCGGACGGGAGGGAGGGCTCCAATCATGTAATTACTTGTTAAGCATATATTGTAAAAAACTTTATCATAAAAATGTAATTTTTATATAATTAACTTAGCAAGGAATTGCATAGCTGATTCCCACACTGACAGGAGGTGGGATACATCGACAAACTCTACTCCAAAACATTAAGACATGTAATGAATTTGAAATAGAAAAGTTGCTAGCATTGAAAACAATGCTTGTCATTCCTTATTAGTTAAGAGAGCCTGCAGCAGAAAACTTCCTCTGGTTGGTGGTCAGCTTAACCTGTAGCGACGTGGCGATATAGCCAGGAGCGTCTGCTACTTAAGTGGGAGCTTTGCAGTGAAGGAGTTAATCGAAGGCTAGCAAAACTTCAAAACGTGCCCTTGCCCTGGGCACAGTACCACAATAAAACAACCTGCACTGAAATAAAGACCACAACCCATCCACTGAGAGTGGTGGGTGCTCCAGGTACATAGTAACCCCTGGCTCTCACAAAACTTGGCACCTTACTACAAGGTGAAGGGATAGTAGGAGAAAATCCTATGCTTCCTTCCGCAATCCCAAGCCAGTTACTAATAATAACAAGGTACTGCAAAAAAATTTTAACACAGTTTAAACTTTTCTGAAAAGGTGAGAAACAAAAATCGATTACACTTCCAGTAGGTCGATTGTACGATGGACGTAAGGGACGTATACGCATGAAGGCTAATGAGGTAGAAGTTGTTCTGGCATCTTTAGCTTTCACTTAAAAGTAGGCCCAATACTCTCCTGGAACTAAGAACGGTCTCATAAAGCAAATCCATACATGAAGAAGATCAGTGCGTTCTAACAGAGCGAAAAAAGGGTCCTTGTCAGAACACTAAAGGTTATGACTGGCCCTCTGTGCTTCCAATCCTGCTCAGGTAATACCTGAAAATTCCAACATAAAAGAGAGCTCCCTACTCTTCCCCAGAGCCAAGGATGTGGGGAGATTTGGCACCAAACGATCGGAAGCTGGCGCCCGGGTGTAGGTGGCGCCAGCCGAGCTGGACGCCAGATAACTAATTCGTCAGGAGCTGACAGGCACTCCTAGGAGCTCGGGGAAGAGCTGGCGCCAGGCAAGCTGGAAGTCAGACGAAGGTAAAGGCTCAGGCTAGAGGGTGCTCCTGGGAGCCCGAAGCACTGTCCCCAGCTGTCAAGACCGTCTTCTCTTCCATTAAGTTCCTGGTTACGAAAGTGTCCTCGTTCTCAGTTAAAAACCCCAAGGTAAAAAAGCAAACTGCGTTACTGAGTGTAAAAGAGCAAACTGCGTTACTGAGTCAGGCATAGCTCAATACCCCTAAAAAGAGGAACATTAGAGATTCTAAATCCTCTCCAATAAAAAAGGTAATGCTGTCATTGAGTCATAAGTGTCTCACAAGAAGAAACCTAAGAGTCTGAGACACCTGATTCGGAACATCGTTCACTCAAGATTGGTAGACTGAGCCAGAAGATGATGTCTGCATCTTCAAATGTCTCTCTGAAAAAAAGCACCTCCTTCCTGACAAGCACCCAGAAAGCCCAAAGCCTGTTTGCGTAAGTGCGTACCACCATCTAGTGTCTCTTGAAGTGAGGTTCTTCGAGAAGAAACAATAGTGGAAGGATTCTTGGAGAGTCTACCAATCAACTGTAGCAATTTGGAAACCATAAATTATGTCGAACAGTGGGAGAGCTTAGAGGCCTAGGTTGGAATGGTCTTGCAGTAAAGGGTCTGTTGCCCAGACTAGAAGATTCCTTTAAGGTGGCAGACAGTCATGATTGCCTGCCCCATAGAGGCACATAACCCGACTGTTCAGGGGATTCAAGGTCCACTTGAGAGTAAGAGTGATTTTCTGACAGCTCAGTTTAACCACCAGAAATTCCAGCTGGACTAGAAAAAACTCGATTTATCGTCCGCAGAAAAACCCTCTTGTCACTTGGTGGTGAGAACTAATGTAAAAAAGTAAGGACTGTGAAAGCTAATGTAAAAAAGTAAGGACTGTGAGAGCTAATGTAAAAAAGTAAGGACTGTGATCTTGTGTGAAGTAATACCACAGTCTAGGAGTGAGCGAGGGTTGAGAAGAACTGAAGTCTTAAACGAATGGCTCTCAGCTCTCTGACATACATGTGAGGGTTCGTTCCCCCTGGGGCACGTCCCAGATATTTCCCGGTTTCCCGAGCAGGTTTCCTCTGCTAAAGCAAGGAGTGAGAAGCAGTCTAAGACCAGCCTCATGATGAGGGACTTCTTCCAAGTCTAAATTCGGACAGATACCACCTTAAGTCCAATGAAAACCAGGTCTTTGGGAAAAACACTGGAGTCCAGTTATGTTTCTTTGTCCCTATTGGTTTTGTGGGACAGGCTGAAGTTCATGTTCAGAACGAAAGACAAAAGTAAGCAGAGCGAGGACTTGAGAGAAGTCTTATGCCTTAGATGTTGAAGCCTAAATTCTCGCACTGGAAGACCCTGTCTCGTAGAACAGGGGTGAGATATCTTTTGGAGTTTGCATGTGGACATGAATTGAAGTATCCTACATATCCAAGAACTCCACCAATTGCCCTGGAGAATGGACGACATGACGGTACGGTTGTTCTCTGCAAGAGAACAAACCTGTAAAACCTTGTGCAGACTCACAGACAACCAAATGGACTAGTTCCCGACCCTGTCGATACTTGACAGCCATGGACACGTGGCCATCAGGGTAGGGTCAACTTCTTAGTGCAATAATGCCTTGCGTGGACTCAATGACACCTCATACAAAATGACAACATATGTGGAACTGTACTTGGTTAAAAACTAATATCTGACACGCTTAAAAGAACTTGGAAAGTCCATAAGATACACAAAAGTCTGGCCATGGGTAACAACGGTCTTGAACAAAACCTTAAGTAATGACTTCTGCTGCAGTCCAACACAATGCTCTAAAAAATTAATAAATAAATAAATAAATAAAAATAAAAAATGTGAAAAGGAACTAGGCATTCAGCGTTGGGAGCCTAGTATGGCTAGAAAGAGCCGAGCTCTCTGGAACAGGTGTCGGGTGCTTGGGATTCGGTGCCAGGTACCATAAAGCTGGAGTCAGGAGCTCTGAAGATGATCAGGCGCTCAGGAATGAGCGCCACTAGAGAGAGGGTTGATGGCGCTTCTTTCTGCCTGGGGCCCAAGAAAAGTTTCCATAAAAGAATGGTCACCAGGGAAGATATCGTAATACCAAAGGGAAAAAACCAACCGATGATATATGCTGTCTGAAAGTAGCTGCGAAGCAATGTCCCTTGGCGACACTTGAGAGACTTCTATCTTTTTAGCCCCTGTTCCTGATGTAAGTCAAGATAGACCCTTACTTCAAAATCTTGACAAGAACTTCAGCCAGGAAGACTCATTCTGTCTCAGCCTCAGAGGGAGGGAAGGACAAAAAACACTTGTC
Organism: Macrobrachium rosenbergii; assembly: GCF_040412425.1. Taxonomy (NCBI): domain Eukaryota; kingdom Metazoa; phylum Arthropoda; class Malacostraca; order Decapoda; family Palaemonidae; genus Macrobrachium; species Macrobrachium rosenbergii. The sequence continues at coordinate 38,566,080 of NC_089794.1, forward strand.
TTGCTTCCTTAAAAAACCACAGTCAGACTCCCAATTCCCTGTAGAGGTGACAGCCTTCTTCAGTAGGCTCATACATTTGTACACAAAAGTCCCTGTCTGCAAAAGACAGAGCTTTGAGACACTAACTGATGTCACAAAAGTGAGCAATTTGGCCCGTCTGGAACTCTAGGTAAAGGTGGAACAGGCTGAAAAGAGACAAAACTCCCTGAGAGTGGTTGTATGGTACTCAAAGGAGGGAGTCCGATATTGAAGGAGGACACCCGATGAGCAGAGACTAGAGTTGGCCACTTGAAGAGGTGTTCAACTGGAAATTGCACACAAAAAAGAACAACAGTACATTCTTAGAAGAGACAGGCGCCAAGCTAAAGAGAGACTGGCGTCATGCCAGATGCATGAGAGCTGGTGCTGGAATCTCTATATGAAGACGAGCTCTGGCGCCATTGGAAGTTCAGACATTACTAAGCGCTCGGGCGCTGATGTTCCGCTTGGCGCCAATACTGGCACTCTGCATGCCTCTGGTTAGGACTTCACTTAACCTGTAGCAATGTGGTGATATAGCCAGGAGCTTCTGCTACTTAAGTGACAGCTTTGCAGCAAAGGAGAAGTCTGTTGGCTAGCACAGCACAATTGGAAGTTTTACAGCGAAAGAGTTAACCGAAGGCTACCAAACTTCAAAAAAGTACATCTCTATGGATGCCTTTCCAGTGGCTGCCCATCAACACCTACGGACAGCAGGCTCGACTGAGGGGTAACTACCAAGAGGCAAACCCCTCTGGACTCCCATGGACTTCAGTATGCCTCCTCCCTGGTGCATGGGAGTCTGACAGGAACTCGGTTTAGGAGATCCAAGGGACCAGATAGCTACCCCTTCACTACACATCCAGTAAGATGCCTTTCCAGTGGCTATCTGTTGATACCTTGGACCAGCAACAGGTCTAATTGAGACTTGCAGATAAGTAATTCAATACCGCAAATACTGGCTCAGCAAAGAATGCAATGTTTATGTTATTACATTAACCAGTAAAGGTGGTAGCACGGTAAACTACGCTACCAGAGATAAACCATTTGATTGCAAAATTGCTACTGTAGTGAAATATAGTAAACTTGACCCAGATCTTAATAACAAAACAATAAAATACTGATCCTGAAAATTGTAGGCTTGAAGGCTACCTGAAATCAATGATAATACTTCACTGAATTCTGGTTTCCAACTGGCAAATTTAAGAACAAAGCTGCCATCGACACTCGGTGTTTACTCGAGTGCAGCAGATACAGAATGAGATTGTCTGCTAAGTCGTTCCTGGTATTCCCATTAGTGGGTGGGACCAGTCGTCTGCACTGAACTTCGAAGCGTTACCCACAAATTTTTGAAATTAGGATGCTGTGCAAGAGGAAACTATAGCTATGTAATTACTTGGTAAGTTAATTATATAAAAATCCAAATTCAAAACCTGGAATACTGTTTCTGCTGGATGGGTATTGTCACTATCACCATCATAAAATCAAAATATTGTAAACTGAATCATCGTAACCCAGGGGGACCCTGCACAGGTACCTTAGTTAGTTTTGTCCCTTTTTTTTTACATATGACTTCTACAATAATGTATACACATTATGAATACTACAACTTCCCTTTAGGCAACCCCTTACAACTGGTCCTGATTAGACAAACAGAACGCCTTTCTAACTAAAGGAAAAGGACTTGGGTACTGGTCTTCTATTACTTATACATATGTATAAGATATAAGCGAATCCCACAGGAAAATGACAGGCAGAAGTTCAGTACCAAGCGCTTTCACGTTTATTAACGCATCGTCTGGGCACATAAGATACATTGATTTCACACTAAGACATGTTTGTCTATAAACTGATTACTGTACTTGTACATATCCTCCTTCCATCCACACATCTCTGGAACTGCATTCTTCATGGGTCTTGAAAGACAAAAACTTTTTGCACATGCCCAGATCACTCCAGTGACCCTTAAGACGTCACTGCCACTTCTTGTGATTCCTGCTGTCTTGAAGTAATCGCGTTCAGTTTTGAAACTTTCAACTAACCACCTTACTTTCAGTGATATTGTGCACCCTGGTAACTGCTGACGACTGTAGTCTTGACTGTCCCCATGGCGTCACTGCTCCCTTATATTCACTTGCATCTATATACTGTACGACATATCAAATGGCTGCAGTCACAACTGCGTTTTCAGCTGCATGAGTGCTAGCTGCCTGTGGTTGACCTTTCATCCTCTGCTACTGATTAACCTCATTGAAAGAGATTCTTCTTCCTGCTGACCCATTTCTAGAGAGCCCCTCCTACCAAAAGTATTCTGAAGCACAGCCAAAAGAAATCTCCAAAACCCACTTCTAGTAAGGAGATCAGTGCCACAGCTTCTCACCATGCCACAACCTGTGAACTTGGACTACCTCATGAAAATGAAAGGGTATATGAAGTCAATCAGCAACTTGAATGGTCAAAAGTACACTTATATTTGTGAGAGCAGAAAACCTTTATCTATTTGCTAATTAGGTGTTTCCTGAAAAACGATTTCTTAGTCTCTGATACAAAAAACAGTAAACTTCCTTCATATCATTCCGTTACATACACATAAGACATCAATTCCCTGAATCAAATTCACAAACCTAACAGAAAGGAACTTTACATAGAAATAACTTTCATGCAATTTATGAGTGGGCTCTTTCACCCTCAGTGTTCAAAGGTTAATGCTACACAAGAGGCAAATACCTATGCAAAACATTCCATACTAAAAAAGAAAATACATGCATATCAACAGCAAAAGCTCCACATTTTGATAAAGGAATGCAATATTACCTTCAATCTAACCACGAAGTATATGAATCTATTTATTCTCCTCAGACTTATCCCACAATTTTCGTCAAGCCACTCTCATTCCGAGAGGTGTAACACAACACAGCTTTTTCAACTTCCCACCTGGGGATCATAGGGAAGTTTTTGTGTAACTCTTCAGTCAGTTCACTTTCTTTCAGCTTCACTCTGTTTCTGAATTGCATCATTTTCTCTGCATAACCTTCGTCGGACTTGGACGGAGCATCTGCAGTGTACTCCTCTGTAGCTTCCCCTAAATACTTGATAAGTTCTTCATTCTTCACAGCAATCATTTCTTTTTGGCTAAAATATCGAACAGCATGTAATTCAGAAAAATATGATGAGGTAATTCTGTTAACATAGATACTTCTCATTGAACACTGGAAGGAGCTGAAAGGCTGGGGAACATTCCGAAAAGAAAAGAAAGGAAGCCAACCTTTGCTGTTAAGGCACTTCTGCAAAGAAAGATTAACCAGAAATTATTCATTAGAAACACTAAAATAACATAAAAAAAAGTTCCTGAAACAAATGTACAATTATTCTGCGAAAAGATCCACTAACTTGAATACAATAATAATAATAAGTAGGCATAAAATATACATAATACACAAGGTTTAAAGTATACATAACTTAGAGTGAGCATGAAGTATGCTACTTATGATATATTTCCTTAGTACTAGTGCCTGGTTTTTACGAAAAATTTCTCAATAACCAAATATTTTTAATCTTTATCGCAATATTTCTCATCAAATCCAAATAAAGGGCATACTGCATTTACTAATTTTTTATCATACGAAAACTAAAGTACTGTATAGTAAAACACGACCCTTGATCGAGACATAATGTGGATTCTACTTTTTATTTTGTTTATATGTTTTCCTTCCCATAATTTTTTCTTTTCCAGGATTGTTGTAATGATAACACAATGAGCTGGAAGTTTCTCAATTTGGGATTTATTTGACTTGTAGGAGAAGTAGAAACTGTGGATGGCATCATCACTGCCTGGAGCTAATCTGATGCCATGTGAAAGAGTAAAAGGCTTCTACAGCATGCAAGAAATATCAAACGCTTCAAAAGTAGTGAGGAACAGTGTAAGAACTTAAGAGTGTATACAAGTACTTTCTCTTCCGCCACTCCTTGGTATGTGCAACTCAGGCAATTGTGAAGTGATTAACCCTTAAGGAACAGGCTAAATATATATCAAACATACCCCCAGACCAGGGCAAACTTTAAGGTTGGCCAATTTAAGAAAATAACACTTCAGGGGAAAGAGAAAAATATGCAAATGCACTTGGTGTAAGAAAAAAATCCTTAAAATTTTCTGTAAAGGCCCATGCTGGCACAGACAAACTAACCATGTACAAGGTAAACATTACCTTTACCTACTGCTGATTACCTAACATTAAAACTTCCACGGGAAGTTGAAAGTAAATATTTACAACCCAGTGTGGGGCATCTTTTCCAAGACACTTGTAAAAATATGCTAATTTTGCAAAGTTATACAAGTTCTTCTAATAATTTATTTTATTTTATTTTGTACAATTATAATACAGTTCACACAATATCATAAAAGATAAGAACCAAAATCAGACCAAATTCTGCTTATATTTATTGTAAAATATTTACGAGATTTACCGAGATGAGGAGATGCAGTACCTTTTTGTGAGGTATAGATATTTTTTCTGATATTTCTTTGCACTTTTCTTTGTAAAATTACAACTGTAGCTGACATACTACAGGCAGTCCTCAATTATCGGCGGGGGTTCCATTCTGGAGGTGTGATGATAACTGAAAATCGCCACTAACCAAAAATTGGTGATTTCCGGCGCTTTTTCGGCAATTTTTGGGGCTTATCGGTGCCGAAAAGTGCTGATTTTCGGTTATCGATGCCTTTGTTAGGTATGTATCGGCGCCAATAAGCGGAAATTGGCAATTTTCGGCGCCGAAAATTGACGATTTTCGTCGCTAGACAAGCACCGTAAAACCGGATCGCCATTAACCGAGCACGCCCTTAACCAGGGACTGCCTGTATCATAAAAGATAAGAACTAAAACCAACAGCAATCCCAGGGTATACTTACAAGCAAATAAATAAAAATATGTCATGGGATAGAGAGGGGCAATACATTCCCACACAAAGTCTCAAGGCACACTGATCCCCCTCTGTCCTGTGCTGAGCTCCTACAGTTGCCGAACTGCAGGAAACACATCTTCGCAGAGGCCACCATCAGGCATGAGCCCAATAGACTGGTGAAGAGTTCTATCTGGGGACCTAACCTCTTTCCAGAGGATGAGGTCAATAATGTCATGGCGGAGGCAACTAGAGCGAACCAGAGTCTCCGCTCTCGGTGGGGCCTTCCTTTCAAGAGGAAGTTCTCTGAGACCTCCGTACCTCAACCTAAAGAAAGGAAAAGGTTCAGGAGATTCCAGAGCTTTAAGAAACCTCAAGCTCAAACAGTGCTTCAAGCGGTACCGGTCTCACAGGTCGGCCAGCCTTCTACATCTAAGGCACAACCTCAGCAGCAGTTCGTACTGGTGCAGCCGGCTCAGCAAGCCTCTGCTACGCCAACCTTCGTGACGTCCCCAGCTTTCAACGCCTCGTTTGAGGGCCATGGGACATTTCGAGGCTACAATAGGCATGCGGGGGGAAGCAGAGCTAGAGCCGCCTACAGAGGTAGGGCAACATCCAGGTCCCTCTCACGTGGAAGAGGAGGCCGTGGAATCAGAGGAAGTAGGACCTCCCCCAATCAATGAGACACCCCAGGTAGGCTGGAGATTACATCTCTTCAGGGACCATTGGACCTTCAGCCCGTGGGCTCACAGCATAATCTCAAAAGGTCTGGGATGGAGCTGGAGCAAAGGGCCTCCTCCACCAGTCAGGTTCTATCAACATCCATCCCAAGACTTACAGGACTTTGCAATGGAACTTCTGCAAAAGAAGGCAATAGAGAAAGTCAGACACTTGAAATTTCAAGGCCGTCTGTTCAGTGTTCCGAAGAAGGACTCAGACAAACAAAGAGTAATTCTGGACCTGTCTCGTCTCAATTCATTCATTCAATGCGACAAGTTTCGCATGCTTACAATCTCGCAGGTACGGACCCTACTTCCCTGTGGGGCCGTCAGCACCTCTATAGATCTTACAGACGCATATTATCACGTCCCGGTTGCAAGAAACTTCTCCCCTTACCTGGGGTTCAGGCTAGGAAAACAAACATACTCGTTCAGGGTCATGCCATTCGGGCTCAACATAGCGCCCAGAATATTTACCAAACTGGCAGAGACAGTAGTACAAGAGCTGCGGACCCAAGGGATTATGCTGGCAGCATATCTGGACGATTGGATAATTTGGGCATCCAATGTCAAGGAATGTCGAAGAGCAACTTACATAGTAATCAACTTCTTGGAGTACCTGGGTTTCCAAATAAACAGAAAGAAATCCCGTCTAGTTCCAGCAGCTCAATTTCAGTGGTTGGGAATCCAGTGGGACCTAAGCACACACAAACTGTCGCTACCACCAGCAAAAAGGAAGGAAATAGCCAAAGCTACCAGACAGTTCCTCAAAAACAAAAAAGCCTCTTGTCGTACCCAGGAAAGTATTCTGGGCTCTCTTCAGTTCGCTTCAGTAACAGACTTGCTGCTGAAAGCCAAACTGAAGGATATAAACAGAATATGGCGGAAACGAGCCAACAGCAGGAACAGAGACAAGCTGTCTCTGATTCCGCAGATATTGAGGAAAAGGCTTCGACCATGGTCGACAGTCAAGAGTTTGTCGAGATCAGTGCCTCTCCAGTTTCCCCCTCCTTCACTTGTGATCCATACGGACGCCTCCCTAAGCGGTTGGGGAGGATATTCCCAACTCAAGAAAGTTCAAGGAACGTGGTTGACAGTATTCCGCCAGTTCCATATCAACATCCTAGAGGCAATGGTAGTATTTCTAACATTAAAGAAACTACGGCCAGCCAGACAGATTCACATCAGACTGGTGCTGGACAATACAGTAGTGGTGCATTGCCTGAACAGGGGAGGCTCCAAGTCGAGCCATATCAATCAAGTAATGATCGCAATTTTCTCCCTAGCAAGGAAACATCGTTGGCACCTGTCAGCCACCCACCTGGCAGGTGTTCAAAATGTCATTGCAGATTCACTGTCCAGAACAACCCCGCTGGCGTCACCACAGAGAGCAACCACAAGCTTCCATGTTACGTGGCTCCCAATCTGGATCCTCTAGCTTATTCCACAGATGCGATGTCAATCGACTAGAACAGGTGGCAAAGGATCTATCTGTTTCCACCAATAAATTTGTTAATGAAAGTTTTACACAAACTCAGATCCTTCAGAGGTTAAGTGGCACTACTGGCACCCAACTGGCCGAAGAGCAGTTGGTTTCCTTTACTGCTAGAGTTGAAGCTCACGCACAAACATATCCCCAACCCACAGTTGACACAAGTAGTGCAAACTCGGACTGTCAGCTTCCTCAAGAATTCTGAATGCCCTAGCTTTATGGACTTCATGAAATTTGCAGCACAGAAAGGCACTAACATTGACCCTCTTAATACATTATTCATAGAATCAGATAAGAGAGAATCTACTCTCAGACAGTATGATTCAGCAGTTAAAAAGTTAGCATTGTTTTGAGGAATCTGAAGCTCATGAAATGACCACGAACCTAGAGATCTCTTTTTTCAGATCACTATTCGAGAAAGGATTGGCCACTAGTACTATTACTACAACAAAATCTGCTTTAAGAAAAATATTTTTACGTGGTTTTAATATTAATCTTACAGACTCCTATTTTTCGTCAATTCCTAAAGCATGTGCTCGTCTTTAGACCAACAACCCGTCCCACATACGGTTTCCTGGTACTTAAATGACGTGCCTTAAATTGGCATCGACACTGATAACGGTTTATGTTCATACCCGAGTCTGTTAAGAAAAACATTATTCTTGGTAAGTCTAGCCTCAGGAGCTAGAATTTCTGAACTGTCAGCTCTTTCTAGAGAGCCCAATTATGTTGATTTCCTCCCGTCAGGTGAAGTTCTGTTGTCTCCAGACCCCAGTTTTCTAGCAAAGAACGAAGATCCACAGAATAGATGGTCTCCTTGGATGATTATTCCCCTTCCACAGGATCTGTCTATATGTCCAGTCAATGCTTTAAGAGCTTATTTAAATAGAACATCTAGAAGAACTTCAGGCCCCCTTTTTGTTAGGGAAAATGGAGGTAATATTTCCCTAAAGGCCATCAGGCAACAAATTCTTTATTTCATTAAACAAGCAAACCCAGAGTCAGTACCTGGGGTACATGATGTTCGTGCGGTGGCCACCTCAACTAACTATTTCCATAATATGAATTTTGATGACCTTAAAAAATATACGGGCTGGAAATCACCAACAGTATTTAAACGCCACTATCTTAAGTCCCTAGAGGCTCTTAAATATCCCACAGTAGCTGCAGGAAGTATTGTTCCTCCTGGTCCTGCTCAAGATTAGTTTATGACTGTTCCTTGTCCTTTTGGTTTGTTACCCTTGTTTACCTATTGGTGTAGTCTCTAGCCTACCTGCCTCGCCTGCTTGCCCTACGTCTAGCCTTAGGTCAGATCTGCTTCACAGCCTGACCAATACACGTAACACAGTTACCTTGTTTTTGTTCATATTTTGTTAGCCTCAAGTGTCTTGGTTTGGTTAATTTTATGATTTTAGACTGTGTGCCTCATAGTTTTGAATTTGTGGTTGGTCTTATAACTTGAGAATATTAAAACACAGTAAAGTTTTCTCTTAGTTTTATTTAGCTCCATTAAGGTAATCTTTGATGCGTACCACCAAGCTCTTGTGTGGCTGATTCTCTGTTACAATTTCACTGGGTGACACAGGTCGAGCCCAGAAAAGGGATTTTGACAAAGGAAAAATCTATTTCTGGGGGAAGACCTGTGTCACCCAGTGACCCATCCCTGCACTTTCTTTCCCACCCGGGTGATATACCAAGCTTGGTGGGTGCTAATATTGGGATGACGACGCGGTCACGTGGTGACGCCTAGTGGGTAAGCGGGTGGGCAACCTTTGATGCGGCTCACCCAATTTGGGAATTTGAGAATAGAGAGATCTATTGGACGAAGGCCTGTGATAGTGGAATCCGCTCACCCCTAGTGCATACCGACACCCGTTATGGTGTTCCGCTCCGGGGTAGTAACCCGCCATTGTGGATAGCTTTTTCTCTGGTATATTTAGCAATATTTATGCCTAGAAATGAGTGCTATTGGAACCATTTCACTGGGTGACACAGGTCTTCCCCCAGAAATAGATTTTTCCTTTGTCAAAATCCCTTTTATCAACCGCTGAAGTGATATGAACATCTTTCCCGCTAAATTCATCCAAATCGTATGGCGCATACTATTAATACTGTACTCGTATGAGTTAGCCCGTCCATCACTCAAAACCTGTTATAGATCATCTTATGATGATGCCCGTCCATTAAGGATTAAGATACACTTTTATTAACAAAGAATCCTGTCCTTTTCTAACTGGAGAGTCTTGTATTGAACATGTATATGATACTCTGGCTAGTGAATAAACTTTAGTACTGAGATATGATATCCAATTAAAAGAACAAAACGTTTTAATGTTAGATACGTGTTCTGAAAAAAACTTCAGTGCAGTTATCAGTTCCTTAAGGGTTTTTTTTTTATGAAAATTGTGAACTCTAACAAAGTTGCATTTGCTTACTTTATAAAGGCAGCATTGTTGTATGCAATAACTTTTGCTTCATTATTTGTCCAACCAATACTTACGAAGGTTATAGGTCAAGTTTAGTATTGGGTTAATTAACAAGCGCATGTATGTGAGTATTAGTTTTATATGTAAATGCATATGTATTTATTTGTGAATAAAACAGAAATGTGTAAAGTGTTTTATCTCCTATTACCTCAAGTGACCTTTAATAAATATAATACCAAGAGACCAAAACATGATAAAAATTGCTGAAGACAAATAGCAAATTAGTTGATAATGTAAAAGAAAAGGATGAGCAACAACAATGTTAAATTCTACAGCTGATACACAGAATTTCCAACAAAATAACAAGTACAGTCATCTAGAGATAAACTCATAAAAAACAATGAATATCATATACTTGCCTTTTCTGGTTCTTCCAAATCATGACCTTTACGGTGCATTCTCAGATAGTTGTGGCCTTTTTTAATGATGCAGTATTCCAAGCCACAATCCTTGAAAACCTTCTCTAAATCTTCTTTCAAGTTTATAGCTTGAAGAGTTGGATAACCACATCCAACATCCACTAAATAGACACAACTGTTAGGCACTTTGTGCATACTGAATCTTGTAATGTTTCTTGCATCTTCATCATCTCTATCGTAACTTTCAACACTTCCAAAGCCCTCATAACTGTAACAAACTTTTCCAAGGTTTCCAGATTTACTCCTTGTAACAATGCTGCTTTTGGAATGTTCATGGGATGGTTTGCTCACATTGCTACCATCACTTAAATGAATAATCGAGAGCGCATGTACACCTCTCGAGTTGGTTGCTACATAATCAGCTGCAACATTGTAAGCCGTAGTACCAAGAGATGATAGAACTGCTACAAAAGCAACATTGAGGGAAAGGCACAAACCCCCTTTACCCTCTACTATGACTTCTTTGTAGATCTCTTCCCAAGTAGGCACAGCATCATGTGATTCTTTGCTTAGGAATGAAACATTCTGTGAAAAAACAGGCACAGCATCATGTGATTCTTTGCTTAAGAATGAAACATTGTGAAAAAAAAACAGGCAGAGCATCATGTGATTCTTTGCTTAGGAATGAACATTCTGTGAAAAAACAGTTTTTAAAACAAACCTGATTGGATCAAACCACCACTCACTTTACAATTGCCTTCAGTTACGTTAGTTCTCTTCCAAACACACTCAAAAAGACTTCCAGCTTCTTATTTTTCCATTTAAGCTCCAAAGGGCCTCCATTTACAAAAATGGTCATGTCAAGTGCTGTTTGGCCAGACTGCAAGTTCTAAAGGGTTGGTAGGAGGGTAAATTAAAATAAATACTATAAATAAATACTGATTTGATAAAACTGTACTAGTTTTGGCTTAACAAGTATAGTCATATGACTGCCTGAATGGCTACTGCTACTTCAGCAGGAAACTTGCTGCTATTTAGGCACTGAGTTTCAGGGCAAGGACCTGAAGCCAGTAAATTGCTGAATAACTGTGTCTGGGAGTCAAGTCATTCTGGGGTGTAACTTAAAATGCCCAGCTCTCAAATCCAAGTGAGAGGGCAAAGCAATCACTATTTATGGCAGAAACTGCCACCTTTCTCAATTTCTGCAAGAAAAATCAAAAGTCCCTTACTAGCAGAATACAGGCAGCGAGCAGTGAAAATCTCTCCTCATGAGACATCGCTAGACGGCCTCCATGCATGAGGATTAAAGAGGCTGAGTATCCAGTAGTACTTCCAAAGCTGAGGCTGATGGAGCAGTTTCTTTCGGTGATGGAGGGCTCTTGGGAGGTCCACCAGAACATTTGGGCCTGCTTCAGCTAAAGAGGGATATGGGGGTCCACGAGGCACTGCTGGGTTGCTGCAGTTTGCCCAACATTGGCCTGATTAAGGAACAGGGTAGATATGCTAATACCTCCACATTTTCCCACAGACCATAAAAGCAATGAATGCTCAAGCCACCAACTCCGTCAGAGCTGAGCAGTACTCTGCAAGCTTTTCACCTGGGCTGGTTGCTTGGTCTATTAAAGGAGTTCCCCACTATTTCCAAAACATGCTACAACTCTCAAGATATAAAGTCCACTTGGCCAGAAGTACTTGTCCTGTCTGCTCCAAAAAACTTACCCAGGACCAGATAAGCTGTAAGGGCAACCAATTAAAAAAATATACCGAGATGGAAAGAGAATGCAATGCACATACAAAGGGATAAACAATCTACAATTTTTTAGCACATATAACAATTATTAATATTCAATATATGATTTTCAATTGAAATAATTAACATGAGGTAATAGGAAATATATACAGAAGAGATCAGTTATCAGAAAAGAAAAAAAATTAAATTAATAAATATATAGCTTTCAATGTAAGTAAATTATTCAAATACAAGGCACATTGTTTTAGGGTGGTAATGCATTGCATCTTTGCTTGAACTTTTCAGGTTCTAATTGTACAAAATCCTCAGGGAAACTGTTCCACAGTCCAACGGTGTGAGGAATAAAGGACCTCTGACTTAAACATGTAGCTGAATAGAGAAGTTTTGGCCCAGGTGTGGCTTCCCCAATGAAACACACAAATATATCACATCAGCAAAAAGACTCCACAAATCTCTGCTTCATCCCCAATCATAATGTACACTTATATAACTTTCAGGATCACCTGATTCTTACACCAGACCATCAATATCATCATAATCCAGCAACCTTTAACTTGAAGATGGCAAGATCACAGGGGGATGTGCATGATACTGGGGAAATCTTGGACAGGATCTTCACCTTCCCTCACAGCATTCTAAGATCACCTAACATCCCATCCACTTGAAGAGCTAAGGCCTGATAACTCCAACAAGGCCAGAATTGCCAAGAGATGGACTGGGCTACAGAAATTTTGGATTAGTACTAGTATCTTCCTTTAAAAAAATGCAGCAGACAACCAACTTCCTTCCCATTCAAGAGACCATGGACTGATAAGTTGCTAATTATTTATTTATGGTCCATTCAATCCATCTGAATGAGTTCCAACAAATTTCATTCTAATTCCAATGTACAAAAGGAATAGATTCATATGGGGATAGCTGGAGTGACCAAAATGTTAATACTAGTCCTCATATACAGTCCACGGAACTCATAAGGCTAGTGTCAGCTACCACAATGTATTTCCCTTGGATGTTTCTAGGGATTACAGTGATACTGTAATAATCTGCCCATAATCAGTGTTTTGCAAGAGAGATTTGGTGACACCTTCATTCCTGAGATAAGCCACTGTGGTGGAGTAGTCTGACATCACAAAGGGTTAGACAGGGTGGGGGGTTGTCTGGATGCTATATGGAAAAGCACTGTCAGTTCAGTTCCAGTTGCAGCAATCTTATTCTGAACCAGCTGTGAGGAACTAGCTTTCCAAGGAGTTCACATGGCATAACAACCTTTGCACAACTTTGCAAGTGGGAATGAGATTTTTACAAACTTTTAAAGGGCATGGAGCCTTTGTATTATCTTGATCTTGGGTTATGCCAAAAATGGCATATCCAGCCACATCACAACATAAAAGTAAGGCAGTCCCTGGGTTACGGCAGTGTCGGCTTACTGCAAATCCGTACTTACGGAGCTTTTTCAGATATATTCATCAATAAATTGGTACCGGGTTATGGCTTATGTTCCGGAATTACAGCACCGTAAGCATGGTAACTAAAGCCTCTCTCTCATTTTTATACACTTATCATATGATGTTCCGGGTTACGGCGATTTCTGACTTACTGCACACCACTGGAATGGAACCCCCCGCCATAACCCGGGGACTGTCTGTACCTCTTTTGCTGAAGCCAGGTCCAATTGTCCCAGTTGATGGTAAGGCCCAGGTATTGGCACAGGTGATATGAAAACTGAGGTGTTTCCCTAAGTTCTACAGAGGATGGTACCATGATCAGTCAATAATTAGGCACCTCAACAGCCTGATGCCTTTCTTGTGAGCCCAGAAAGCAACTGGGACCATGACCCTAGTGAAGACCTGTGAGGCCATGGCCATACCAAAACAAAAGGTCCTCGATCTGAAAGACAACCCTAGTCAGACAAATCTGAGTAATATAGTAAGAAACATGGGTACTGGGACCAAAAAAGCACACCCCTCAAACCCAGGGATGCCCAAAAGTTGCTGTTCCAAATGGAACAACAGGCAGATACTGTCTCCATCCAGAAAGAGGTTGTCAGCAAAATGTGATTCAAGACGCTTTAACATTGCATTCGCCTATCTGCAAACCAAATTTCTCAGTAATGACATACTTTACATATCTGCAAGTCTCAAATAGTGTTTGATATTAGTTGAGATATGTCTGTATGTATGTATGTATGTATGTATGTGTATATGTATATATATATATATATATATATATATATATATATATATATATATATATATATATATATATATATATATATATATATATATATATATATATATATATATATATATATTATATATATATATATATATATATATATATATATATATATATATATATATATATATATATATATATATATATATATATATATATATATATATATATATATATATATATATATATATATATATATATATATATATATATATATATATATATAATAATGTGTTTTTGTGTGCATGCATGTATACTCTGTATACGTGTATGTGATAGTCTTTTTAGATGTTTTAAGTATGTGTTTTTTGTAAAATACATATATATATATATATATATACAGTAAACCCAACCGTATTGAAAGTCGTTCTCATGGTTCATGGACTCACGATTGTCAAGCTGGTTTCTCTGTGGAACATATCTAGCCATCATTCATATATATAAAAAATTCGCCCATTCGCAGTATTTTTCACTGAGAAATACTCACTAATTACTGTATTTTCATATAATTTTCATGAATAAATGCACTCTTTATGATAGAACTATTAAAATATTCAGGTATAAGCATTTTTACAGGGTTTTTCTTGGTTTAAGCTATCAAAATGGGCAGTTCTAAGTGTTTTTAGAGGGGTTTTAAGCATTCAAGGAACGTGTTTGACCCATTCACGGGGGGTTGTGGGACGATCCCCTGCGAATATGGTGGGTTCACTGTATATATATATATATATATATATATATAAGTCAGTCAAGTGAATGAAAGGAATTGGTACCAAGACTTTCAACTTTTATTAAAAGTTGGAAAGTCTTGGTACCATCGTGTATTTTTCATTTTCACGTGAGGACTTATTATATACTTCATCCACGGACCATTGTGGAAATTACAAGATATATATATATATATATATATATATGTATATGTATGTGTATATATATATATATATATATATATATATATATATATATATATATATATATATATATATATATATATATATATATATATATTAATGCTTTTTACGTACATCCCCAAGGGGCTGGTACTAAACACGACACTCATTTTGCACGTAAACGTGCTTACAGCCTAAATTATATTTTATAGAAAGGGTGGAGAGAGTGATAGAAACACAACCACAGATTTATCAACCAACATGAGTCAACAAGGAAGTAGAGAGAGAGAGAGAGAGAGAGAGAGAGAGAGAGAGAGAGAGAGAGAGAATTTACACAACTGTATCCAGAGCCTACTAGATACTTCATCTATACTGCCCAGAAGCACAAAGCGAAATGACGTTCCCTTCCACTCGCCAAACATGAATACAGTGAGTGTTGCCATGTAACACTTTTTCATCTATTTCAGAGAGAGATTACACTTGTTTCCAAATACTATACTATATTTTTTCATTTATCTGAGAGAGAGAGACTATTTTGCGAATGTGTATGTATTCATGTATGTTTACACAGTACAGTATACAGTAAACCGCCCGTATTCTTGGGGGATGCATACCGCACACCCCCACTAGTAGCTAAAATCCGCGAATACTTAAAACCCGTTTAAAAACACTTAGAACTGCCTATTTTGATTGTTTAAACACAAAAAAGCCTTCAATGAAAAATACCGCGAATGGGCGAATTTTCCGCAAATAATGTGTACAGTATATACATTCCACAGAGAAATCCACGAATAGGTAAGTCCGCAAATAGTGAGACCGCGAATACGGGTGGGTTTACTGTATGTCCAAATGTCTGAATCTAGACCCAGCAATTATGTTGTTTTATTTCACCATATGCCTGGCAGTGGCAATAATGCTTGTTTTGCTCCAAACCCTTCAAACCAAATTTACGAAATCATAAGAGGTCTACAGTTGACAAGAGGAAGGTTAGTAGTACATGCACACCACCTTCATGCACCTGTTACTATGCAACAGTCTTGAATGGTGGTACTCTGTGTACCCGCAAACAAATTGTCGGTAAAGAAAAGGTTAATGACAACACAAATCCTTGTGTAAAAACCCCTGGAATCACCAGATACCTCTTCTATGGCTACTTTCATCAACACATTGATCTTACTCCCCTGTCATGATTTAGGCTCTGGCATCAAAGGGGTGTTTGCCTCCTGGAAGGGCAACTAATAATTTAGTTTCAAGATCAAAAACACATTAGGATCAGTTATTCCTCAAACCAGCGCTTTCAGAATTTCTGGAAATAAGCCCCAATAGAAGAGGATCTGGTGGCCCAGAATTTCATCTCCCTCTGCAATAACCATCTGGGGAGGTATCCTCTGTTCAAACAAAAAGGAATAATCAGGGTCACAGGAAATGAGTGTGTCAGCATCAGGCCTCCTGACTTGGGAGGCAGAAGACATATATAACTGTCTGCTCCTGAAATACGAGGAAACAAGCAACCTACAAAAGTTCCTACAATTCCTGCTACTAGGATACTGGTGTGAGTGACAGAGTTGAGGTGGCAAGTAACCCCATGGTGGTTCTGGTAAGGGTAGCGACTTCTCAGTAATCTCCACCCCAATTAGCTGGGTAGTATAAAGCCTGTGAATCCCCACTGTCAGACGTCCTCAGGCCCTCAAAGTTAGAGGAACAAATTAGTCAGACTTTTCTGAATATCTCTCTTCTTCAGGATACGGTTAGTATGAAAACTAGCCACCATCTGGATATTAAGGATATAAAATTCACTAAATATGATATTTTCATAATAAAATGAATTTTTGAACATACTTACCTGGTAGTTATATATATAGCTTAAGTCCCTGACGTCACGGCAGAATTTCAAAACTCGCGGCAATCGCGATCGGTAGTCAGGTGAACCACCTGTGCGCCTCTACCCAGGTACCTGGAACCATTCCAACTATTCCTCAGATCTTCCATGCCCCTAGTCTCTAGAGGGGAGGAGGGTGGGAATTTAATTATATATAACTACCAGGTAAGTATGTTCAAAAATTTATTTTATTATGAAAATATCATTTTTAAACATCTAACTTACCTGGTAGTTATATATATAGCTGATTGACACCTTTGGTGGAGGGTCAGAGACAGCCAACATCGTTGGAATTTGCTTAAGGGTTAATAAACCAACTTAAGGTCCTTACCTGGATTAAGGAAGCTGACTTCAATGAACGCCCTCATTTTGTCTGCTTTCCTTAAGAGGTCCAGCGATCCCTCAGGGGCTGAAGACCTCTAGGAGCTGCCAACCGTGTACCAACCTCTATGTGACAGACAACCTATAATACCCTTGTTCCGGGCGCCACCAAGGAACAAAATGATCATTTGACTAAAATTGATGATTGTGGAAGACTGCATTCAATCTTCACAAACAACCATAAAATTTCAACCATTCCAAGGTAAGAACAAAGGGTATTGTTTTATGGAATTGGATTATGGAAGCTGAGTTCAATGAACTCCGCCTCATTATGTCTGTATTCCTTAAGAGGTCCAGCGATCCACTCAGGGGGCTGAAGACCTCTAGGAGCTGCCAACCGGTGTACCAACCTCTATGTGACAGACAACCTATAATACCCTTGTTCTGGGCGTCACCAAGGAACAAAATGATCATCTGACTAAAATCAATGATTGTGGAAGACTGCGTTCAATCTTCACAAACAACCATCAAATTTCAACCATTCCAAGGCAAGAACAAAGGGTATTATTTTATAGGATTGGATTAAGGAAGCTGACTTCAATGAACTCCCTCTCATTATGTCTGCATTCCTTAAGAGATCCAGCGATCCACCCAGGGGGCTGAAAATCTCTAGGGGCTGTCAACCGGTGTATAACCTCTATGTGACTAGACCTCCTCTCAATACCCTTGTTCCGGGCTCTACCAAGGAACTTTCATCCCAATGATTGCGGAAGACTGCGTCCAGTCTTCACAAACAACCATAAAAATTCTCAATTCCAAGGTAAGAAAAAGGGTATTGGTTTATGGGATTGTAGGGTATTCCCCTCTCCCATTACTGAATTAGATGCTATAAACGGGCACAGCGTATAGCAATCTTCGCATAATGTCTTGACTTGTTTTAGATAGTGAGAGGCAAATACTAACTTGCTTCTCCAGAAGGTCGTGTCCAAGATACTCTGCAGGGACCTGTTCTGTTTAAGAGCTACAGAGGTTGCTACTGCCCTGACCTCGTGCGTCTTTACTTTCAGAATCTTGTAGTCTATCTCTCTACATTCCATATTTGCTTCTTTTATCAACTGTCTGATAAAATAAAACAGAGCATTCTTCGACATCTATACAGAGAGCTTTTTGACTGAGCACCAAAGCCCTTCTGAATTCCTTCTTAAGTCCTTTGTCCTATCCAGGTAGAGCCTTAGAGCCCTTACCGGGAATAGGACTCTCTCTCTCTCCTCCCCTGTTATGTCCGTTAGGTTCGAATCTCGAACGTTCTGGGCTAGGGTTGTGACGAGTATTCATTTTTGCAAGGAAGTTGTATAAAATCTATATTCTTGCTGAGAGCATGTATCTCACTAACTCTTTTCGCTGCGGCCAAACTGACCAAGAAAAGAGTTTTCATGGTGAGGTCCTTTAAAGATGTCCTCTGCAAGGGATCGAACCTACTCCCCATGAGGAACCTCAGGACCACGTCTAGGTTCCATGCTGGTGAGTTCTCTATATACAAATTTGGGTTACAGAAATATTGGAAGAGGACACATGGTTGTCCTTGCACCATCCTCTAAATACCTCCCACTTGGATTGGTATACCTTAATGGTGGATAACTTCCTTGATTTGCGATAGCGCCAGCTGCCTCCTTCAAAAAACTTCTGGCTCTTGTGAGTTTTTCCGATAGTCCAAAAGCAGTTACTAGTAGCGCTTGTAGGTTTTGGTATCTTTCCAAGTGGGGTTGTTTGAGTAGATCTACTCTCTGAGGTAGGCTACTCGGGATGTCCACCATCCAATCCAGTACTTCTGGGAACCAATCTCTTGTTGTTTAGTAAGGGGCCACAAGGGTCATTCCGGTCCTCTCATGTGACACAAATTTTTTCAGTACCCTGTGTATTATCTTGAAATAGGGAAATGCATACACGTCCAAGTTGGACCAGTCCACCAGGAACGCTGCGTCTATGTATATAGCCCCGGGATCTGGTACTGAGAGCAGTAAGTGTCCAACCTCTTCGTTTGCGCTGTGGCGAAGAGATCTATGCAAGGACGTCCCCAAAGTCCTGATGTAGCGTTCATTCTTTTGAGAGGACTTTATTTCCTGCTCAGAATGTCCGCCCTCACATTTTTTCTCCCCTTGGATAAAGTGGGTTACTAGTTTTACACTCTCCTCCTTTGCCCAAAGAAGAGATTCTCTTATTGTCTCGTATAGAGACCTGGAGTGAGTGCCCCCTTGTTTGCTGATGTAGGCCAACGCTGCCGTGTTGTCGGTGTTGACCTGCACCTCTTTGTTCCCCACTGTGTTCGAACTCCCTGAGAGCTAGAAGGATTGCAGTTAGTTCCTTCTAATTGATGTTTAACTTCTCCTGCTCTCTGGTCCAGGAGCCCGAGACTTTTTATTTCCCTCGTGTTGCTCCCCATACTGAGTCCGACGCTGGGGATAACAACACTAGGTCTGGGTTCCTCTAATATAGAGAAGGGACCTCCTGGAGCTTGACGGGGACGTTCCACCACTACAAATACGGTCTTATTGGTTCCGAAATGGGGATGCACTTGGTCTCCAGTTCTATTTCCTTGTCCCAGTTCCGATTTAGATGAAACTGTAACGGGCATAGAATTAACCTCTCAAAGGAGACAAACCGTTCCAGCGAGGAAAGGGTTCCCAGCAGACTCATCCATTCCTTTGCCAAGCATGACTGTCTCTTTATAAAGTTCTGAAATTTTCTTGAGGCTTGTCCTGTCTTTGCAATAAACGGAAAAGCCCGAAAATCATGACTCTGAATCTTCATCCTAAGGCATAGAACCTCTTGGGATGGGATCGGCTGAGATTTCTATCTGTTTATCAGTAGACCTAATTCTTTGTTAGACGCTTGATGCCAGTGCATCTTGCGTCCTGAGCTAACTCCACGTCTTGGCTTCCAATATCTTGAAGCCTGACGCCCTGACGCCCAATGCCTTGACGCTTGACGTCTTGGGTTCATTGACGCTTGTCATCATGGTATTTCACTCCTAGATGCTTGACGCCACTGCATCCAGCGTCTAGAGTTTCATTCACTACGTTCAGCGTCTTAAACTTCTGGACGTCTAGAAGCTTTAGTTGGACGTCTATTATCCTTCCTCTGTTTTCCTGGTTGTCACGCTTGCAGCCGGGAAGACAAAGTCTGCTGCATATTTTATAGTAAAGCTATATGCGGGGCTTCCTGCCGTTGGGGACAGGCTGGGGAAGCCTCAACTACGGCAATTATTTCCTTCTCATCGTCAATAATGGACCGTGGAGGGGTTCCGCAGACGAGTACCAATCCGAAGGAGGAAGAGGAGGATGTACGGAAGGCAGAGCAGTGTCCGCCACGCTCTTGCAGCCCGGTATCCTGACTGAATAGAACTGTCTACGTTTGTTCTTAGTAGGAGAGCTACCCTTGGGGCTGGAAGGGAAGAGCCTCGGCTGCTGCTGTGGCTACAATCTGTAGTCTATGAAGTGTTATCATGACGTCCCTCAATATTGGGTAACTTGCTCTTGAGAGGTCTCGGCTCCAGAGCCAGACGTCAACCTTGTCTGTTTAGGCCGAAAGAGAGAGACCGAAACTATAAAACCTTTCCCGTGGACGAACTTCAGAAAATTCTTGGAGATCGGGTGCATGGGGACGTGAAAATACGCATCCTGGAGGTCCAATGAGGCCATCCAGTCATGCTGTCTGACCGCTGCTAGAACCGATTTTGTCGTTTCCATAGCGACCTTTGTTTATTGCACAAAAAAAAAAATTGAGTGCAATCCCGTCTAGCACCGGTCTCTAACCCCCCAAGCATTTGGGGATCAGGAATAACCGAATGTAGAATCCTGGGAATTCGGATCCTGAACTCTCTGTCTGGTCTCCTTTTGCAACATCATAGACACTTGTTGCTGTAGAACCTTTGCCTTGGTTCTGTCGTTGCATTTGGCAGAAAGGTCGAATTGTCTTGTTACTAGAGGGGGCCTACTCAGGCTGGACAGTCCGGCTCCTACCGCAGTCTGCAGGAGAAGAAAGGCAGGTCCTCCTTCTTCCCTGTGTAGAGCCTCTTCTCGTTGTCATTCATCTACCCGCCCTAGAGGAACCTCTATCGGAGGGTCGACCATGAAAAGAGCTGAGATACCTGAAACACAGGAACCTCAGCCTTACTCTTTTAGCGATGAAAGTCGTAGGTAGGACTTTTCTTGCTGTTTTAGATCTTAAATCTTACGTGGTTTTCTGGGCCAAAGATGAAAAGGCCTCTATACCAAACCTTGAGAGAAGGGGTGAGAGGAAAAAAGAGGTATAAATCAATTCTGATTTTGATTGGACGTGACCCCATTAGCCAGGAAAGAGCAAAGATGGGCCCTTTTTTTCAGGAGTCCCGCTGAGAAAGGTGCAGTTGATTCGTTGCACTATCTCCGAGTCCTTTATCCATACACGACATCAGATATATGAGTTCTTCGGTGTCAGTCGTGTTGAATAATTCCATCTTCCTTCCTAAATCTCCAAATTCTTTTGAGGGGGTGGTCCACGACAACAACTTCTGATGGCCACTGGACGAGAAGAGTCAACAAGATTCGAGAAGGTTCCTGGGAAGGGGGCAGGTATTCCGAGGCCGAACGATTCTCCAGTTTGATACTAAACGCTAGACCTTGAGCTAGTTTGGTTGGAGGAAAACAAAGGCTGTCTTTCATTGTTTCTCCTTCGAAAGTATCCATTCTTCGTAAATGCTGCCCTCTTAGACGCCTTCACAAGAGTAAATTCTGAAGGCGGGAACGAGGAGCAGTCAGGATAAATTTCTCTGGGAAAAATTTCCGAAAATAGCTTCATAAGCCTTTTCAAGTCTGATAAAAGCTGATGGCCTTTTATACTGTCTTCGTCAGAAATCTCTACAATAGGATTCACAGGAGAATGCGAGATATTATCATTCTCTTCTTCCGATTTTCCGAAGACGGAAGTAGCGGCGTCTTTCAAAATATCATCTTGACGCCTGGCGCCCTGGCGTCCAGTCTCTGACGCCTGGCGTGTTGGCGTCCATTTTCTTGAAGCTTAATGTCTTGGCGTCCAGCTTCATGACGCCTGACGTCCTGGCGTCTAACTTCGACACTTGACGCCAACGCCGACGCCCTGGCGCTCCAGCTTCGACGCCGACGCCCTGGCGCCCAGCTTCGACGCCGACGCCCTGGCGTCCAGCTTCGACGCCCGACGCCCTGGCGTCCATACTTCTAACTTTCGCTGTCCCGTCAAACCTAGAGGTTACTTGAGAACTGGCCGCCTGTGCGACATCGGTCAAAAGCTTCCTCCGGTTGACATACAGCAACCAATGGACGAAAAACACTTTAACCTCGCCTTTCCTATGGCGAGGGTGAGCGCCCTGGGAAACGTCAACAGGTACGCTGGAGGGGACGACTCTTTCGGTAGCTAAAGCCTCTTGCCTCCCTTCGTCTGTCGACTTTCCTTCTCACAGGGTTGGTGAGCTTGGAAGAGGTCTAGGACTAGGAGCACAACAGGACCGAGCGGTCGCACCCTCCACTGCACTTGCACTAACAACATATTAACACTTGTATTTTTAGATCTCTTATTATCGATCACATATTATCCCTGTCTTCTGAGAGGGATTTTACCTGTTGGGCCAGGGTCTGAATGGCAGCCAACAAATCATTAAGTATTGGGTCCTTACCTGTTTCAGTAGGGGTTCAGAGACTACCACTACGGAGAAGGATCAATAGGATAGTTATCAAGGGAAAAGAATTAACTATTCCCTGGTTATATCAAGAAGAGTGAGAAACAGTACTCTTGGCTCTTCTGAGCCGGTCTTTCATTCCCGTTCTTCAGACATACTAAGTGGGGATCCAAGGAGACTTTAGCAAGCCGCTTGCATCCCCACACACACATTTTTCACACTGATGAAGTCAGATATGTTATAAGAAAATCCAAAAGCGAACAAGCGAAAGCCAAGCCAAAGTGTACTTCACCAAAATAAGTTGCAAAAACACAGCCTACGAGCGAAATTCCATCGATGTTACCGACACAGCGGCAGGGAAGATCTGAGGAATAGTTGGAATGGTTCCAGGTACCTGGGTAGAGGGCGCACAGGTGGTTCACCTGACTACCGATCGGCGATTGCCACGAGTTTTTGAAATTCTGCCGTGACATCAGGGACTTAAGCTATATATATAACTACCAGGTAAGTTAGATGTTTAAAATCTCTGGGTTATCTGCAGTACCCTCTAGGAGTCCACTTGTCACACCTGACAGCCATTCATGTTAGTTGGCAGTGACAAGCAATTCCCACATGCAAAATTCCATGGAATCTACCCCCATGGGAGTCAAAACCACTTTGGGCCTTGGTATGGTCAAGGAAACATCCTTATTATATTAGTCTTACAAACCAGAGGATGCCTGTCTGAAGAGAGAGAGAGAGAGAGAGAGAGAGAGAGAGAGAGAGAGAGAGAGAGAGAGAGAGAGAGAGAGAGAGAGAGAGAGTGTGTGTGTGTGTGTGTGTGTGTGTGTGTGTGTGTGTGTGTGTGTGTGTGTGTGTGTGTGTGTGTGTGTGTGTGTGTGTGTGTGTGTGTGTGTGTTTTAACATCCCACCCATTTATAGTACCTTCTGGGAGCCTTTGATCTGTACACTCTCCTCTGTCAGAGAGGATAGCATCCACAACAGCAGCTATCTGCAATTCAAAACCCAAGGATGGATACTCAAGAACAGGAAGATTTCTGTTGCTTTTCTAGATACATTATCCTACTCACTTAGTTGATAGCTTCATTTAAAGAAACTTCACAGTGAAAGAGAATTTCAGAACCACTATCTTCACAATCTGTGTGGAGAATGCAAATCTCAAGAACCTCTCCAAAGCATTGACTCTTTGAGGCCAATAAACTACACTGTACACTGATTTATAGGCAGTGCAGGAACAAGGTTTCTCCTCTGTGCAGAAATGCTGAGGTTACTGACTGGTGTAAAATGTACATTTCTGAACAAGCTTAGTGCTAATTGAAGGTGAATCCAAAGGAGGCTGCTCCACTAGCAGATCTGGGGGGGTGACCTGGGCATGTGCCCCCATGAAAAATAATGATAAAATAATACTGAATTCAGATAATATATATATATATATATATATATATATATATATATATATATATATATATATATATACCATAATATATATATATATATATATATATATATATATATATATATATATATATATATATATATATATATATATATATATATATATATATATATATATATATATATATATATATATATATACATACAGTATATGGATCTGCTATGGGCTGCTCTACAACTAAGTTCAGATATATATATATATATATATATATATATATATATATATATATATATATATATATATATATATATATATATATATATATATATATATATACTATGACATATAGTATATGGATCAGCTAGTGGGCTGCTTCTACAACTAAGTTCAGATATATATATATATATATATATATATATATATATATATATATATATATATATATATATATATATATATATATATACATATTTATGGATCAGTGGGCTGCCCTACAACTAAGTTCAGATCTTTTTTCAACTGAGAGGAGGACTCTACACCAACCTTCCCTAGCAGTTGATTAATGCTAGAAGCAGGAGAAATAACTGCAGGAGGTCTGCTAGTAATATAAATACTGTACATAGCACTGACAAGGAATTTTGTGCTTTGTCTGTACTGGACATTCCTCCAGTAACTGGCAATAAAACTATCATGTCAAAGTGGAAGAAGCTCTGGTCGAGGGCAAGGTGGGAAGAAAAAGGCATCAATCAAGGAGTCTGCCAGCTTACCGCATGAACGATGAGTGTCATCAGTGGCAGAGGTAGCTGATGTGTGTAAGGGTGATGGTAAGGGTAACTCAATCACTGCAGGCAGCAGGCTGCACTCAAAATATGCAAGTCAATATCCACTGGTTTAGCAAGTGTGCAAGGAAGCACTGATTTAAGACACATTGTTACTCATTGTGTGCCCTATCAATGAGCACTTACATTTTGAAAACATCTTTCCAAGGGTACAGATTCAAAGGATCTCACTACTTTCACCTGTCTGCAAAACAGCACAGTTGATTGATAAACCTCACTGCACAGTAGTAAGTAACTAGGGCAATCAGTAGAAGCAAGACTGCTAAAACTTGCTGTGCTACTATATTTGCATATGGATTTACTGCATAAGTCTGCTGCCACAGGAGTGTTCAAACAATCTATGAAAGAAATCTTTTCATTCACACTCTAAGGCACAAAACTGCTGACTAGCAGTCCTGGAAAAAGGTTTTGCTGGATAATGATAAGCAAAAACCACCGAGGGGTTTAGCAGGATGGTAGCATTTCCTTATTTCTGATTCTGAAGTGTGAACATGCCTTATGATCACTCCCTTTGACAACTACTGAGTCAGTGGCCCTGGTCTTAGACTAAAGAATTGTCAGCGTGCCATTAAACAAAGAGAGCTAGGTGCACCAGTTTGCCCCCTAACATTCGGCAATAAGGGAGCTAGGCAATTCCCAAAATAGTGCTACCTTACTGGAATAACTCCTGGTGAAGCACTAACTTCAAATGCTGAAGTAACGGTTCAGCATCTATATAGGCTGAACAATTAAGTTCATCTACTATGACAAGCAGGACTTGATCTATGACAAGCAGGACTTGATGAATGATCACTTCTTTCAGAAGAGGGAGACAAATTATTTTGCAGATTCTCAAAAAGCTTACGCAAGCTCAATTCCATTTGCTTATACAATGAAACAGAGACAGGTTTTCAATCTCCCAATTCTAGAGGTCTTAAGAGGGAACAGGAACTGAATCAGTGGTCTCAGGGAGGAAGACAAAGCTGAAACTCAAAAACTGAAGGGTATGTCTAAATCAGAGGATAATAGATGCTTATGTGAGGCCTTGGGGTAACTGTAATGCTTTCTACTATTATAGTTTTACCAACAGGACTGGGACCACCCCTTAATAACTTGCGAGGCACATCTAGGTTACAAAATTGATCCCTAAAAAATAAATAAAGTGTCTGTAAGCTTGCCATGACATTACTTCAATACATATGACAGGTGCTAATGAAAATTAAATATGAAAAACTAGTAATTAATAAATATCTTAATGATGAGAGCCTGAATCACTTTCTAGACCTTAAACCAAAAGTTTGTCAAGATAACCGTAAATCCATTACAAGCTCAGAGCACTTTTCCCAACTTACAATGAATTAATCCAAATAAGGAAAATCAACACTGTGAATATGCACAACAAATCACGTATTACATGCATAACAAAAAAAGGAAGTGTGCTAAGCCACTGAAATTCTCTAAATAAATATTAAAGAGCCACTAAACTATTCACAATCATTTTAAATGAAATACCAAGCTAAAATTGGTATAAAAAATTACTAATTCCTAACCAATGAATCCTGTACAGTATTAGGAAAACAAGCAGGCTATAAAAGTAAAAAGAATACTTAAGAGTGGGTAGTGGCATTAACAAAAAGACTTTCACCATGAAATGCAATAAAAAACACAAAAAACTTGTAAAAAAAAAGCCCAAGGAACACAAATTATAATACTGTATTACCATCATCATGACTGTCGTAAAATGAACTATGGAAAAACAAGAACTAGTTACATTCTGGGGACCAAAGTCAAGAAGTCTGTTCAGAATGACAAGCACACTTGATATGATTACATTCTGGGGAGCAAAGTCAAGAAGTCTGTTCAGAATGACAGGCACACTTGATGTGAACAACAGGTGATTACAGCAACTGTGCAAAACAAAAAGACAAAGTGAGCAACAGCAGCAGAAAAAATATGATATACAATGGAAGTTCAAATAAGCAGCACTTGGCACACTTACTTAAGGCCCTGAAGACCACAATTACAGCAAAACCTAGATAAAAATGATAATCGGTAGTAAAGCAAAGATCAATAAGTCATTAGGTCTGTTCAGACAGTTGATACATTCTATATGACCATTTTCTGCTGATAGAGGGACTTGGGAGCCTGGATGTGCTGACAGCAAGCTGGATTCTTCTTGAAGTGATGGATTTTTAAAGCCAAAACAAATATTTCCTTTTAGTTTTGATATTTGGAAACTTTGTTCATAGTGTATAATTTGGAATACAAGTACGTTTCTGTAAAAGAAAAAGTACTCAATCTACACAACAGCACTCTACCTCCTTTTTTTTAATTAATACAGTATCACTTTTTCTTTAATCATTCAACAGTTTTTTAAATAAACCATTAAGTCACATTTCCACTATCACCTGGCTGGCTCAAGGGATTTGTTTCAAATGTAAGATGAAAACTTAGAACAAATTCACAGAGGTTGGAAAGCTAGGTAACATGAGGCCACCGGGAAAAAGTGTAATATTACTACTCCCTAGGACTAAGTCTTACTTTATGCTGTTTGCATTAATTTGTATAAAAAATCTACGCTATTCAAAATACTAAAGGGTTTAGGATTACCACAGATGAACTGCCTAGCCCACTTATTAATCTAGGCTAACACATTACAACACAGAACCATTCCTTAAACTTTCTAAAACCTAAATTAGGCTTAAAAAACATCACAAAACAATAAGAAAATCCCACACTTAAGGAAATACTCAATTACAATATTAACATATTTGTAGCTAACAGTAATTTATTAAGCAAACTGTTGAATGCAAGGAGTGTTACAACTAAAATCAAAACACACCAAGCTAAACCATTCAATAGATAGCTTAAATATATGAATGATTCCTTTTCAGCATAAAGTGTTTACCGTACACAAAACACCACTTCTATAACAGACTATTTTAGGTAAAGCTATTTCAATATAATACCCATAAATTCTTACTCAGACTAGAGGACCTGGGATTCTTAACCAGTATGAATCTGGCTATTAAGACTTTGGACCAAAAGCATACACAAAAATTGTAGGATACGTCAGTAGTTTGGGCAGCAAATACATTTCCAGGGAGACGAAAGGAATATAGCATTTAAGAAGAAATAAAGTGACAGCACTGATAGCAGCAAATCATTTTGGCATATCAAATCTTACCTAAACTAAGCCATCCTGATATCAAACTTGACCAAACTGACAGTGTGCACATTAAAAAATCTTGACAATAAAGGGGCCAAAATATTTTTATACTAATATTTTGGTGTTTAAAATTTGTTTTCAATCACAATTCATGGTTTTTATTATCCCTAATAATCAATGTAAAACATGGCACTTTTGGTGAAATTAGGCTGAACTTGATTAGGTTAATACTGTATATATCATTAGCATAATTCTTTTAATATTATTTAGCTATCCAATCCACTTCTGATCTTACCAAGTTGCAGTTTAACACTGAAACCTACAGAAATGTACAGTACTGCACTTGATTTCAAGTCAAGCTTCAGATACAGATAGTACTTTTCAAAGCCAACAGCCTGGCAGATGAAAACCCGGGTAGCCTAAGCTAAGCATCAGGAAACATGGTTATTGATGCTTACCTGAAATGGAACATTGCGCTGGAATGCTTTAATTAGTTGATTTATCCAGTCTAAACTTGGAGGGTAGCACGAAGGCAGATCTATGCAAAGGACCCGTGATATAAATTCTTCGGCTTCCTCCCTCGATAGCTTAGGTTCACTGCATGACATCTTTCAGAAACTAGGTTATACTGGTGGCAGGGTGCAGTGAATATCTAGTCATAACAGCCCTGCACTGCAAAGGACCAGCCTATGCATATTAATATAGGTTACACTATACTGTACAGTACAGTGTAGTCTATACTAATATGCATAGGCTACACTATACTATACAGTATACATATTACAAACATATATTTCATTATGGAATTATTTAACCAATTTGACAATCAGAGTGATGTCATTCATTAGCATTGTCATCATTACTGTTACCAAAAGATTTTTTGGTGAATGAATTAAAAAAAAAAAGTCAAGTTGAGGAAGTTAAGACATCTAGACTACCATGAGAAGATACCAAAGGAAGGGATAAAAAGAAGTCAGATAGCACTGAGCATAATCTAAACAAGCAATAATCTAACAAGGGATGTTTCAGTACCATCTGCAACATGCTGCTCAAGGAAAACTGTAATCAGCGGTACCCTTGGTAAATCTATAGAACAGCTCCGCACAGACTATTACCTCAGAAACTGATTTTTCTTATACTTTTAGTATTGCTGATGAAGGAGGTGGTGTTGTTTATTGTCGGTCAATTATTATTAACCTTATATCTATCCAACCCTTTGAAAACGTGGGGTTTTGGGTGGCAGGAATTGCTGGGAAAAAGAATGCGTAGAACTATGGGGTTGCTACGCATCAGGTAGTACCTTGGAAATTGACTTTTCACATAGTATTTTGGTTGCTTATTAACAATTTCCATTATTTTTTGTTGGTCGACTGTAATGAACCTGTAATTAACATCAGAACTGATATGTTTTTGTGTGCTGGTCATCCTGGAATAATATTGTAGATGCGCAGTGTTATAGGGAAGCTTTTGGCAAAATGTGGAGTTTCCTTCACCGTGGCTAAGTCACATGTCCTGCTAGGTTAGGTTAGGTTAGGTTAGGTTAAGGTAAGTTAGGTTAGTATAGTTTCTTTTATAATAGGTTTCGTTAGCCAATTCCTTCTTGAACATATGGCACCCTAATGACTTGCACATGTGCGAAACCATTCCACAACAACAACATGGAAGTCCGGTCTTTTTCCCAGCTATTTCCCCCACCCAAAACACCATGTTCCCAAAGGGTCCCCAATCATATTGGGTAGATATGTGGTTAATAATAATTGAACGACAATAAACAAACCCACTTCCTTCATCAGCAACACTAAAAGTATGGGCAAAATCATTTTCCAAGGCAATAGTCCATGTGGAACTTTTCTATAGTTTTACAAAAGAATGGATTGCCATGTTGTTGTTATGGAATGGTTTCGCGCATGCACAAGTCTTTAGGGAGTCTTGTTCAAGAAGGAGTTAGCTAAGGAAACCTATTATGAGAGGAACTATACAAACCTAACATACCCTAACCTAACCCAACCTAGTAGGCCATGTTACTTAGCCAGGGGGTAGAGAGTCCCCCCAGACCTGCAGGTGAAGGGAATTCAACTTTTTACCAAAAGCTGGGGTAGTGTGGATGACCGAGGGACACGCCCATAACTCATTAACGACTCTAAATAAAAAATTGCATCGAATGAATGTTGCTCAGCGTGCCAGATTCCACCCAAAAAGTAACTTATTTGACCAATTTGATTGATTTTCCCGAACGACAATTTTTTTAGCAGAGCGTAACTTTTTCTAAGTAACAAGTTGACGTGAACGGTGTCACGCAGTGCCACTTTCCCGTAGTTCTTAAGATGGCCGAAGTGCGGCACTCCTCTCATCCCGTAGTTCCTAAGGCTGCCACCGTACATCACCCCGACCTGACTGCGGGAAATTTAATTCTGTCCAATCGTATCTCAGGCTGACCCAGGTCATTCCCTAGGGCTTACGGATTAAATACTTCGAACTAATCACAATGTATTCTATCGATATGATTCATAGGCCTAGGCCAACACCAGAATCACCCGTTCTTTCTTTCTCAAACCGGCGCAATGGAAAGTCACGACTTGATTTTGTTCCCAAAAGCAATACCTAGAAGGTGTTCCGTGTCCATTTTGGGCGTTTTTGGATTTAGTTAAATGCGTCTATCCGCTCAAGAGCCACCCGACATCCCCTATCTCTGATTTACTTTACCTACCATCTACAATAAGACCCGGATCGAGTTATTCCCACTCACCTGTTCGGCAGCCAGCAGCTGCAAAGAAGCCCAGGATAGCAGGACCTACAAAGCCGATACTGTTACCTACATGGTCGGACAGCAGCGACTTTGAATAAGGTAAGCAGAGCATTTACCTGCCTTTTTACATTTGTTTTGTTGCTAGGTTAGGTTTTGTTTTGCAACAGACCCTAGTGTTCAGTTTGTCGTTTTTTGTAACCTGTTGCTACACTGAATACAGATATTACTTCTTGCCACAGCATACAACCTTGCCAAGAATCTTTCAAAATACGGATAAGGCGCGAAGCGCCATTCCGCTACCCCCAACTGAGAGTAGATATCTTCAAAAAATCACTGTTACAAAATTAACGCCCGTTCTAATGTACGTAGGGAGGTAGGGAATAGCCCAACTGATGTTTCTTATGTAGGCTACGAGTAGCCTACGCTAGCAATTTCCGTCCACCCTAATGTAGGTAGAAAATAGCCTAACCATGGTTCTTATAGGCTACAAGCACCCTAGGCTAGCAGTTTCCGTAGGTGCATCAGGGCCTACTGTAAGGAGAGTGGCGGGACAACATTTTGTGCAGAGTACCGAGTCAGCCTCATGCATGTAGTGTAGCGGGTCAGCCTCATGTATGTAGTTTAGTGGGTCAGCATCACGTATGTAGTTTAGCGGGTCAGCCTTACATATGTAGCCTAGCGGGACAACCTTTTGTATGCGGACTAGTGGGTCAGAAACTAGCGAATTTCGTACATTACAGCCAGCAGGAAACCCCACTTTTGCTTTCCTCCACCCAAAACCCCGGTTCCCAACAGAGTCCCCCTTACCGTTTATTAGTTTTACCAGTTGCTTTTTGTTTTGGCAACACTGACAAAAGCACGGTTTTCCTTTTCATTATGAAGCACAATTTTTTTCAGCGTTTTCTATAGCAAATTTTTGGCGCCAAAAGTGGGGTCCCATGGTCATTCACAGGCTCCAAGCTCAGCTATAATACTTTGCATAGGCAATAGCATTCCAGGATGGCTGGCATACAATAACAAGAGTTCTGAGGTTAATTACAGGTTAATTACAGTTAACCGCCAAAAAATAACATTAAATTCTTGATAAGCAACTAAAACATCATAGAAAAAGCCAATTTCCACGGTAATACCCCATGTGTAGCTGTTCTATATTTCTACCATGGCAAATTTATGCTTCATCATACTAAAATTAGCTTCCAAGCTGGGATGGATATAATTCTTGTTATTCCTAACTATTCACATCTTCTCTTAAACT
>NC_089794.1:38915697-38930697 GCF_040412425.1 Macrobrachium rosenbergii
TATATTTATATATATTATATACATATACATATATATATGTATATAATATATACATATATATATAATATATATATATATAAAATATATATATATATATATATATATATATAAAATATATATATATATATAATATATATATATATATATATATATATATATATATATATATATATATATATATATATATATATATATATATATATATATATATATATGGATAGCAATTCTACTAGAAATGTAAGATTTACCCTGCTGTACATTTATTTTGCTCTCTAAAAAATATAACACCGCGTCTCATTACAGCATGTCATAAAAACATTTTTTGAAAAAATTAAGTGCAAATGCATTTACAAATGCATTACACAGCAGCGACAACGAGTTCTCCCCCTTTATTTTTTTTAGAAAGTGTCATACCCTACGATAAAATCCCACGATGTTGCAACAGCAGAAAATAAAGCACGCTCGATATCCTGCAACTTTTAATAAAAAGATGCTTGTCACAAAATGTGAATATAACATCACAGTTTCCTCACGCATTGCGAAGTTAAGCACATCGCAAAAAAAAAAAAAAAAAAAAAAAAAGCTTCACTTTAAAACTGAAATAGATTTTTGATCCGGTGAATGTGCGTTTTTGGTTGAGAACTGAATGGACAAGGACCACTGAAACACAATACATACAATACATTACGTACATCTCTGCACCTGATGACTAAACATCCTCTCTCTTTTGTTTGAACGTAGGTAAAATAATTATACATCAGCTCTATATAAAAGACAGATGGTGGTCCAACTTGCAAGGAGTTCTAGAAAGTTTGGGTATGTGCAGCCAAAAGCTTCGGTGAGACGGTCGACGGTTTGGAAGAGGGACAATAACAACAATTCGATCCTACTGAGACCCGTCAAATTTGGCGCAAACCACGGCCAGTCACGCTCGACGCAGCCATACACTTCACTTCAAAGTTAATTTTTCGGACGAAAGCAAAAACAAAGCGTTGAAAATCTACACGCTTACGTTAACATATAGAAAAAGAAAATGAGTAAATCCCCAGGGTTCAACAAACATTACTTCCGAGGTGAGCAACTTTCACGGGAAATTTCAGCCCGGAAAAAAGTGAAAATAAATTTAGGAGAACTGCAGCATATATTCGCCACAATGCGTTCACGCCACGAGACCTGTTTTAGAGGTGAATAACTTCAAAAGGGATATCTAGCCGGCGTCAAAATAAATTCGTGAAAAAAAGGCGTATCAACACCGCCATAAAAGTGAATAAAATAGAAAGATGAATTCACCGAAAAACAAATAAATCCATCTACAAAAAACGAAAGCTGAATTTGTCAAAACCATCACAAAAAAAGCTTTTCAAAACAGGATAAAAAAAAAAACAAAAAAAACTACTGCACTAAGCACAGCAAAATCGTGCATTTCAAAAGAAGAAAATTTCCCCCTCCCACCAAGAAAAAAGCAAACAATACGCAAAGCTACATCTTTGGAAAGCAAGAAAAGTTATACCACCAGAAAAAGCAAAGAAAAGAAAGCAAAAGAGAAGAAAAGTCACAGTATATACAAAGTCAGTTCACAAAAAGACAATATAAATTCGGCAAAACAGATAACAACATAAAGCCTTCAGGAACTCCCAAAAAGAAATTTGCCCAAACAAGAAGAAACCGTCGGGCAAACCTAAATTAATTAGCTAAAAATATGAGAAGCAACACTACAGGAAAAAACAAAATATACTAAGGAAAAACTAAGAAAGGTAAAACAAATTCGGAAGAGAAAACAACGCCCGAACATTAAAAAAAAAAAAGAAGAGCAAATTCGTAAAAAAAAGGGAGAAAAATATTGGAAGTCAATTCGCCAGAGAAGCAAAATACAATCGCGCTAAAAATGCCGACCCAGGAAACCTCGCAAAATGACGACAACTCTCTCTCTCTCTTACACACCTCTCTCCTCTCTTCCTTTTGAGATCCGCTCTTTGTAAAAGGTAATGGAGTCCCTCACGTGAGAGCCAGCCTATTGTGCCTATAAAAACGTTTCCCCCCCGAAAACGTTATGTATTCCAGCTGGCAGCAAAACGTTTGCGTCCAAAAACGGCAGAAGGTGGAAAATGGATGCGGTGGTTTGTAAGGTTTGCTGCTGCTGTTGCTACTGCTGGGAGCTGACAAAAAGGTCAGCGGTTTTATTGAGATGTTGCCTTTTATTCTAGGCGTGAGTGAGGGCGTGCAATTATTTGGGATAAAAGAGACATAGAGACATAAAAAAAGAAAGCGGCGAAGGCAAGAATAAAAAAAATATATAGAAATGAGAGAGAGAGAGAGAGAGAGAGAGAGAGAGAGAGAGAGAGAGAGAAGGGGAGGGTTTACAATTAATAATTTGGAAAATAAGAAAAAATGAGAAATACACTGGTAATAAGTAATATCTGTTTACGCGAATACACACACACACATATATATAAATATATATATATATATATATATATATATATATATATATATATATATATATATATATATATATATATATATATATATATATATATATATATATATATATATATATATATACACAGTATATTAACCATACTGGTCCAGTGCACATACACGAAGCGAACAGATATTTACACGGATATATGCAAACATTCACACATACATCAACACGCGAATGACACGGTGAAAACGAGGATTTATAATGTACGTCACGCCCAAAATAATGAGATGACATAAGTCACGCATCCGCCCATTATATTCAATGTAGTGCAAAATAACACAAATAGCGACCTCATACACGCACGCGCACACACACATATTTATATGAATACATATATATATATATATATATATATATACATATATATATATATATATATATATATATATATATATATATATATATATATATATATATATATATATATATATATATATATATATATATATATATATATAAATATATATAGAGAGAGAGAGAGAGAGAGAGAGAGAGAGAGAGAGAAAGTGGTAGGATGAAAAAATAAAAGACTCGGTGCTGGAAAAATGAAGTTAT
This sequence comes from Macrobrachium rosenbergii, assembly GCF_040412425.1. Taxonomy (NCBI): domain Eukaryota; kingdom Metazoa; phylum Arthropoda; class Malacostraca; order Decapoda; family Palaemonidae; genus Macrobrachium; species Macrobrachium rosenbergii. The sequence goes on from NC_089794.1 coordinate 38,918,738, forward strand.
TTAAGGAGCAAAAGTAAGGAAGGTTATTCAAGAACATAATGAATAAGAAAATGAAGGCAAGCAATAAAATTAGACGGAAGGAGGTGAGCAAGAACTTTGGAGAGAAAACGAAGTTGTCCTAAATGGATGTAAATGCAGAGAGGAAGGTTAATGAACAAATGGATCCCGGAAGAAAAAGAATCCAAATGGAGAGGTCCGGAGCGATTAAATTACTGGATGGATGCGATAACCATTTTGAAGACCTGTTGAACGCAAAAGACAGAAGAAAGGCAGAGCTGAACGATGCAAGATTGGAATGTATTGAGTAAGTTTGAGGATGTTTTTGGAAGTGACTGTTTGGGACAAGGAAGAAATTTAAGAAAATGCGGAATGAAAAGACACACCAAGAGGTGATGGGATTCCAAGTGAGGTACAGAGTTGATGGCGTGACTGAGTGGCTTACCAGGGTTTGTAAGGTATATCTGGATGATGCAAAAGTTCTAAAGGAATGGGAGAGAGAAATGCTTGTTCCACTGCATAAAGTTAATGGCAACAGCGGTGACTGCACATTACTGGGGCATAATATCACCTACCATACCTCACCTATGTGTTTAGTGGGATTTTGATTTAGAAAATAGGACAGATGACAGAAAGACTGACAGGAGAGGAGCAATGTGGGACCAAAGTGTTTATGTGGGTGACTAAATGTGTGTAGGAATATGTATATGGGAGAGTGACTGCTCTACTGTATAAGTAGGTCTCAGACAAGGGTGAGTTATGTAGCCACGGATGTTTAGTATATCTATGGATGGTGTGATGCCACAAGTCAAAGAAAATAAACAAATCGTGTGTCAAAAGTTGCTGGATATGAAAATGAGTCATGAAAGCAATGTTGAGTAGCTGATGTACGCAGATAATGGGGCTAGTGAAGAAAAACTACAGAAACTAGTGTAAAAACTAGTGTAATAAGTGTGAAAAAATTGCAAGTGGAGAAAACTGACAGTAAATGTGGGCAAGAGAAAGGTTATGCAATGAAACAGAAACCAGGAAGATCGAACAAAAATTGTTGATATAGATGGTGAAAGAATGTAAGCAGGTTATTCCTCAGGGTATCTGGGAGTAATAAAACGGTTGATGGGAGGATAAGAGAAAAGGCGAGTCTCAACAAAAGGGGAAGCTAGGAAGGCAGCAGGATGCTTGCAAAAGAATGAGATGAGACTTGGAGTGTTTATGAAAGCTTACGTGGGAATGTTTGAAGAAAATGTCCTTCATGGAAGTGAAAGTAGATTGTTCAATACTTATGAAAGAGAAAAAACGAAGTCTGAATTGTTTGTGTTATATTTGTGGCATAAGAACTGGAAGGCTGAACAGTGTGGAGATACACAAAAGTGGTGAACAGGTTAGCATAAGAGTAAGGATCGGTCAGTGCCTTCAGCTGGTTTGGTCATGGCGGTAGAATAGAATAGTGTAAAGAGTGTATTACTCATACATAATGAGGAAAAAGAAGAGAAAAAACTAAAAAGTGCTGATAGATGGTGTGAAAGAGAGTTTGGAAGTTACAAAGACTGGTGACATATTTTGAGAGTGAACGAAGTGAATGTAACCCAATGAGGGTAATAACCATGAAGCATAAGAACACATGGAAGAGAGGTGAAGGGTGCATTGTGTGATAGACACACCCAACCATACACACACACACACACACACACACACACACACACACACACACACACACATATATATATATATATATATATATATATATATATATATATATATATATATATATATATATATATAATCAACACAAAATCACGTGTGGAACAGAAATAAATTTCTGACTCACATCAGGATCGAACCCAGGTCTTTCAATTGAAAGGCAAGGGCGCTGCCCACTAGGTCATAAAAGTCATAGAAGAAGTTGGAACCTGAGTGCCACTTGCACCCAAGGAATTAAGTGGGCAAGCTAACTGCTTACATCCAGCTTGTTTTCCCCAACTTCCCGACTCAGCAATGACCCAGTTGACCGCATTTCATTTGAATTATCCCTTCTGAGTGAATAAGATAGAAATAATCAACACACAACCACGTGTGGAAAAGAAATAAATTTCTGACTCACATCAGCATCGAACACACTGGATGCAAGCAGTTAGCCTGCCCAGGTAATTCCTTGGGTGCAGTGGCACTCAGGTTCCAACTTCTCCTATGACTTGTATGACCTAGTTGGCAGCGCCCTTGCCTTTCAATTGAAAGACCTGGGTTCGACCCTGATGTGAGTCAAATTTATTTCTGTTTCACACGTGATTGTGTGTCGATTACTTCTCTCTTATTCACTCAGAAGGGATAATTCGAATGAAATGCTGACAATTGGGTCATTGCTGAGTTGGGAAGTTGGAGAAAACAAGCTGGCTGCAAGCAGTTAGCTTGCCCAGGTAATTCTTTGGGTGCAGTGGCACTCAGGTTCCAACTTCTATGACTTGTATGGCCTAGTGGGCAGCGCCCTTGCCTTTCAATTGAAAGACCTGGGCTCGATCCTGATGCGATTCAGAAATTTATATATATATATATATATATATATATATATATATATATATATATATATATATATAAATACATATATATATATATATATATATATAGATAGATAGATAGATAGGTATATATATATATATATATATATATATATATATATATATATATATATATATATATATATATATATATATATATATATATATATATACATACATACATACATACATACATATTTCACCATAATACTACTACTTAAAATAATAAAAATGAAGGCAACAAGAATATATATAACAATTTATAGTTATGTTACACAAAAGAATAACGGCAAAACCATCATCAGCAAAAAACAAATAAAGATCTCTAAAGCTCCCACTAAAAAAGTATCCGAAAACCATTCTTCTGTTTATTGGGACAAAAGTTTTATGGCCCGTCCTCCCACATCCCTGGAAATCACCCCCACCCCGCTTTTCCCAGAACCCCCTTCCCCTCCCGGGCACCAGGCGTGATTGCCACGGCAATCGTCCATTACCTTTCAATTAAAGATCTCGGAGGAAGATATCGAGGCTTCAAGAAATCCCTGGGTAATGCTTTTTCTCTTTTAGCGTTTGCTTCTGCATTTTTCTCATTTCCAGGAGAAAGAGAGGAAGAGGAAAATATCACTCGGATTCCAGCAACTCTTTCCATTTCGAAATATCGGTGTAAGAAGAATTGAGCGATTATGATTGCTCCGCAGAAAACTTCCAATCTCGGGAGATTACTCCAGAGATTACAGTCTTCTTTTGGAAAAATTCCTAATCTCTCAAGATGTACCTTTCTCCCAGAGATTATATTTCTTGATCCTGGTCATCGGATTTGAGATTTACATATCGGATCGGATACCGATTTTGGAAATTAAACTTCTGTCGTTTTTCTTTGTTTTAATTTTTTTTTGTTAACTCAGATCGCACCACACTCTAGGTCCTTCGGATGTGACTTAGCTTCACGGCTATACACCTTTATTTTATTTTTTCCGAAGTCTTAACCTGTTTCCTTATTTCGATAAGTTTTTGTCCCTTTTTTATCTTTTTTTTATCAGTCCTTTGTTCCTGTTCCTTAGCTCGTTGTGTAACTTATCAGTCTCCTCAGCAACCATTTTGAAACCTATTTTTTTAATTTATATCCCACTTTTTCTTCTTCATTAGTTCTTTTCAAAGTACTTTAATTTTTTTATTTTTTGTTTTTCGTTATATTATTTCCATACCTTTACTAATATCTCCTTAGTTCTTCCCTTAATTTCTCGCCAGTTTCCTCATTTCTCGCCTTTCCTTGTCTCTATGGGGAAAAAATAAGGTGATAATTGATCAATAACGTGCGCGCGCGAACACAGACACACATATATATCTATCCAACACTTTCTACGTCTTCTTCTCCCCCCTACTAAAACTGCCAAATTATACAATCTTTTCACCAACTAAACGTTCTCTAATCTTTCCACATGGACAAACCATCTTACAACACTGATCAATATAATCTCCTACGCTAACCTTTGCTTTTCTTCAACTTCAACGTACCTCCAGTTTTTTCACCATTTCAATTCTTGACATGACATATATACTGCTCAATCAGGTCATCTCAACAGCTTCTAGATTTTTTTTCTCTCTCATTCGCATTCAGCATCCACACTTCACTTACACCTCAAACTTGGCTTCCACTGACACTGAAAGTCTCTTCCAAATATTTAGCACACAACCTGCGAACACTTTAGCTTCACCTGTTCTATGACACAACCATTTTCCCTCTTCCTATCCCCATCTGTTACGTTTCCTCCCTAAGACTTTTACGAACCAATCGCTTGCATTCTGCCAACACCCACATAAACATTCAATGCTCCATAGAGAAAGCCAAGGGGGCTAGATTCCCTCTCGGGTGGGTGGCTCAAAATGGTGTCACCCTTCAGTTTTCAGGAAACCTTTTGTGACGAGGTCACTAGACCCATGGCTTTCTCCATCCTGGTTGCAACCAAAGACATTCTGCTAACTGCCAAATGCAAACTGCACTGCTCAAGAGGGGTAAAACAGATTTTACAGGATAGGCACCTAAACTTTTCTCCCAATGGGTTCGTTCCTAGTTCTCTTGCAGTTTCGGAAGGCTACTGAACAAAAAGAAGTATGGGAACCATATATATTCATATACATACATATGTATATATTTTATATATACATATATGTATATATATATGTTTGTGTATACATAATGCATACATATATCTATTTATATATACGTATATATTATATATATATATATATATATATATATATATATATATATATATATGTATATATACACACAAACATATGACAAAAAGTGCATTTCGACCGCAGGTACTCGACTCTCACTAAAGCGACCGGAAAATAAACCATTGCGACTACAAATCTCCATTTAACAGACAAAACGTACGCCACAATTTCTGTTTCCTCCATTATGTAGACCATTTACCTAGACAGATGGTGTATGGTCACTTTTTACACGGTTTATCTGCTAGCGCTACCAGTTCCAGATCAGACTATATATTTGGGGGAGAGAGAGAGAGAGAGAGAGAGAGAGAGAGAGAGAGAGAGAGAGAGAGAGAGAGAGAGAGAGAGATTCAACGTACATCTAGATGTAACATCGCAGGTCAGTGAGGCTGGAAGAACACTGAATTCTAAAATGTAAAAAAGAATTAAAATGAATAAGTTTAATTAGTAATGTTAACCTATATTCTTCATCCAGTTCACCAGATGTAATCCCTGATGTAGCATTCAAGAGAGAGAGAGAGAGAGAGAGAGAGAGAGAGAGAGAGAGAGAGAGAGAGATTCAACATATATCTAGATGTAACATCGCTGGTTAATGGGGCTGAAAGAACATTAAATTCTAAAATGTAAAAAAGAATTAAAATGAATAAATTTAATTAGTTATGTTAACCTATATTCTTCATCCAGTTCACCTCATGTGATCCACGCATTCCAAGGAGAGAGAGAGAGAGAGAGAGAGAGAGAGAGAGAGAGAGAGAGAGAGAGAGAGAGAGAGAGAGAGAGAGATGCATCATCGCAGGTCAATGAGGCTGGAAGAACATTAAGTTCTAAAATGTAAAAAAGAATTAAAATGAATAAATTTAATTAGTAATGTTAACCTATATTCTTCATCCAGTTCACCTGATGTAATCCACGCATTCCAAGAAGAGAGAGAGAGAGAGAGAGAGAGAGAGAGAGAGAGAGAGAGAGAGAGAGAGAGGTCTATGCCAAATAAAGTCTATTTTATCATTCAAAATACACAAATGCAATACATTATTGGTTCATATGACTGCGGAGCCTACCAGACAACAAACACATTTCCTAGAGGCACCATAAAGCTAAGGCATCCACAAACGAAAACAAAACAAAGAAAATGCCGAGCACAAACCACTCCCTTTTCCACTCACTTCTTTTTCCGGACGTCCGGAAGCGTCCGGTTGAGGGGTATCCGGTCCGAAGCCAAGAGGTTGAAGCGATTGATATGGTACAGCTTCTGCATTCTCGCCATTTCCCACGTCGGGATTTGAACGGGGTTGCCATTCTCCCCCGCGTGGGGCTGGGGGGCGTAGCCGTTGAAGTTCAGAAGTTCTGTGGGGGGAAAATGACAGGAAATGATTAATCAGTCTCTTAGTCAAAGGATATTAAACCAGGAACTAGGCCCTATTTCTAGCCTCTCATACAGCTGTCCTGAAGGATTTTTACTTGAACGAATATGAACAACGGAGGAGGACAAGGTTAAAGAAGTTGGACAGCCAGGTGGTCAGAGATCAAAGGTTATAGATGAGGTAGTATGAGTTTGATGGTTTAACAGCTGGGGTCGAAGGGACACTAGGAAGATCCTTCGTTACCGTTTCTCTCACAACAGGAGGGATAGGACCGGTTAGTGCGTGTGGCTAGAGAGGAGAAAGGAACAGCTTGTAAATGGAAATAAAAAGATTGGTGAATCTTGCATTACAAAGATTCATATGCCGCATCTGTGAATGGAAAATGAACATTCTTGCCAGTGTACGGAAAAAAGATAAGAATAGAATATAGTTTAAGTAATTGGCCAAGCGCTGGGACCCATGAGGTCATTCAGCGCTGAAAGGAAAATCGACAGTAAGAAGGTCTGAAAGGTTTAACTGGACGAAAACCTCCCAGTTGCACTATGAAACAATAATTAGGAGAGGGTGGAAAGTCAGATGGAAGAAGGAGAATATGAACGGAGGTACAGTAATAGGAGCGAAAGAGGTTGAAGCTGGGGGCCGAAGGGACGCCGCTAACACCCTTAAGTAATACCCACAGTTCACCACGTGAGGTGCACTGACGACACTAACCCCGTGCGGGAAGGAAGAAAGATAAGCACGGTCGAAAGGAAAAGCTTGACCTATGCTCAATTTCGGACGTAACTTTCGAAGGGAATTCCATTTAACTTCAGCGCTCCTTCAAGAAAAATCTCATTTGCGTTTTGGGGGTTTTAGCAGACACCAATTAATCTCTAAAGAACTACTTGGGGGCCGACATGAGAGAGAGAGAGAGAGAGAGAGAGAGAGAGAGAGAGAGAGAGAGAGAGAGAGAGAGAGATCATACCCTGTGCTCAAATATGTAAAAAAAAAAGTTATAAAATACATTTTTAAAGCTCTGCAATGGAGAGGAGAGGCCGATGTCAATCATCTTTGCCCAGTAAGGCATATATATGAATAAATTACATTTTGATTACAGAAAAATCCAATTTCAGTTGTTTCTTGCAAATAAAATAATTTCCTTTACACTTTCTTCAGACAGCGTAATTGCATTGCTACATTACCTCTGCATATGGATCTAAATTTCCAATTTTTCCCGTAATATAGATACAGCTTATTCCGTCATGTTTATTATCCAAAAATAGCACCATTAATATAGCTTTATTAGCTCTGTAATTGGGCAATTTAGCATTACGAGTATTGCTTGATTAAGTCTTTAATTACCTGCTTGTAATGCAATTGCAGGTTATTACATAATAAGTATCTAGAAAAAAACAGAATTATTAAAATAGCTTAACTGTCTCTATAATTAAACAAAGTATTATTTGTATTCCTTCATTACTTTTGAAGTAACAGAAATTTCAATATTTTCTTGTAATACAGTTACACCTTATCGTTTTTAGAGTACGTATTCCTCAATAACAGCATTATTATTATTAATTTATAATGTCTGAAATTACATATATCTTAAATTCATACGAAGTATTCAAGTTCTTCCCATCACATAAAAAGATTAAGAGGTAATGGCTTGTTGCAATACAGTTACAACCTATTTTTATTTATGTTTTTCCTAATCGGCATTATCAATATTGCTAATAAAGTTTCGGAGCTGATGAAATAGAGTGATTTATATTACGTTATTGGCTCTGTAAAGCCCAATAATTCACGTATATTACTTAAATCTTATTTGTCTAAAAAAACTAAAATCCAGCACAAAATTATTAATGGATTTATATATCCTTCAAATATTATAGTCTACTTTCTGAACTCTGCAAACAAAAAGGCACCTTTAAAATTTCTTTATAAGCTATGCAATTCCATGTAACTTCGCAACAGTACGTAAATTCTGATTATAACATTAAAGGATTGAAATCGTTTAATTACAGCTTCTTTTAACTTACGAATTCTTCAAAAAATAGCGTTACTAATATTACTTTATTTTGCTCTACAGTTATACAAATGCATTATAATTTTTTTTAGCTTAACGACTAAACCTCACTTTCTGTCCTATTTTTTAATTCAAATCTCTTTTCAAAACTAGCAACATGAAGACAACTTTAATTAAATTGCAATTAGGGTCTAAGTTCACATCATATATTTAAATCCTACCCATCAAATTAAAACGCTGAAATTCCAGCAACTCCGTCTACAATTTCTCCCCCATTTTCCCGTTTCGTACATAACTTTCGAAGGGAATTCCATTTAACTTCCGCTCTCCCTCAAGAAAAATCTCTCATCTGGGTTTTAGCAGATACCATTTAATCACTGAAGACTTCTTGGGGGCCGATACGAGAGAGAGAGAGAGAGAGAGAGAGAGAGAGATCAAACCCAGACAGGAGAGCCATAACCCCGTCCTACAAAGAAACATAAGAACTTTAAATAGGATTGCTGGCAAGAGACGGGACCCCCTCCCACCCCGCCCCCAACTCCAGCCTCCCATGATAGACGAGATCCTCTCAGATGAATAATTTTCCCCGACGAGATTCGGCTAATCGTCTCATTACGTTCCCAAAAATGATAAGAATATTGTATTAAGTCAGGGGAGGGAAAATTGCAAGGATTAATGACCCTGTCTCCTAGCAAACACTGTTCCGTAATTGAATGGTGAATAAAAAATGACTGAGAGAGAGAGAGAGAGAGAGAGAGAGAGAGAGAGAGAGAGAGAGAGAGAGAGAGAGAGAGAGAGAAAGCATTATTTTGAAATGAAATTAATTTATATAAAAAACACACACACACATACACACACATATATATATATATATATATATATATATATATATATATATATATATATATATATATATATATATATATATATATATATATATATATATATATATATATATATATATATATATACAGGAATATATATATATATATATATATATATATATATATATATATATATATATATATATATATATATATATGCACCTCAGTTTCAAATATACAAGAACAGTAATATTCAAGAACAAGTAGACAAGAACAATAGACACCGGTGCAAGAAAAAAAAAAAAAAACGGAAAATCAAACAATGGTTAGTTGGAATAAGATTCGGAAATCAAACAGATTGAAATTCCATACATAAATTGATTATGATCTGTGTTGCTATAAAGACAAGAATCATGGCATGAAACTGAAACTATTATGTTACAGATTTCGTTTATTTGAGGATATGGCTTTAAGAAGAACATTCGGAGACAGGTGGCAGGATAGTTAGGAATGATACGATAAGTGAAATTATGAAAATTTCACAAATTGATGAGGTTAGGATAAAAGGGGTATGGAGATGGTTTGGACATGTCCTTCGCACAACCCTTGTACGTGACAGTGGCAGTTGGGCTCCTGTGGGCACCAGGAGCACTGGAAGACAAAGACCTACTCTGATGACGATAAGAGCTGGAAGAGAGGGTGCAGATGAGTGGAGATTTGTGGAAAATGAAGCACAGAAAAGATACGGAGGCACTTTGCATCACGCGACTTTGGAGGCAATGTATATATATATTATATAGTGTGTATATAAATACAACCACCCACACATTGTATATAAATATATACATATATATACATATATATATGTATGTATATATTAATTTCTGACTCATATCGGGACCGAACACCGGTCTTTCGAGTGAGAGTCCAGGGCGTTAACAATTTCTATTCCCATGTGTTCATTTCCACACACAAACACACACACACACATATATATATATATATAATAAAAATTATTATCATTACTGGAAATCTACCACTTCTTTTTTCTTGATTCCTTTAACGTCATCTCTTTCGGATTTCATTAGCATTCAAGTATGTAAAATCTGGGTTTACCAGCTAAGCTTGGAAATCATTCTGTAAAACAGTACCATCCAAGATTCCCTTAGGAACCATTAGAACAGGTGAATCATTAGAACAGCGGGAATGATTAGAACAGTGCCCGTCTGCACAACCGGGGACCTCAACCATTACTAAATGAACCCATCGGACGAGTGCCTTTTATTGTTATAATGATTCGATTTAATGATGAAAAAAGATGCACAACTCGTCTTCTATTTCCTGAGATTCCTTGAAGACACTGGATTTATTCTGATCGCAGTACCATCATTTCCTTGAAAATGAGGTTCAAATGGATTCACCTCTAAGTCTCATGAGCCACAGAGCTTTCACCTGAACTCAGGGCGGACTGCTCAATGGAATCAGTGTATTCGAGGAATAGTAGAAAATAGGTCTTTGTCGTGTGACTTTTGTCAATATCAGAGTAAGTTAAATTCTATATTACAGACAATCCTCCGGGGGTTCCAGGGTGATCACTGGGTCCTATAGACGCCTGGAGGTCACTGTTCATGGGCCTTCATGGGCTGAGCTGAGAAACAAGTGACCCCAGTCTGATTGAGGGTCGTCCCTTCCGGAGATTTCCTCAGAAGCCAAGGTAAACCTCAGGGTTTGGGAAAGCCATGGCGCACTTTGTCATTTGAATATGATGTGGTTAAGAGGAGAGTAACTCTTTCTACCTCCCTCCTGTCGACCTCCTCATAACAAATAACATTCAACTGATCCTCTGCGTTCTAAAAAGTAAATACTGTACCTGTGAATTAAACAACCTAATATCTTTCTCTAGCCCAGATCCGAAGAAAATAAAACAAAACGTATGATTTGACGTGATGGAAGTGACTGGCCTACCCCTTCATTAAAGGAAGAAAATTTACGATTCAGGGAATACACAAGCAGGAAGAGAATTCGAAAGCTTAGCAGGAATGGGAAACAGCCACTGGATGGTTCCACACACACGAGAGACAAACGAGTTGAAAGAACTATTCAACTGGGTTTGACGCGTAATAATAACTTATATTAACCTTCTGAATCCACCAGGCAACTGGTTTACTTCAGTCCCCACACAAAATCAAGCTCACCTTCTGTAATGTTAGGTGTGGTCTTTCCAGGTATGTCGTCGCCCATGTAATGCCCAACGACCACGTGGATGCCATGCTTATCGATGTACTCCTCTTGGTTCTGGTGTCTGGACCTGGGGGAAGAAGAAGAATGGCCATTATTTACAATATACCAAAAGTCATTACAATAGTTTTCACCAGTAACTGCTTGCCCTAGTAAGTGGTCGGCTCTAAAAAAAATTACTAATTAAATAAGTAAATAAAAATTACAAGCAGAAACACATTAAAGATACTGAATCAAGAATAAAATCCTTTGCAAAAAGGTCTATAATCAGTTGTTTCATGTACTAAAAATCCTAAAAACCTTTTCAAAATGTTTCTTACAAGAACGTATAATAGATATTTCATTGCACGGAAATTCATAACGGTGAATTTTTCACGACACAAACAACTGATGCTTTCGATAATTTAGATATTTTAACATGTTTCTATTTCTTCTTGGCCTGACAGGCGAAGTACTATTTTACTGGATTTAAGCAACATATTTACTATCCTTAAGCGAGAGAGAGAGAGAGAGAGAGAGAGAGAGAGAGAGAGAGAGAGAGAGAGAGAGAGAGAGAGATATTTTCTTCCCAATTATTGGCCTCTATCGGAAGTAAATATTTCCAATGAAAAATCAGCGCTGTCTGAATCTTAATCAAATATTGTAGACAATCGAGACACCCATTCTCGTGATGATTGTTATGTCCGAGCATTTGTTCATCTTACGGTATATTTTACTATGTCACTTTGTTCGTATTCATTTTGCG